>NC_056741.1:1763385334-1763642130 GCF_019279795.1 Protopterus annectens | reverse complement strand
TAGCTACAGGTATTTTCATACTCTGTCTCTATACTTTGGAATTCACTACTCCTAGCTACCAGGTCAATGCGTGGCCAAAGCTATTTCAAAGCCTCTTTAAAAAATCATCTGAAAAATATATGGCTCTGCTTCTGCATAAAGCCTGCCTAATGTTCAGGTGTTCCTCTTCTGTCACATTTCAATCCCTCACAGACTGCAAGATCCTAAGTCTCTTCTAACTCCTTCTGCGCTTCTATACTATATCCTTAGGCTACTGCTCAGGCTTTATTGCTTCTATTCTTCTTAACTCTCTCTCTCACCATCTATCTGCATCACTATCTTTCTGGCTGCTATTTTCCTAACTGAAACTAACGTTCTATTTTGCATGTACTATAACAGTCAATGTCTCACACTGCACTACCTACATACAATTTTTTTTGGACACTGTCTACATCATGTATGGTGAGAGTGACTATTATTGTCTGTAATGTTTTAACTGTATAGAATTGTCTAGATGTGTAGTAATATATTGCAACATCTTGTGTCAGTTTGTTCTTTCAACTTATTTTTGTATAGTATTTCTAATGTAATTTTTATTGGAGCTTTTCTCCCTGGGCTTCTGCTGAAAAAAAGTTCTGTAGACCCAGTCAGACCACCCTGGTAAACAAATGTCAAATAAATAAATAAATAAAAATCTTGGTATGGCTGTATGCCTAGAGTCACTCTGACATTTTGCTGCAGTCAGTTGTACATGTCCTCTGCACTGCTCTTAGTTTTTAACCTCATGCATGCTAAAAATAGTATAGTATCAATCATGTATTGATAGCAGATATCATTGTCTCCACAGGACCTACAGGAAAATGGTTGAAGTAGCCTATATTTTATGTGTAAATAATTGTGTGTACTGATGTCACACACTGTTAAACTCAGTACTAGGCATGTGATAATAGTGCAGAAACTGAAGGATGAAGGTATGGGGAATAGGAGTTACAACAGTAGGCCTGTAGTACATCTATGGGAATGACAGGTTGGTAATACTCTGCTGTCCAATAGCTACAGCATGCCTCTCAACTGTGCCAGATTTGAGTCACATCATAGCTGTTGCACTCTTACTCCCTGCTACAATGGTCAGCTCCTGTACAAAAGCTAGTGGGGTATGAGGTAGACATATTGACAGTAAGTAAGGGTAGACACAGCTATAATATCACATGATGTACTGTTAGTCAAGCCTTTTCAGTCTGTGAATATCACACAGAAATAGTTTAGACATTGTAAAGGTGTCCCTGACTGTCCCTGATGAACTCTGGCTAGATCACTGTTTTGTTGACATTTATACCTCATTGCTTGGGAGCTATGGCTAACATACCTGTCAACCCCATACAGCAGGAATTCAGGTAATAGCCGTTATTACTGGGGGGACACAGGCCCTAACTCAACAACATATTGCCCATACAAAGTAAGACTATGAATAGACTGAACGATATTACTGTAGCATAAGTGTTTTCTGAGGAGTCTGGCATGTGACAGCCAGATTCTATATATTCTGACAACAACCATCAATTATTAGCAAACTGTTTGTCAGACATCCACATGTTTGTGCCAAAAGGACCACATATATCAGACAGTGTACACATTCTGCAAACATCTGTGTACTGGAGATGTATGATGCCTACAGGGATAATGTACTACAGCAGGTTTGCATTACTGTCTGCCATTGTGGCACACTGTTGTTGGTGGACTGTTCCCATATAGTTGTAAAAATACACACCTATTTGTCTGACAGTGGTTGTAGGACATAATAGTGGGACTTTGCCCATAGGGGACACACCACAGTAGATAGTACTCATGGGTGTGCAGACATACAGAAGACTCTGTCGCAACAGACAGGGAAATAACCTGTACTGCTACTATGTTGGTGATAGCCACACATGTAGTGTGTTGATAGATTGTGGGGTATGATGTGAGAAGTAGCAGTGAATAGGGCAGGCCATTTTGGTTGTGCATGGTCTGTCCATAGTGGATATCCATGTACTGGTCCTGTGATGTGTACCCTTCTTGTTGCCTTTCAGGAATGATGTATCCAACGAGACATCTACCATTTGCAGCTGCTGAAAATAATGTTATCCTGGATGGCCTTAGACTCCATCATAACATTCTGCTGTCCAGGAGTTGCCAACATCATGAACAACATTCAGCATTGTGGAGTGAACTTCTCAGGATGGTTTAAGAAAGTGGACATCAGGACAGGACATACTAGCAGGTCCATCACAGGGCCAAGGATATGCTCAATGCTGCATGTCAAAGGGCAGCTGCTGTGGCCAGAGATCGTGCAGCCACTGGCAGAAGACCTGCAACAGAACAACCACTGTCTGCAACAGAGGAATTCCTGGTGAACCTGGGATCAACCACCAGCTCCCAAGCATCCATCACCCCATATGTTCTAGAGGTGGATGCCATAGCATCCACAGCAGAGGAGTGTCTGGGTAAGCTTCCTGTGTTCCTCACTGTAATAATGTAACAGTCATTGTGGCCGCCTCTGCATACCAGTACATGGGTGCCAGGTCTATCTGTACTGGGGCTAGGTTTGGTTTTAATGCACGGTTGTGCACACATAGACAGAATGTCAGTAATGTAGACAGCATCACATTAGCTACTATACATGTGGATATACGCACATATTACCTTGCAAAAATGCAACATTTGGTATTGCTGACAATACCTCTCCCTCGCATTTTCATAGGTCTGTCAGGTGTGGCAGGAATCCAAGGTCCTGTTCCCAGTCAGTGTGATACTGTTGTTTTACAGATCATATATACTCTATGAATGTTAAGGGATGGCATTTTGCCCTAGGCACAATTGTTATGCTTAGCCAGAGTACAATATTTGTATGTTCAATTTCAGAGGGGTTAACTAAAGTGCATTAAATGGGTAATCACAGTTGTGTATTGTTAGGTGCAGTAACACATTTGAACTTCTTTTTGAGAAGGACTATGCAGCCTGCTATACAGGAGGCAATCACTTACAGATGCCTGTGCACACACAATATGGAGATGGTACATACCTGAGGCAGTGATCCTGTAACTAGCATAGTATGCTCAAGAAGGGTGCACTGTGTTTTAGGTGTAAGTCTATCAGATACACTGACATATTAGTTATCTCACAGGTGTATAGTACTGGCAACATTAACTGGACATACGGCCTGTCTTGTCTATGTATGTTGTAGTGTCTTTGTGTTTTGTCCATGGGATCAGAAATTAGATGTGATATATGTAACACAGTTGCGGCTCCTCACTCTGATGATGATGGTAGCCATAGTGAGGCACAGGTGGCGCTGTTAGGGGCTGAATCTGTCCCATGGGTTGACATCCCACTTCCTCCCCCATTGTCCCTCCACACAGTCAGTATGCCCATACATAACCAGTCCCCTAAGGCCACAGATATCTGACAGTCAGAGTGTGGTGATATCTACCAGGGTGGTGTGGTAACTATGGCATCAGTGAGTGTAGACACTGGTCATAGCCAGAGAGCTGGTGAGGTCCCACACAAGCAAATTGACAGGGGTGCTTCAAGGAGGACTGCTGCCCATCCACCACCTCTCACAGGTGTCACATCATGGATCACTCACCACATGTTTCAGTCCATTATATATATATATATATACATATATATATATATATATATATATATATATATATATATATATATATATATATGCCACATAATGATAGATAGGGTAATCATGTCTGAGGGGGATAGGGAGAGACAGATACATGTACATAGCTGTTTGTATGCACAAACATATTTTAACATCTCAGTTCTTTAGCCAAATGACGCATCAGACATGGGCTCAAGTTAGCTATGTGTAGAAGCCTGCCCAGTGTGACTGTCAGTACTTATGAGGTCATGCCAGGCCAGACCTACCTGTACTGTAGTCTGAAATTTTGTGTGCTGCAGCCAATTGGCTGCTGCACCTGTTTCAACTGTTCGGCACCTCCCTGATATTTTCTCCAAGGGATTCCCCAGCTGTGTGCTGAACATAATATATGACTCATACCTATCAGCTGTACAGGTTGTAATAGACTATGCAGAGTTTTGCATCATATGTATGGTACATTTTACATAGCATTATGATTTTCTAGTGCATTAGTGGCAAATCATTATAGACTGATGCTAGGAAATAATGACAGACATTTTAGTTACTGACTCTATGCACATCTGGAAACTCTTGCTAATGCATGACCTGTTATTCTCTGCACTTTCTACAGTTGTCTGGTCAGTAGTTAATCCTTCTCCTTATATTTGGGCCTTTGTCCCACTACTGGTCATGGCTTTGTCCAGATTTCCTGCTCAATGTGGTTGTAGGTTTGACGTGACTAGGGTACATGATATAACACCACACACAGGGTGACAGTCTTCACACCTCTCACTGTACATATTTTTGCAGGATGTTCAGCATTCCACCCCATATGTCTTCTCTGTTCCTCATACAGTTGTGTTTTTTAGGTAATATACTATTAAATGGAGCACAGTGAATTCTTGTATGTAATGACACAGTTAAATGATGGCCTTTATGTCCAGCTGCTCCTCTGACCTGTTGCAACCTGCTGTTATACTAGCCAGGTTACTCAGAGGATGTATAATATCTGTATATTTGTCCCTCTGTCCCTCCATTATCTCTGGTTTGTCCAGTTTTCTTGCAGCAACAGATTGTGGCATATTGACAGTCTGTGGGACTCCTACCCCATGAGTACCTCACATGCAAAAGTTATAGGTGCATCCAGCTTCGAACCATCAACGCATCAACCATGCTAATGTACTTAGTCCAGTGAACCACACCAACCACCAGAAAGTGAGGTTTAATTCCTCACACTATCAAGAGCAGACAGCCATACACTTTGACCCCTGCATATTGTGGAAAATAGAACATGTAGCCAGGTCCTTTGGGACAGCCTTGGGATTGTGTGGTCTGCTAATATCCTTGCAAACATACTATTACTGCACTTGTATGGGAACACTGATGTGTTGGGGGAAGGGACTCTGGCATTGACAGCCGTGTGTCTGTCCTATGACCCTGTGGATTGGCATTTCCCTTACATACTGCAGTGGGTTTTTCAGCTATGTGGCCTAATGCATATTATGTGGCACTCAGTAATGGACAGAGTACCTATTGCACCACATAGCTGTAGAGTAGTACAGGGTGCATAGGGACATTCTACAAGAACTCACCGAGCTCTGCCACCCTCAACTCAGACTCAGAGCCAACAGAGGGGAATCCATCCAAGTGGTCCACTAGCCCACTCTATTCCCTTGCATGCATGCAGCAGGTCCCTACATATGCTACCATAGTTTAGTACCCCATACATTTGTTGTAAAGGAGAGTGACTTACCTTGTGAATGCACCATTAAAGATACCTGTGTTTCAGGGCTGACTGCCTGATGCACTCAGTACACAGCCAATACATGGTAAGGTACAGGTTTTGTGGTCTGGCTTGCAACCTTTTTTACTATAAGGTGCCAGTCCCTAGGACACTGGGTTGTCAGTGTATGTGCTATGTGTTACCTCTTTGCCAAGGCTAGGGCATACTGGGCATGCCTATGTCTACCTACAGGAACAGCCTCAGAGGGTTACTCCTCCAAGTCTCCCTATGGGTGTGGCTGTCAGGACCTAGGCACTGGTGTGGGGCTGTCTGTCCC
Source organism: Protopterus annectens (assembly GCF_019279795.1). Lineage (NCBI taxonomy): Eukaryota > Metazoa > Chordata > Ceratodontiformes > Protopteridae > Protopterus > Protopterus annectens. The sequence goes on along the minus strand of NC_056741.1, from coordinate 1,763,636,457 downwards.
TTCCTATGATGATCCTGCTGCAGCTGTTTCCACAAGATCATATTGTGTAGCATGGCACATACTGTGAACATCTGTGCACATGTGGCTGGAGAGTACTGCAGGGCTCCACCAGATATATCGAGGCACTGGGAAACACATACTCTGTGATGTTCCTAGTTTGTGCGTGTGCCTCATTATAGCATTCTTCAGTAGGTGTGAATACATTTCTGATGGGTGTCATCATCCATGGTTCCAGTGCTTAGCCAGCATCCCCAAGTAGATGGCCATATGTGATATCTCACTGGCAAACATCTGGTACAGCCGTGATGAGTGCCAGATATGGGAGTCATGATAACTCCCAGGGCTGCCAGCACACACATTCATGATAATGTCCTGGGCATTGCACATGACCTGACAGTTGATGAAGTGATACCCCTTGTGGTTGATGTAGACTCTACCCTCCTCACCGGGTGGTGCTTTGATGTGTAAATGAGTATTGTCTGTGGTACCCAGTACCTCAGGGTAGTGTTCTACATGGTAGAAGAGGTGCATACTGTTGACCTTCTCCTCAGGGGTATGGGGTAAACAGGTTCCTATTACAATATCGAAAGATAATGTAATCAAATGATCAAAACTTCGAAATAGCAGCATTTCGAAGATCGCATTGTGGGATCGCAGTACAGTGAGGACTGGAATATTTGCCCTTTCCTCACTGTAGTGCAATCTCAGAGTTGGAATATATATTGAGCAGGGGGGTGCAGCCCCCCCCCATACAAGCTTTGAAATGCTGCCATTTCGAAATTTTGATAGTTCGATTACATTATCTTTTGATAATGTAATATGAACCCGGGGTAAATAAATATGCTCACTGGCATGTGTTTGCATATCATCCCCATGGTTGGGTGGCATTCGAAAGACATGCATGCGTAAATGGGCGTGCCTTCGTTGAAGGTTGGGCGTCGAGCTGGCACCTCAGTGTTTCATAAAAAATCTACTGCCAATCATTAGCATACTGGAGATCCGCTGTGGCGACCCCTTATCGGAAAAAGCCGAAAGACAAACAACAACTGGCATGTGTTTGCATGGCAGCCAGGAACTGGTGGAGTATCCTGGATGCTGAAGCATGTGATGACTCATGTCCCCAGTAGGTCTTTGAAAAGTACCTGTATTTTAAGGGCTTCACATACCTTTGGTTCCACTTGGATGGGTTCCCCTCTGTTGGCTCTGAGTCTGAGTTGAGGGTGGCAGAGCTCGGTAAGTTCTTGTAGAATGTCCCTATCCACCCTGTACCACTCTATAATCTCCAGCTCATGTAGCTCTTGGAAGGTTACCCTGGGCCTGAACTCTCTTCTCCTTCTCAGACAAGGCCTATTGTCAGCAGCAGCATCAGCACTGACCTCAGCATCTAGCACATACAGATGTAGCAGAGCTGCAGCAGCCCTTAGCATTCTCTCAGTTACAATTCCCAAGTCTGTACTCCAGTGGTGCAGACTATGGGGGAAAAATCAGATTGTAGGGTGTATGCATACTTTATAGTGCTCTGCTGCACATGCAGCTTGTGTGATTGGCTAACTATGCTGCATTGTACCTGCCAAATATATCACTGAGGGGTTTGAATGGCCCAGTTTAAGTGGAACAGGAGTCATCCTTAATTTATACATGAGTGGCTTTCACAGGCAATTTTCTTCTTTTTTTTTTTTAACTGCCTTCCCTGCTAAGCACTGCGGTGCAGTGACGAAACTCAGGCTGCAGGTATAAACAATACTCAACAGTCAATAGACACACCCCCATGGACAAGCACTCTCAGCAAAGTGGCATGCCAAGCGAACACACTCAAACCACCTAAAACATGTGCCCCGCAGCTGAACAAATCTTAGCAGCACTGGACACACCCTCCTGCTCAGCTGAGTGGCTCGCCACACAAGCAGGTGCCGCTGAGCTCCAATCTGCTTAAACAGATAATGAAACACCCCCTTTTGATGTCACCTGGCTCTCCTGTGGACACCAACATGGTTCTGGGGGCTACACAGACTTTATCTGTGGGCACGGAAACCCATTTTTGCTATTCAGTAACCCCAGTTCATTACCATAAAGATCCATGTCTCAACCTGGATACTACACTATTCCAGGACCTGCCTCCTTAGCAACCACATAAATCTAACATTGTAAATACTCCATGCAAGACCCTATAATGCATTATTGTCACATATTTATTAGTTTTCATTTTTACACTTTTCAATATATATATTTTTTTTGCATAAAGGCATGTTTGCACACTGCTGCGTGCTGCACAAACATAATATGGGTATTACGAAATAATTATTTTAAATTATTTTCCATTACTTTTTGGACACACATGGCATAGTTATGTACATATCTGTGTCTGCTATGCTTTTTCTGACCTTCTAACTGGGCGTGTATAGCACCTATTCACTTTTTAATTTCTTGCACTTGGAAATTTTCCATGTACACTTTGGGCACCAACACAGGGTCTGCGGGACTGTCTATCTGTTTGCTGGATCAGTCCAACACCATCATTTGCATGCAATTCACCTGCTTATGAGGTGATTTTCATGCCACAGACACTTCCATGTTCACACACTTGTGCACACCCCTCAGCTCCGTTTATTGGATTGCATGGCTGCTTACTTCTGTGTAAGCTCCATGCCACTATGCCTACATGGTACATTAATCTGTGTAGGCTTTATTGAATTCCCCTTTTTATGTTTTTACTGTTTCCCTTGTTATATACAATTTTCATCTAATCTTTGTTATGAAATCTTCTAAATTATGTCTGTAAGAGGACCTTTTTTCCCATCTGAAAGGTGGTATTTTATTAGAGAATTCAAAAGATGGTTTTGTTCTTTCAGCAATTGAATCCATTTAATGTCTTTTTACAACTCAGATGCATCTCTGGCAGTTATTTCTGTTGACATTGCTATGTTCATACACTGCATTAATGTTAATCCTTTTTTGAAAGGTCCTTTAGGTTTTTCTTCACAAAAGTTTATCTCTTTAAATATCTGTTATTTTACAACCACATTGCATTCACTTTGTATTGTATTTGAAAACACACTTGCAAACCTAACTATGAGCAGGCTCCTATTTGTTCTAGTGTCTCACCCTACTTTTCTGATCTTCATCTTCTTACAAACCTAACTATGAGCACACTCTTTTTTGTTCTAGTGACTCACCCTACTTTTCTGATCTTCATCTTCTTCTACTCCTTTTAAAACTCTCTAACCCATTTCACTGTTCCTTCTCTCCAACTTTCCTAGAATGAATAATTATAAAATCGTAACATGTATATCTCTTTTCATAACCCTACAGCATCTTATGCTGCTTTAACTTAACCCTATAATGAATGCCTCACCCATAACATTTTTCACTATCATTGGTGGTGGTGCTGCGGTAGTGTTATCGCTTCACAGTAAGACGTTGTCCTGTTCGATTCTCAGCTACAGCATCTTCTGTGTGGAGACATGCATGAATGGGCGTACCTTCGTTGAAGGTTGTGCATCAGGGCTGGCAACTCGGCACATAAACATATACTGCCAATCATTAGCGGACCGGAGTTCCGCTGTGGCAACCCCTAATCGGAAAAAGCCAAAAGACACAACAACAACAACTTTATTAAGTCTTTTTGACCAGCTTTGTCATACTCTAAAATAAACAAACAATTTCCATATTCTTGACTACTTCTTGGCAATGCCAAAATCAATCCACTTTTTTGTACTTTTTTCCTCACTGCAGCAAAGAGATGCCATAAAAGAGAGAATTGATTTTTGTGAATATAAACTCAGATGGAACACTGGACAGTTCCAAATGGTTAGTTATCTCAATCTTATCAAATAATGACAATGTTTTGCAGACTGATGATGAGAAGCTCACTGTGCACACCAAGGTGTAGGTTTGCACAGCCTGTGTTTTGAGCACATTACTGTATACCACTGAAACATAAATTCTGAACTCAAAGGCTGAGGGGTGTGCACAAGTGTGTGAACATGGAAGTGTCTGTGGCATGCAAATCACCTCATAAGCAGCTCTCTGAGCATGTAGCCCAGGCCGGTATGACCCTGACCTTGAGTAGCATCTTACCCTCACCAAGAATGATGCCACAATATGAAGACAAGATGATCAATTTCAACAATTGGCTTAAGTACTGGTGTCATTCAAAGGGTATCCAATGCCTGTCAGCTTGGGATGATATGCTCGACAAGCCACGATGCTTCGCTAGGGACGGCTTGCACCTGTTACCCCTGGGATTTCGGATATTGGCAAAGGCTCTTGCTACCCCTATAGTGCCTTTTTTAGGCAAGGCTCAAAAGACAAACTCACCTCCATAGGTATCACAAGGGATAAGAAGCTAAGAGTAATGCTACTCAACGCCAGAAGTCTAAACCTCAAGATGCACACACCCGAAACTCTCCTTAGCATGGAGAACATCGATATCTGTGCAGTAACAGAAACCTGGTTCAGCGCCCCCGAGAGCACCCCGGCACTACCAGGTTATACCTCATACCATGCTTTTCGGCCCCAAAACTTGGACCAAACCACAAAAGGAGGGGGAGTATCGATATTCATCAAAGATACCCACACCTCCAGGTTGGTGGCAAAGCACGAAGCATCAGAAACTATCCATGTGCAACTAACAGTGGGTAAAACTGCATTCCAGTTTATAGCCTGCTTCAGACCAACCTCCCAAACCCAGGAACCCCACTCGGCCTTCCTGAGAACACTGGAAAATATGAAGGTCTCTCCAAACACCATTATATTAGGCGACTTCAACTACCCAAACAAAGATTGGGAGCATTACTCTAGCTCCAACACCCTAGCCCAAAGGTTCCTAGAATTTATAAACTCAAATGCTATGGAACAACTTGTTACCACTCCCACAAGAGGGGAAAACATACTGGACCTGATCATCACCAACATGGGGACTCTATGCTCCAGACCAGAAGTGTATCCCTCACTGGTAAGATCAGACCATAAACTAATCTCACTGGATATTCACATCCTGACCCCAGCCCCTGCCCAGAAATCCACAGTGAAAAACTTCTCTAAAGCAAATTTCACACTCCTCAAAACCGTGGTGGAATCCTTCAAAGCCCCCGGGCCTGTGGAAAATACGGCCCAGACCGCAGAATCCTTTATAAACACATTCTATGAACACCTTCAGGAATGCATGGATCATGCGATCCCGAATAAAACCAAGACCCAATCCTCCAAAGGCAGACGTCCTGTCTGGTGGACCCCAGCCATAAACAAACTATACAATAGAAGGAGGAAGCTACTAAATGACAGATCAAAATCCCAAAAAGGGAAGGCATCACTGATCAGTATTAGCAAAAACCTACGAGCACTCATAAAATTGTCTAAGGCCAGCTTTGAGAGAAAAATTGCACAGGACACTAAGGATAATCACAAGGCTTTCTTTAGTTATGTTAGGAACCTGGGTGGGAATTCCCAGATATGCTCAGAATTAGTCCAAAATGACAGAAAATACACTGAACCCACAGACATTGCCAACATCCTAGCTGACAGGTTCAGCGCAAACTCCCCCCCCCCACCAGAAGGGCAAATATCTATCCCAGCAGAGTGCTGCCCCCCTGACATCTCAGATGCTCAGGTAAGAGCCGCCTCTCCAAAGCAAAAACACAGCATCAATGGGACCAGACGGTGTCCCGGGCTGCGTCCTACATGAACTCCAAGAAGAGCTAAACCCAAACATAAAACTACTGTTCAATCTCAGCCTTACTACAGGATATGTGCCCAAAGAGTGGTGTACAGCAACAGTGGTCCCTCTCCATAAAGGTGGTGCCTCAACGGATCCTGGAAACTATCACCCCATAAGCCTGACTAGCTTAGTCTGCAAAGCTATGGAAAGGATCATCATTGACCTCATAAATAAAGATATTGGGGACCTACAGACACTGGATCCTATCCAGTTAGGCTTTGTTAAGGGCAGATCCTGCCTTTTAAACCTGGTTGATTTCTTTGAAACAGTCACCAAGGTGATTGACGAGGGGAAGGTGGTCCACACAGCCTACCAGGACCTCGCTAAAGCCTTCGATACAATACCCCACTCGGGCATTATAGATAAGCTCACCAGCTTAAATATAAACCCCTATGTCACTAGATGGATTGCAAACTGGCTCAAGGACAGAACCCACATGGTTAGAATTGCTGGAGCCATGTCAGACTCCAAACTAGTTACAAGTGGTGTCCCACAAGGCTCAGTCCTGGGACCTCTCTTGTTCGGTATATATTTCTCGGAGGTACAGGCCAACATGAAAGGACTGTGGCTGACCAAGTTCACAGATGACTGCAAACTGGGTGCCATAATCGACTCTCCGGACGACACAAGCATCCTCCAAAAGGGCCTCATAGAAACAGACAACTGGTGCCAGAGCCATGGCCTCAAGCTAAATGCCAAAACGTGTATAGTCATCCCCTTTGGCAAAAACAAAGTGCCCACAAATTACCACATAGGTGGTAAGCCATTAAGTACAGAAGAAGTAATTAGGGACCTGGGGACCCAAGTTGATAGTAATCTCTCATTTGACAACCACATGGCCAAAGTGGTTAGAAAAACATTTTATATAGCCCACCTAATCATGAAGGGATTCACATCTAGATCAGGGGAGGTCATCGTGCCTCTTTACTCATCCCTCATCAGGCCCATAATTGAGTACAATGCCCCTTTTGGGATGTACCTTACCAGACACCTGCAGCAATTGGAAAGACCCCAAAAGTACCTCACCAAGAGGATCAAAGGGCTCAAACAGATGCCATATGCTGCCCAGTTAAAGAAACTCCAGCTCTACTCAGTGGCATACCGCCTGTTCAGAGGCGATCTGTGCCTGACGTATAAAGCCATGTCCAACCCAGAATTAATGGACATGCTGCACCTCAGAAAATCCAAATCTCATCGAGCTACGCGCTCGAGAGACTCGAACCTCAGCACTGAAATAAATAGGACATGCTGGAGGGACAGATTCATAACCCAGAGGCTCCCTTCACTCTGGAATAAAATCCCAGTCCAGGTTAGGCAGAGTCCCTCATTGAATCTCTTCAAGAGGAATCTTGATGAGTGGATGGGAGATCGTAGTTTTACCCCGGGTATCACTTCTGTGTCACTGTTAGACAGAGGCACAGTATACTAAGCTCAAAAAAGGGCATAGCAAAATAAATTTAAAATGGGTGGCAAAAGCCAAACACATTCTGGCTAGGCTTATAAATGCCCTAGGGCAGATAGCCTAGTAGGAACCTATGAACCTATGAAAACAGGAACAGTGTCTCAATGTATTCCATATGCCCTGCCTTAGGCACATACTTAGTATCTCATGGCAGCACAGTGCTTGAGAGGATGGCCATCACCTCCATGTTCACCATCCTGAAACAGAGATGAATGCACTGGTTGGGTCATGTCTCTCTCATGACAGATGGATGAATACTGAAAGACTTCCTTTTTGGAGAGCTGGAGTCCAGAAAGAGGCCAAAAGAGTGACCTAAACTGTGTTACAAGGACATATGCAAGCGTGGTCTCAGTGCTCTCTCAGTCAGCATGAACCCTGTGATTATTTTGCTTTAGACAAGATTGCTTGCAAATGGGAAGTGAAGGAAGCTCTCACTATATATGAAACCATATTGGCAAGAAAAGCAGAAGATAAGAGAACCTTCAGGAAGATCTGTGTCTGTGATACCAGACTGGCATCTGCCCACTGCTGCTCAGAATGTGGAAAGATTGCCACTCCTGGATTGGATTGCACAGCCACAGAAAATGCTGCTCGAATCAGTCCAATAGAGGAGCAAACTTGTGATCCTTTGGGATCAAAGGATGCTTACCATGCCTTCCAAATAATAGGTTCATAGGTTCATAGGTTCATACTAGGCTATCTGCCCAAGGGCATTTACAAGCCTAGCCCATAGTTTTGTGGCTTACGCCACCCCTTTAGTATGGGGAACTATACCCATTATTTTGCTGTGCCTCTGTTGAGCAGTGACACTGAGGTAATCCCTGGGGTATATCTGCGATCTCCCATCCATTGGTCAAGATTTCTCTTGAACAAGGCCAGCGAGGTGCTCTGCCTCACATATACCGGGATTTTATTCCACAGCATAGGGAGTCTTTGGGTGATGAATCTATCCCTCCAGCACGTCCTATTAATAGCTGTGTCGAGGTTTAAGTCTCCGCCCTTGTGACTCTGACGGATCTAGATTTTTGAGGTGAAGCATATTCATCAAATCTGGGTTTGACATGGCCTTGTATGTTAGGCAAAGGTCACCTCTGAGCAAGCGGTAGCGACTGAATAGAGCTGGAGTTCTTTCAGTCGGGCAGCATAGGACAGATGTTTGAGACCCTTTATCCTTTTGGTGAGGAACTTTTGTGGCCTCTCCAGCTGCTGCAAGTGTCGGGTCAGATACATTCGAATGGGGCATTGTACTCAATCATTGGTCTGATGAGTGATGAGTATAGGGAGACTATGACCTCCTTGATCTAGATGAGAATCCCTTCATGATAAGGTGGGCAATGTAGAAGGTCTTCCTAACTACTTTAGCTACATGGGTGTCGAATGACAGACTACTATCAACCTGGGTCCCCAGGTCCCTGATAACTTCTTCTGTGCTCAGTGGATTGCCACCTATTTGGTAACTAGGGGTAACCTTGTTTTTCGAAGGGTATGACTATGCATTTTTGGCATTTAACTTTAGGCCATGGCTCTGGCACCAGTTATCCGTTCTGTGAGACCCTTCTGAAGGATATCTGTGTCAGATGTGTTTTCTACTATGGCCCAGTTTGCAGTCATCTGCAAACTTTGTCAGCCATAACCCTCCTGTGTTTGCTTGTACCGGAAAAGTAGATGCCAAACAAGAGTGGGCCCAGGACTGAGCCCTGTGGTACACCACTTCTGACAGGCTTTGAGTCTGACATGGTGCCAGCAACTCTGACCCTGTGGGTTCTGTCACTCAGCCAGTTTGCAACCCATCTTGTGATGTATGGGTTAACATTTAAGCTGATGAGTTTTTCAATGATACCCGAGTGGGGTATTGTATCAAGGCCTTCGCCAGATCGAGGTAGGCTGTATGGACTGCCTTTCCCTCATCAATGGCTTTGGTGACTGTTTCAAAAAGTCAACCAAGTTTAGAAGGCATGATCTGCCTTTGACAAAGCCAAACTGGGATGGATCCAAAGTCTGCAAATTCCCTATGTCTTTATTTATGAGGTCCATTATGATCCACACCAAGGCTTAGCAGATAAGGCTTGACAATCTAATGGGCGGGAAATATCCAGGGTCGGTGGAGGCACCGCCTTTGTGAAGTGGGACCACAGTTGCAGTGCGCCACTCCTGGGTACGTATCCAGAGGTAAGACTATGATTAAACAGCTGTCCTAGCTGTGGGTTTAATTCCTCGTTGAGTTCGTGGAGCACACAGCCGGGGACACCATCAGGTCCCATGGATGCTGTGTTTTTGCTTTGGAGAGAGCAGTTCTCACTTGGGCGTTGGAGATGTTTGGGGGCTGCAATCGCTGGTATAGATATCTCTCCTTTTGGGGAGGGGAGAAGTTTGCACTGAACCTGTCAGCCAGTATGTTGGCAATGTCTGTAGGATCAGTAATCTTCACATCATTTTGAACTAGTTCTGAGCATATCTGGGAGTTTCCTCCCAGGTTTCTAACATAGCTAAAGAAGGCCTTATGATTGTCTTTTGAGTCTTTAGCTATTTTTCTCTCAAAATTTGCTTTGGATGATTTTATGAGAGCTCTTAGTTTTTACTTATAGTGATCAAGGGTGTCTTACCTTTAAGGATTTTGCTCTATCTTGTAGTAGCTTCCTCCTTTTGTTGTAGAGTTTGTTTATGGCTGGGGTCCACCAGACTGGACGCTTGCCTTTGGTACAAAGAGTCTTTGTTTTGCTTGGGATTGCCTTATCCATGCAGTCCTGCAGGTGCTGGTAGAAGGCATTTGTAAGTGATTCAGCGGCTTGAGTACTGTTTTCTGCCGGCTGGGGGGCCTTAAAGGAGACCACACTAGTCTTTAGAAGTGTGAAGTCGGCTTTCGAGAAGTTCTTTACTGTGGTCTTTTTTATTTCAGGTGGGGGTGGGATGAGGACCTCCAGCGAGATTAGTTTGTGATCTGATCTCACCAGTGAGGGGTATACTTCCGGTGTTGAACATTGTGCTCCCATGTTCGTGATGATGAGATCAAGTATGTTTTCTCCTCTTGTGGGGATGGTGACTAGTTGTTCCATGGCATTTGAGTTTATGAATTCCAGGAACTTTTGGGCTAGGGTGTTTGGGCTTGAGTAGTGTTCCCAGTCTATATTAGGGTAATTGAAGTCACCTAGTATGATGGTGTTTGGTGATACATTTATCCCTCTAGTGTTTTCAGGAAGGCCATGTGAGGTTCCTGAGTTTGTGAGGGTGGCCTGTAACATGCTACAATTTGTAGAGCAGTCTTGCCTATGGTTAATTGCACCTGGATGGTCTCCGATGCATCGTGCGTTGCCACCAGTCTTGAGGTGTGGGTGTCTTTGATGAATATGGATACCCCACCTCCTTTCTTGGTATTGTCCGGATTTTGGGGCGGAACGCATGATAAGAGGTAAAACCTGATAGTGCTGGGGTGCTCTCAGGAGCCTTGAACCAGGTTTCTGTCACTGCACAGACATCGATGTTCTCCATACTGAGAAGGGCCTCGAGTGCATGCATTTTGAGATTTAGACTTCTGGCATTGAGCAGCATTACCCTTAGTTTTTTCCTTTTTGTGTTCTAGGGTGGTAGGTTTAGAATTTGAGCCTTGCCTAAAAAGGCACTATGGGGTGGCAAGAGCCTTTGCCAATATCCGAATCCCAGGGTGACAGGTGCAAGCCGTCCCTTGGCAGCGTGGCTTGTCCAGCATGTCATCCCAGGCAGACAGACATTGATCCCCTTTGAATGACACCAGAGTTTAAGCCAATTGTTAAAGCTGATCATCTTATCTCTGTATTGTGGCATCATTCTTGGTGAAGGTAGGATACTGCTCAAGGTCAGGGTCATACCTGCCTGGGCTACATAATCAGAGAGCTCCTCAATGTCTCTTTTCATGTAGTCCAAGGAGTGCGTCTCAGGTCGTTTACACCAGCGTGGACAATGACTGAGTCGTATTTGTACCTGCTGTTGAGAGACCTGAGTGCTTGCGTTATGTGGCGGATTCTAGCACCCGACAGGCAGCTTACTGTGACCTTCTCCTTACTCAGTCTGGTGAGCGGGACGTCAGTGTGTCTGACTATGGAGTCACCAATGACTAGTGTGTCTGGCATTGTGTTTGGCCTTAAGGGCTGTGACTGTTTGACACTCTGACTGTGAGGTCTATGTGTTGCAGGTGTTGTGTTCTGAGGTGGTGGTTGTTTGGGTGTCTGCTTTGGTGGCCTCTGCTGTTTTGGTAGATTTTTGATCAGAGCCCGAGTATGTCTTTGTGTGTTTATGTGTATGATTTGAGGTTGTGATGGTACTATGTGAGACTGGGTCTATAGTGTGTGTGGTAACCTTCTCCTCCTGACTGGTCTTGCCAGTCCTATGTTGAGAGAGCTCAGCCTCCAGTTTGGCCGTATAGTTGCATCTCTCGCATGTATTTGTGTTTTGTGGGAGGAGGAGAGGGTTGTCTGTGTACATGAGGCAATTGTAACATTGCCTCAATATTCCCAGGTTCACCAGCTGAGCAGGAGAGGACACTAGCAACTGATCCCTCGACATGCTAGAAGGACTAGACAAAAAACTTTAAAAGAGATTCCGGGGGACGTGGGTGACCGAGAAATGGGGGTTTGCCTTTTTGGGGTGCTATCTATAAGAGTGCCGTATCAAGGTAATAAGTACTGTAGGAGCAAGTGCTAGGTTTAACAGATAGAGAAAAGTCTACTTGGAGTCAAGTAGAGATGATAATGTTGCTAAGAAGGTGATTAGAGTTAAGATCAGAATTATTTTAGTATAACAGTAACTGAAAATATGTTGCCAATATGCTTTGGTCTGTTTATTATATCTCATTATATTTCCAATAAGATACATGCATGTATGATTCATAAACAATATAAGCATGGTCATGGCCAATGCTCGTCTGTTTACTGTGCTTGCTCAATGAGCCCCTCTGCTCATTATGAATGAACAAAGCAAGGCAAGTGTTTGCTATGAGTAGCTCATCATGTGACTTGACAGCAGCCAGTGCAGGACTGCAGGAAGAATATGTGGAAGTACAGTGTGATGGTGTCGCTGCAGGAAAATGCTAACAGCAATAGTACTTATTCATCAAACCTAAGCCTTCAGGGTGATCGGTGCAATCTTTAATACACAGCTGTAGCAATAGTAAAGGTTGCAGCAATAGAAAAGAATGTAACTAGCAGCCATACAGGATTTTAAAGCAAGTGTGGCAATCTATTGTGAATGCAGTGATATCTATAATATATACATGGAGAGGATATAACTTGTGGGAGATAGTAAGTGATGTAAGATGACGATATGAGTGTCTAGTAGGTAGTAGGGACATGGATATAACATATGCAAGACTGTGAAGGGAAGTGGTGACAATCAGGGGTGTGGAAAAAAAGAGAAAGGGGCATTACACAGATATAAATGTCCACTAACTGAAGATAAAATCATAAAACAATACAGAATGCTTCTTTGAGGAGACTTGAAATCATGACCTTTCCAACTTATACTGTATAAAGTATTTCATTTCCAGGCTGAGCCATAGAGACAGCAAAGCAAATTATTACAGTGAAGCACACAGCAAGTGCTTGTTACCCATTTGCAGAATGCCATCGATGAAATAGCCTTCTCAGCACAGGACATGGTTGTCTGAGATAAACTTTCATTAGAAGCAAAAGCTGAGAACACTCTACTAGGTTTTAAACAAGCACTATCTGAACACCTGTATGATGAAGCTAAATGTGAGCATTTCACATAGAGTGAACCAAAAAAAAAAAAAAAGAGAGGTAGATACGCCACAGCAATCAAAGCAAACCAGACGAAAGTCAATATACAAATTGATAAGTCCCAAGGTTGAAGTAAAAACAATCCTTTATTCGAACAAGTAAGCGCTTTCACATCTCTCAGGACGCTTCATCAGACTTGAAATAAACCCCTAAATTCAAAACTGCTTAAATATCAATATTACACCTATGAAACGCATGATTTCTAACACATGACAATGAAAAACAAGACCATTGGTGCACAACTGATTCAAAATAGGAATGCAAAAACATCATATAAAATAAAAAATAATAAAAACCACCATATTAAAAACATAGCTTTAGGGGCTAGTGTATAAAAGACATAGGGCAGGATTCACAAGCCTCCATGTAAGAGTTATAACTCATACACGGAGGCTGCAGTTAAACGGAGTGATGTCAGCATGCTCTGCATATTCATGAGAGCATGCTGAATCACACCTAAGGCTAACACGGTCCATGTAAGACAGTAGGGGGCATGTCCGTAGGTTGAGCCCTGTAAGCGGACACGCCCCCAGAAGAGTAAAGGTGCCCAAAGTAAACACCCACGCCAGAGTCCATGGAAATGTGAATAAACACAACACAACACAACACATGTCCCCATAGACTACGAACATAAAATGTATAAATGAACATCACATAATTTTTTTTTTAAATTGTAAAGATGTTTAACCGTGAGTGCGCTCATTTGCGCGGGCGTGCCCATAGCGCAGCTACAGTTAGCAGTCAGTGGGAAAGCATATAAGAACTAAATATGCAAAATAAGCCAGGAAGCAATAGCATACAGGTAGAGATGTTGGCTGAAGAGCAGGCATTCATGGTTCGAGCCCCCACAACACCATTTTTTTTCAGCAAAATAAGCAGGAAACAAGTCCCTGACAAATATGTACACATAAAATCACAATTTATGTAAAATGTAATGAAATAGCCCATTTATATTGAAGAAATGTGAGGTAACAAAAGAATAGAAAATGCCAGATGTGCCCATAGCTGAGCTACAGTTTAACAGAGTGAGTGCATCTGCCCATAGATGAGCAGTGGTTTAACTGGTGCAAAATGAGTGGCCGTAGCTGAGCAGTGGTCTAACACGCTAAATCTATGTGCCCCTAACTGAGCTGAGCGTAATATGCGTGCTGATAGCCAAATGAGGCTTAAAGCAGCGTACCCCGTTTGCGCGGAGCTGCACACCATGCAAACAAGCTAACCGACGGGCAAAGTTGAGCAAGCCGTATCAAAACTGCCTTTACACAGACACACCCCTCAGCATGTCTAGACAGTCATGAAAAATAAAAAGCAGTGGCCAGGTTCGAACCCAGGATACTATACACCATAGTCAAGGTAAAGAACCACCAAGTCATGACAGCAGTATCTTTAAATGCAATAATAGCTAATATATAGGAATGAATACAAACTGGAGCATGACAATGCAGGTTTACTGAAGTTGATACAATTCCAAAATGGCCAATCACAGATATGTGTGGGAAAAACGGACTATATAAGCCCCATAGGTGGGAATACACAGCATAAACGATTGTAGAACTGACCTGCAGGCAGAATGACAGGAGTAGGAGAGGGTAGTTGCTTTCGAGCACAGAGGTGGGGTGTTGAGGAGTCCAGGTACATGGTCTGACTCTTAGTCCATAATAATGAGGCCCAACTCATGCAGGGCCAGGTCCTCTGGGGAGCATACAGGGCTGAGGCGTGGGACCGGTTGGCTCATGATCTCACCAGTGCCACAGGGATTCCAAGGACTGGTGAGCAGGTCCGTCACCACAATGCGGACCTGAAGAGACACAAGCAGGACCAACTGAACCTTTGGATCCAGGAGGCGCGGCAAACACCCAACGCCCCACTACTGAGTAAGTTACATTTAATTATGTATGTAAGAAATTAAACTAGCTGATATTATGGAGATGTGTATTCCAATATTACTTCATTTATATTACAGCTGCAGGTGTCTGTTCTGTGAACCACAGAGCCTATGGTGATAGGCTGGTGCGGTTGCACCACCAGGCAGGTCAGTAATCCACTACCAGTAACTGTAAAGAAATATAAAAGTATGACAGTCAGCAAAAGAGTGCAGTGTAGTCAGTAAGGAATAAAATGTGCAAGTAACAGTGTGAAAGTGTCTGCAAGTATTGCTTGATTACAAAAGTGTGTTTCAGCCTGTAAGTTAAACCGAAAAATGAAACTGTCTGACATATATTCTGAAATAAAAATGCCCTACCTGTAAGAAAATAGTACACAACCTGCAGCAGGCTGAAAAGTATAGCTGCAGAAGATGATGAAATCACATGTGTGAAATATATCCCTGTTGAAATACTGAAACATGACAGAATTGAGACTGCTGGAAAGGATTGTAATAACTACAGGTAAAACATGTCAATAAAGCCTAGAAGTAAGTACCATCCTGAATAGTAAAATGAAAGCAAGTGAGAGAGTGTGAGAAAGTGTCATGAATCCAGCAATACAGTAATAATAACCCCTGAATAAAGTATACTGCAGTCAAGACAGAATGAAATGCATGTGAGATTCAAAACCAAACAGCGAAATCTGTTCAAAGTGTTGCTGCATCTGGAATGTGTATCCCAAAATCTGGATATGTTGCTCTCAGTCTGCAATATGCAGATAGGATGATTGTCTGATATACCAAACATCCACACTAGTCTACAGCTATATAAAACAAATGTAGCAGGATGATGTAGCTGAACAAAGCTAGATATGAATGTGTATGAAGAACAATAAAATGTATATTGATGTTGCAGTAACAGTCCTATCACCAAGTTGAAATAGTTATCATATAGGAAACTGTAGTTAGAACAGTAGTGTGTATATAACTGTAGCTATTAGAAATGTACAGCATATGTATTGTTATTCGAAGGTGTTAATATTATTTTCTTTACCCCACCCTATAACCACATATAACCCATTCCACGTGAAAATGGTATGTGCAATCACATTTAACACCCCTGGACATTTGTCCTGTTGGGTCGTATATATTTGCACGTCCGTTGATGCATCTGCCCTGTTCATACATCCACACCTGATGGCCTGTTGCCATCAATTAACCCTGCATGTTGTTGGACTGTGTATTTCTGTTCAAATTATGCATGTGTTATGCACGCTGTTCAGTGGTGTGAATATCTGGGTGTTTGGTTAATGGGAATACTAATGCATGCTGTTACAACTAATTGTGAATGGTATTATATGTCACTAACCCAAACTGTCATGACATAATGCAAAACATAGGATGACAGGGAAGGCGGGTTCCAGCGGACCCACCTCTCCCACCTCAGCTGGCAGGTGCACATGGCACTAGTGCCGAGTCTGGACCCTCCTCCGGTGGCCCTGTGCCACCTGCGGGTGGAAGCGCTGCAGGGGATGGGGCTCGCCCCTCCTCTGCAAGTGTGGCCGGAGTAGAACCACCACTCACCCTCCGTAGCTTCCGGACTGTGGTGCGTAGAGAGATTCGGGACTCTGTTCTCGAGCCCCTACACCAGCTTGAGGCACGGGTGGCACAACTATTGGGCATGCCTGTTGCCCAGCCTACACAGCCCCCAGCACAGCCCCGTCCTGGGCAGTGAAGGAACAGTGGCAACTGCCTATGGGTGGGGATATCAGTTCCACTGTTGCCATCTGTGGGCTCATTGGCTCTGGATATCCAAACCTCCGTCCCTGTCAATTGTGTAACCCCCCCCACACGTGTCATACACCACCCCTGTATGCATCTTGTTTGTCTTGTCTGTTTACCTACCCAACCTACCTCCACAGCTGTACTGACTTCCTTCACCTGACATTCCACTCTCACCTGAAAAAAAAAAAAGAGGGCACTCTGTACCCACAAAAAAATTACGCCCCATACATAGCTGCCCATTCCGCACACATGTCTGCTGGACATGGAACCTATCAGTTACAATTGGCTGTACAACAAGTATTATTGTTGTCCTGACACCTCTCTCAGGGGTGGAAGGTTTCAAATGTCACACCAAATTACATACATATGCACAGCTGTTGCTGATGAAGAAATGGGCGGCTATGGGCCTTACCTACATCCCTCCTGCAAATCCCAAGCTTGTTTCCCTACTGTCTTACCCTCTTTGTGATCTTTCAAAGAAAATAGCGTGGGTGTGCACCTGAGTAAGCACCGTTAAGCGGTTGTAAGCGGGTGTGCGCATATGTGCGCGGAGCTAACTGCCAGTGCACATGCGTGAGCTCCGCACAAACCAGCGCTAACCCGGTTACAACTGCTTAAAAGTGCCTTAGTCACTTTGATTGACAGGTCCTGTACTCAGTTCAAAAGCAAAATAAAATCCCACTGTCAGTCCCGAACCCAGGACCTTGGAAACACTAGTCTGTATGACCTACCACTAAGCCATGACTCTTATACAAAAACATTGTGCTAAAATAAATATAACATGTAATAGTAGGGATGAATGTAAAGGGAATATAGGATGTGTAGTACAAAAAGCATGTCATTTAAAATTACTGTCAAAACTACTGGATTTCCATAATAGTAGTGTGTGAACAGAAACAGCCATGCTAGTTGGTAGCTTGTAGATAATAAGGTCAGTTAAAGTACATATATAAATGTATGTATATGTACATATATATATATAAATATATATCTATATATAGTTGTAGGAGTCATTGTGCATACACACTTGCTACAGGGAACATGAGAGGGGAATGGAGAAATGTGAATATACAACACAGCCTGAATCATGAGAGAGATGCTAACCTTTACACTCACAGAACACTGTCCGCAGCATACCAGCATGGTCCCCACCCTCACAATCTGAAAGGGCAATGCCTATCCCACATACCCTTTTATAGCACTGACCTGAAATCACAGTGAGAACTGCAATCAGTACACAACTGGCTGTATGCAATTAGCAAATGCTGGCTTACAATTGGTGCAGAGGCCATCACATGGACCTATGCAGATACCTACAAAAGCATCCAGTGCTAACACTTCCCACATGCAATACATTCATTGCATTGTCTGTAAGCAGACAGAGGGAGAGCGAGAAGTGTGAGAGAGAGAGAGAGAGAGAGAGAGCAAAAAAAATATATATATATACACTGTGACTCTGTCACCCGAAGCTGTCAGCACTGACAGTAGCAGCAGCAAGCAGAAGCAATGGTAACGCAACCAGCTGCGACAAACACAGGTAATGCAAAGTAGCAGGTTAATAGTGTGTATACTGTGAACCCTCCAAATGTGTCATAGGTCTGTATCCATAGGTATGTCCATGTGATATGTTGTGTGTACGTAGTTCCACCAAAAGGGGATGACCATACATTACATGTCAATCAGTCTTAGGCCATGATCCTGGCAGCAGTTGTCTGTGCGTTGGCCCAGCAATGGCTGTAGTGACTGCTTTGAAAGGTCAGCCAGGTTCAAAAGGCAGGATCAGCCCATCCCAAAGGCACACTGGCTGGGAACAAGTGTCTGCAGGTACCCAATATCACTGCATATGCATCCCATACTGCATAATTCCATAGCTTAGCAGACCAGGCCCGTTATGCATATGATGTGGTAATTCCCAGGGTCAGTCGAGGTGCCCCCTTAGTGGTGTGGGACCACTGTTGCTGTATGCCACTGTCCAGGTACATATCCTGTAGTACGGCCAAGATAAATCATCAGTGTTATATGCGGTTGTATGTCCTCTCGGAGTGCCGGTAGCACACATCCAGGGATATCACGAGGTCACAGTGATGCTGTGTGTTCTTCTCTGCTGAGGGTGGCCCTCACCTGGACATGTGAGATGATAGGGAGGTTACATCCAGCTGTGATAAATATTTCAACTGGTGGGGGAGAAGGAGGGGGGTTACGTGCACCGAACATGTCTGCAAGATTGTTGCCAATATCCGTGTGTTTGGTGAATGTTAAGTAGGTGTGCATTAACACAGAGTATATCTGAGGCATGTGGTCCATATGTGTAACATAACTGAAGAAGGCCTTGTGGTCATCCATAGTGTTTGTGTCCATTTCCCTCCCAGAGTAGGCTGTGGCCGTTGTTATGACGGACCATAGCGTAGTACCAGTGCTGACCACAGATGCCTTCCCTTAATGTGAATGTGCTCTGTCCTGCAGTAGCCTCCTGCTATTGTTATACAATCTGCCTCTGTCTGGGGTCCACCGGACAGGATGCCTAACCTTTGTGCATAGGGTCTGGGTTAGAAATGTGTGTGCAAGTTCCATGCAATCTGTGGCATGTCCGTGGTAAGCATTTGCAAAGGGGTCAGCAGTGTGGCTTGTGGCTTCCACTGGCCCAGTGTGCTGCATGGATACCATCTCAGTCCCAGCAAGTGAATAACTGTCTAATCACATACATATCAAAGTAGTCTACTGTGCTGGTGGTGGTGGTGGTGGGGTATGTATATCTAGACCGAGTAACTTCTGTCCACATCACAGTAGTGAACGGTGTCCCACATACAGTACCTTGGGATGAACCCCCAGAGTGAGGTTGTGCATTGCACCTGTCAGTGTGTGCTGACCGATGGGGCATGCTACTATGTTGTGTGGAATGTGGCAGGTATTGTTGCACAGGTGTTGGCTGAGCACTGATATCTGGCCATGTATCTGTGTATCCACCATGACACACACACATGCAACATATGGGAATAGTAGTATATCACTACACATGAGTATCATGTATAGTATGTGTGCCATATATTGCTGACATGGTCTGCTGATATCCTGTTTGTGTTCTCTTCCAGGGAGATGGCACATCAGCGTAACCCCGCCTACTCTGTGGCGGAAGATGAGGAGATCCACCAGAGCCTGGCGTGGGAGTATGACATCCTGTTTTCCCGCACCAGTCAGAATCAGCAGGAGAGGGCCGCACTGTGGCAAGACCTTGTCCGTAGGGTAAATGATATTGGCACGCATATCAGGACATATGAACAGGTACGACATCACTGCAGTGATTTAATCCGAAGTGTCCATCAGCGTGTATCAGATATCCACAGGCAACAGGTCGCCACAGGAGGTGGGGTGGCCACACATCCCCCCACTCACCAGACTGGAGGGGCTACTCCTAAGTGTTGTGGCTCCAGCTCTGGAACACCAACAGCAGTACACCTGCATTATGATGGAGGCTGGTTCCACACAGCAGCACGACATGGAGCGTGCAGGTAATATGCCATATGTACACTTGACTGTTCTGTACACTGTATCATATGCAATATCAATGGCACAGTTGTGCCCACTGACATTAATCTCATCATTTCTGCAGGTCCCTCCAGGGTTACAGCAAGGCAGGCCATCCATGCTGGTGAGTGTGTTTAACATGACCTATAATAGTCCTGATAATGCTAGTAACAGTAGTGTAACTCAGTAGTGCTCTGTGTGTATACTGCGGGGTGTGCATGTTTGCATGTGTGCAGGTGTGCCTGTGCCCATGTGTGCATGTGTGCATGTGTGCATGTGTGCAGGTGTGCCTGTGTCCACGTGTGCATCTGTGCATGTGTGCCTGTGCCACGTGTCCACGTGTCCACGTGTGCATGTGTGCATGTGTACACGTGACCATGTGTGCATGTGTGCATGTGCCCATGTGTGCATGTGACCACGTGTGCATGTGTGCATGTGTGCATGTGTCCATGTGTGCATGTGTCCACGTGTGCATGTGTGCATGTATGCATGTGTCCACGTGTGCATGTCTGCATGTGTGCATGTGTGCCTGTGTGCATGTGTGCCTGTGTGCATGTGTCCACGTGTGCATGTCTGCATGTGTGCCTGTGTCCATGTGTGCATGTGTGCCTGTGTCCATGTGTGCATGTGTGCATGTGTGTATAAGTGCATCACTGGTAACAATGTCTGGAGACTGTAAACTGTGTTTCCTGTCTTCCTCCCACAGGTTCTGGTGCTGCTCTGGTGACCTGCAGCAGGGAACCTGAATCCTGTGCCACAGCTACTGGTAATGATGATATTTGTGCAATGGTACAGGAAGGTGTGACAGGGTCTGCCATTGGTCAGCCAATTGACAGTACACAGCTGTCAACCCCATCATTGCGCACAGTCATCCTGCTTGTACATCCTTTGTCACCATTGTCCCTAGGTGATGGACAGGATACAGTGGGCATAGACCAGGGTAATGTGGTACCTGTGGCACATGCATCCCCACACAGCAGCCATGGGCAGGGTCCTCCGATGGTACCAGACAGACAGTTGCCCATGGGTTCTCGTGGGAGCATCAGTGGACGTACTGCCTATGGCCGACGTGCCCAAAGAGGTCTGTCAACCTCAGCTATGTTTCGGACTGTCATGCAGGCACAGTCACGTATGGAAAGGTACACCAGACAGGGTCTGAGGGAGCTGAGAGCATGTCGCACAGCCATGACAGACAGTATGCGTGACATTGCGGATGCTATCCGTAACTTCACCGATGTCATAGACTGACGTTGTGGGGACATATTACAGCAGTTCCACAACCAGATGTCCATGAGCCAGGGCAATGGTGGGCGTTTGCGGCATCGATGTGGCCGTATGCCGGCAGCAGCAGCAGCTGGCAGTCAGCGCGGATGACAACAGGCTCGCGCACGCCCCCATAGTGCCAGCAGCAGCCCCAGCAATGCTGGGTCTGTGCTGTCATTGGAACACCCCAGGAGACCACGTGCACATGGCTCTGGACAGTCCCAACAGGGACTTGTGTCCAGTCAACACACTCCCGCTTCTGATGACAGTACCCAGTCTGGCTTAGTACTGGATACGGTCTGTAGCACCCCTGCCAGGCACAGGTACCATGTCCGTGCACACATACACTGATCTGTATGGCCTGCCATGTGCAGTCTGTGGCTGTCCACAAACCCCTGTATATGGCAGCCATGAGGTGGAACTGTGTGCGTGCATACACACATGCGAAATGTTAACACCTAGGGTGACCACATACATGCACACACTGCACCAACACTGCCCCACCCTGTACTGCTGCCTCTCACCAACACACATACACACACATGTCAATTGATGGTATCAGTGGCTGACTCAGGCATACCTAATCCACACCCTGTGCATATGATGACACTGTGCCACCTCCTGCAATCTCCAACATCATTGCGGGAACAGGTAAACACGTTGCTGATGCACAGGGTGACTACATAGAAGTGTATTAGTAGTATCATGTTGGTAACAATACAGTGTTCTGCTATGACTGTGTGTTTATCCCAGCATGCCTGCTGCAGTAACTGTATGAATGTCCTGAATTGTTATCTGCACTCATAGTACATACCAAAGTATAACAGCTGCACATAATTGCATGCCGGTGGTAAGGTTGTCAACAGATAGCCGCATACATGGGTAGCACAGGGGGAAAGCTAACGCAAGTAGTGATATGCAATGGTGGACATGTACAGTAATGGTGTCAAGTTGCCCGCAACGACTATGCCATGTGGATGTTCGTGCATGTAGATATGTGTGCAGTACCAATGTAATCCAAATCACAAATAAGTATGACATAATATCAGTTCTTGGTTTCAAAAAAACTTTAATGAATAAAACTCGACCAAACAAGAAGATAAAATCCACCATAATTCCACAAGACACTGAGCGCTTTCACCCTCGTAAATAGGGCATCATCAGAGTGCAAAGATTCATTCCGGATCATCCCTTAAATAGTATTTGGTTAAAACATAAGGTGAATAATGACTAATTCATTAAGACTTAATTGAATCATTAAATCATTAAAAAAATAAAATACACTAAAAACATTTCATGTGTTTGCAAAACAGAAGAAATCCATACCCAATGACATGACAAACAGATAGGTAGAACGACAGTTACCTCTAAGAAGGTAGTTGATGAAATGTGTTAAAATATATGTAAAGAAAATGTTTGAGTAATGACGTTGTAAAATGTGAATGTGAGTGTGTGTGTTAATCAGATGAGGTGTTGAACATTAATATTTAAAAACATTAGATATTGTGTTAAAATAGTTGTGATGCATATAAAACTCATAATGTAATATTAAAAATTGTAAGTATAATATTACATTATAGATATTGTAATTATCACAAATATTAATATTAATAAATAAATTAATTGGTATAAATAAATAATAAATAATTACATATCAGTAGAATAATTCCTATGTTAAATCTATGTAAAATACATAAAACACCAATAAATTGAATAATTTTATATAACAATAAATAATGGATTCAAATTGTAACTACTAAAAGTAGAATGAACTCTTAATAACATATTCTTATGTAATGTTGATATAACATATTTATATAAAATGTGATCTTAATTTAAGAATGCTTGAAATAGATATTTGCTCATTGATGCCAGGCCATTTACTTGCATTAAGCCTAAGTTGCCATAAGCATTCTTTTGCTTCCAACATAGTTTTTTCGTCTCCACCTTTATGTCTATTCTGTGGTATTCTATCAATGACGAAAAAAAGATTTTTTTTTTACATTGGAACAATTAGTACTATGATTGTATAACATACTAGTTGTTTTTTGTCTTTTTATGTCACTCATGTGTTCTATAATATGCATTTTTAACTTTCTAATCGTTTTACCAATATAGAATGCTTGGCAAACTGTACAAGTTGCGGCATAAACAACCATACCCGAATTACAATTACAATGGCCTGGACATCTAATGGTCTTTCCATAATTAAAAATAGAGATATATGGACTATCGTTTATGAACCTACAAACATGACATGCACCACATTTACTCATCTTAGAGTTTTTGTACAAATCAATGTTGTAGTTGCTTTCAAACAAATTTTTCAAATTTTTCCCTCTACTATATGTAATTGTGGGTTTGTTACCCAAAATATTTGAAAGTTCTATATTAGAATCAATAACACTGGTCCATGCTTCCTGTACTATGTTAACAATCTATAATGTTTGGTCATTAAATGGGATAATGAATGTATCATGTCTAGATGTATTTGAATTTGATCTATCAACCTCTGGTAATCCATATAAAATAATAGGTTTATATAAAGTACACCTTTTAGTTTTAATTTCGTTGCTCATTTCTAAAATAAGGTCAAAAGGATACCCTCTAGCAATGAACATTTTCATGAGTTTTTTCAATTCCCCATCAAAAACCTGGTTATCACTAACAATTCTAGACAGCCTAACCATCTGGCCTTTAACAAGATTTCTTTTTTGATGAACCGGATGGCAGCTGTCGAAATGTAGGAATGAATTTGAATGGGTTTTCTTCCTAAATAAACTAGATTCAATTCTATTGTTAGAAACAGACAACACAATGGGCCAGATTCAGGAAGGCTTACACGGAGTTCAAGAGTAGTGTAAGCCTCCGTGTAAGCCTCCTGATTCAGGAACAGCCCAAATCTCCGTGTAAGAGACAGCTAACACGTCTCTTACACGGACTGGGCGTGGAAATGCTCAATACCTCATTTGCAGCTCAAAGATATGCAAATGAGGTATCTGAGCGATCCACGAAGCAGAAACCAGTCCGTGTAATGGACGTGTTATCTGCAGAAATGTACTCAGCTGACAACTGAGTACATTTCTGCAAAATTAAAAACAGAGCTATGTCAGCTCCAAATAAAGGGTGCATATGTTTCATTAAGCATGCCAATGGCCAAATATGTGGCCATTGGCATGAAAAAGGGTTGCAAAAATAAGTTATATAACTTTTTTTTTTTTCACGGGATTTTTGTGTTTAACTGCAGCGCACACCCGCGCAAACGGGGTGCGCTACCTAAAACTGAAAACCGAAGCTTATAAGCCCACAATTGTGGGATTTATGTATTACATTGAATGTCAATGGAGGGACTTGCAGACCAAAAACAATATGGCCTCCGTTTAGTGGTTGTCAAGGGGGGGAAGCTCTGTGTAAGACATGTAACTAGTCATTACTAGGCAATCCTATGTAAATGAGGGTTACAATACTGAATCACACTGTCACATAGGTAATGAGCACTGTCTGAGTAGTGTAAGAGTTAGAGACGGGGGAGGAACAGAGTAAGTGGTAGGTGACATCATGGGGGGGATGATAGCAATAAATGTACCAGATTGGAGGGCAATGTAAGGTAACAGATGACAGACAGACATCAGGGAGGGAGGTGTGTCCCAACAGAACACTAGGAAAGTCAAGAAATTGAGGGTATACGCTATCCCTACACTCAAAGTTTCTTGAAATACGTGCATGCCCGCGTGTGCGCGCGTGTAGGGCAGGTTCAACATGTGGGAGCGTGTTGCAAACTGTTTACAATGGTTTGCGCGGGCGTGCGCGTGTGTAAGGCAGTGTGCGCGCGTTTTAGCATGAATCAGCCTAGTTCACACCGTGTAAGGATGTGTGCGCGCGTGTAACACCGTGTAAGGATGTGTGCGCGTGTTTAAGTGACTGTGAGCGTGTTTAAGCTGGTGTGCACATTGCTCCCCCTCAGGAAACAGAAAGGAAACAGGAAACAACTAAAATCCAGGGAAACTGCCAGAAGATACTACTGGAGTTAATTGGTGGAAACAATTAGAAGCAGGCAATTACACAGGCAGACTAGAAGCCCAACCCAGCACTTAAAACACTGCAAAGAGCAGTGCAGGCTGTTTCTGACAACAGATACTGCCAGAAACTAAGCTATCAGAATTGAAAACTGAAAAAAGCTGAACTCAGAGCAGAAATGCTAGGGGCTGCCATAGCTATTATAATCAGGCATAGGCGAATTGCTGAGGGTGGTGACAATGCAGATGCTGACAGACAACCCAGAGTGAGGAGAAGGAGAAGAGTATACAGGCCCAGGGTCACCTACCATGGGTTACATGAGCTGGAGATAGTAGAGCGCTATAGAGTGGACAGAGAGCTCCTGCAGCAAATTGTTGAGCTGTGCAGGCCACGCCTCACACACAGAACCAACAGAGGGGAACCCATCCCAGTGGAAACCAAGGTATGTGTTGGCCTAAGAATACTAGCAACAGGTACCTTCCAGAGACTAACTGGCGATATGATGGGGATATCACAGGCATCAGCCTCCAGGGTACTACACCAGTTCCTGGATGCCATGTCAGCACATGTCGGTGATCATGTATATTTCCCCAATGCCCGTGAGGTATTGGCCAGCAATATGCATCTCTTCCAGCAAATAGCGGAATACCCTGAGGTACTGGGTGCTATAGACTGCACGCACATACGCATCAAAGCACCAGCAGGAGAGTGGGGTAGAGCCTACATTAACCGCAAGGGATACCCCTCCATCAACTGCCAGGTCGTGTGTGATGCCCAGGGCATAATAATGAATGTGTGTGCTGGCTGCCCTGGGAGCTACCACGATTCCCATATCTGGCATCTGACGCAGCTGTACCAATCATTTGCCAATGGGGACTTCCCACACAGACACCTAGTGGGGGATGCAGGTTATGCACTTGAGCCGTGGCTGATGACACCCATCAGAAATGCACACACACCTGAACAGGAACGCCATAATGAGGCACACGCACAAACACGTAATATCATAGAGCGTGTGTTTGGGCTGCTCAAGTCACGGTTCCGGTGTCTGGACACATCTGGTGGAGCCTTGCAGTACACACCAACTACATGTACCCAAATGATCATGATATATGCTATGCTACATAATATGATCCTGCGGAAACAGCTGCAGCAGGACCAGCACAGGGCTGGGCCAAACATCCCCCCACCATTGCCAAGGCCACCACAGGCAGGGGGTGACTCGGAGGAGGAACAACCTGACCTTGTCCCAGTAGGCAGAAGGAGGCGTGCCCAGTATGCCCTGGCCTTGGCAAAGAGGCAACGCATAGCACATACGCTTGGTCAGTAGGAACACTGGGACTGATACTCGCTCTGACTCACTCATACAGTAACAGGGATGCCTAACATGACACAACCTGCTGCCAAACATGTACAGGGAGTGTAGCATGTGTATCCAACAGAGGTGGCCCTGCAGCACTACCTGAGGCATGAATGCCATGTGTTAAGTAATGTAATATCATGTACCACATGCACACCTGAGGACCCTAACTAACATCCACCCTCAAGAATCATAAACCACAAAAACACAAACCCACCTCATGGGTACCACAAGGGATAGGAACCTAGATGTATTGCTACCCAATGCCAGAAGTATAAACATCAAGATGTGTGCAGTGTAAACACACACAGTATAGAGAATGTAGATATCAGTGCTGTAATAGAAAACAGGGTCAAAGCCCACATCAGCACCCTGACACTACCAGGTCACACGTCATACAGTGATGTACATGTGCAAAAACATGGAACAAGATACAAAATGAGGGTGACTAGCAATAAATAGCATGGATAACCACACACCCATGTTTGTACCACAACAAGAAGCAACATGGAATAGCCATGGTCAAAAACAATGGCTAAAACCCACTACTACTATATAGCTTGCTGCAGACCACTGTCCTAATAGCAGGAACTGCCCCAGGCCTATGTGCATAGGTTCATAGGTTCATACTAGGCTATCTGCCCTAGGGCATTAATAAGCCTAGCCCAGAGTTTTGTGGCTTCTGCCACCCCTTCAAGTTGATGGATAATATGCCCATTATTTTGCTGTGCCTCTGTCAAGCAGTGATACTGAGGTTATCCCTGGGGTATACCTGCAATCTCCCATCCATTGGTCAAGATCTCACTTGAACGAAGCCAGTGAGGTGCTCAGCCTCACATGTACCAGGATGTTGTTCCACAGCATAGGGACTCTCTGTGTGATGAATCTGTCCCTCCAGCACATCCTATTAATATCTGTGTTGAGGTTTAGGTCTCCTGCCCTTGTAGTTCTGATGGATGTAGAGGTCTTGAGGTGAAGCATGTTCAATAATTCTGGGTTGGACATAGCCTTGTATGTCAGGCACAGGTCACCTCTGAGCAGACGGTAAGTGACTGAATACAGCTGGCATCCCTTCTGTCGGGCAGCATAAGAAATATGTTTGAGACCCTTTCACCTCCTGTTGAGGAATTTGTGGGCCCATCCAATTGCCGCAGGTGTTGGGTCAGATACATTCTGAATGGGGCATTGTATGCAATCATTGGTCTGATGAGTGATGAGTACAGGGGAACAATGACCTCCCTTGATCTAGATGTGAATCCCTGCATGATGAGGTGGCCAGTGTAGAAGGCCTTCCAAACTACCCTGGCAATGTGAGTGTCAAACAAAAGGTTACTGTCAACCTGGGTGCCCAGGTCCCTGATAACCTCCTCTGTGCTTAGAGGATTGCCACCTAGATGGGAAGTAGTGGTAACCTTGTTCTTCCTGAAGGGTATGGCTATGCATTGTTTAGTGTTTAATGTACGGTCATGGCTGTGGCACCAGTTATCCGTGTCTATGAGACCCTTCTGAAGGATGTCTGTGTCAGATGGGTTTCCAACTATGCTTCCCAGTTTGCAGTCATCGTCAAACTTTGTCAGCCATAATCCTCCTGTGTTTGCTCGTACTTCTGAAAAGTAGATGCTGAACAAATGGGGCCCAGGACTGAGCCCTGTGGGACACCACCTGTGACAGCTCTGGAGTGTGACATGGCACCAGCAACTTCGACCCTGTGTGTTCCGTCACTTAGCTAGTTTGCAACCCATGCTGTGATGTATGGGTTCACAATTAAGCTGGTGATGTTTTCAATGATACCTGAGTGGGGTATTGTGTCGAAAGCCTTTGCCAGGTCAAGGTAGGCTGTGTGGACTGCCCTGCCCACGTCAATGGCCTGGGTGACTGTTTTGAAAAAGTCAACCAAGTTTAAAAGGCATGATCTGCCCTTGACAAAGCCAAACTGGATTGTATCCAATGTCTGCAAGTCCCCTATGTCTTCATTTATAATTCCCATTATGATCCTCTCCATAGCTTAGCAGAACAGGCTTGTCAAGCTGATGGGATGGTAGTTTCGGGTTGGTGGAGGCACCTCCTTTGTGAAGTGGGTCCACCATTGCCGTATGCCACTCCTTGGGCACATATCCTGAGGTGAGGCTAAGATTAAACAGCTGCCCTAACTGTGGGTGTAATTACTCATTGAGTTCATGGAGCACACAACTGGGGCACCATCTGGTCCCATGGATAAAGTGTTTTCCGCCTTGGATAGAGCAGTTCCCACCCCAGCATTGGAGATGTTTGGGGGGGCTACAATCCTCTGGTGTAGATACCCTCCAGTTGGGGAGGGGAGGAATCTGCAATGAACCTGTCAGCCAGTATGTTGGCAATGTCTGTAGGTGCAGTGATATCTACATCATTCCGAACTAATTCTGAGCATATCTGGGAGTTCCCTCCCAGGTTTCAAACATAGGCAAAAAAGGCCTCACGATTGTCCCTTGAGTCCTGAGTGGGTTTACTCTCAAAACTTGCCTCGGATGATTGTATGGGGGAACCCAGTGTTTTACTCACAATGAGCAGGGGTGTCTTCCCTCCTACGGATTATGCTCTATCTTGTAGTAGCTCCTTCCTTGTGTTGTAGAGCTTGTTTATTGCTAGGGTCCACCAGACTGGATGCTTGCCTGTGGTACAAAGAGTCTTTGTTTTGTTTGGGATTGCCTGATCCATGCAGTCCTGGAGGTGCTGGTAGAAGGCATTTGTAAGTGATACAGTGGCTTGGGTAATGGTGTCCGCTGGCTTGGGGGCCTTGAAAGAGACCACACCAGTATTTAGAAATGTGAAGTCGGCATTTGAGAAGGTCTTCACTGTTTATTTTTCCATCTGGGGTGTGGGTGGGATGTGGACTCCCACTGAGAGTAGTCCATGATCTGATCTCACCAATGATGGGTATACTGCTGGTGTTGAACAGTGTGACCCCATGTTCGTGATGATGAGTTCTAGTATGTTGCCTCCACTTGAGGGGATTGGGACCAGTTGTTCCATGGCATTTCAGTGTATGAACTCATGGAACCTTTGTGTTAGAGTGTTGTGGCATGATTAGTGATCCCAGTCTATATGTGGATAGTTGGAATCACCCAGTAGGATGGTGTTTGGAGATACATTTATCCCCTTCAGTGTTTGCAGGATAGCTGTGTGAGGTACCTGAGTTTGAGAGGGTGGCATGTAACATGCTACAAACTGCAGAGCAGTCTTGCCTACGGTCACTGGCACCTGGATGGTCTCTGATGCATCGTGTGTTGCCACCAACAATGAGGTGAGGGTGTCCTTGATGAATATGGACACCCACCATCCTTCTTGGTGTTGTCCGGATGCTGGTGCCGGAATGCATGATATGAGGTAACACCCGATAGTGCCGGGGTGCTGTCAGAAGCTGTGAACCAGGTTTCAGGCACAGCCCAGACATCAATGTGCTACATACTGAGAAGGGCATAGAGTGTGTGCAGCTTGAGGTTGAGACCTCTGGCATTGAGCAGCAGTACCCTTAGTGTCCTTCCTTTACTGTGTTCTAGGGTGATAGGTGTAGTATCTGAATCTTGCATAAAAAAGGCACAATGGGGGTGGCAAGAGCATCATCCGAAATCCTGAAGCCCAGGGGTGACAGGTGCAAGCCGTCCCTTGCAAATCACCGTGGCCTGTCCAGCATGTCGTCCCAGGCAGACAGACATTGGACCCCCTTTGAATGACACCATAGTCTAAGCAAAATAATACAGCTGATCATCTTGTCTCTGTTTATGTGGCATCATACTTGGTGAAGGTAGGATACTGCTGAAGGTCAGGGTCATACCTGCCTGGCCTACATAATCAGAGGGATCCTCTATGTCTCTTTCCATGTAGTCCAGGGAGGTACATCTCAGGTCGTTCACACCAGCATGGATAATGACTGGGTCAGACCTGTACTTGCAGTTGAGTGACCTGAGTGCTTGCATTATGTGGTGGATTCCAGTGCCCGATAGGCAGCTTACTGTGACCTCCTCCGCACTCCAATCTGGTGAGCGGGACGTCAGTGTGTCTGACTATGGAGTAACCATAGACAAGTGTGTCTGGCATTGTTTTTGGCCTTAAGGGCTGTGACTGTTTGGCACACCGACTCTGTGGTCAATGTGTTGCATGTGCTGTGCCCTGTGGAGGCAGTTGTGTGAGTGTCTGCTGTGGTGGCCACTGCCATTCCGGTAGAATCCTGATCAGAGCCTCCGAGAGTGTCTCTGTGTGTCTATGTGTATGATCTTAAGTTGTGATAGTGCCATGTGAGACTGGATTTGTGATGTGTGTGTGGTTACCTTCACCTTCTCTCTGGTCTTTCTAATCCTATGTTGAGAGAGCTCAGCCTCCACTTTGGCTATATAGTTGCATCTCTCACATGTATGTATGTTTTATGGCAGAAGGAGAGGGTTGTCAGTGTACATGAGGCAAGTGTAACATTGCCTCAATATTCCCAGGTTCACCAGCTGAGCAGGAGAGGACACTAGCAACTGATCTCTAGACATGCTAGAAGGAATAGACAAAACAATGTTGGAATACAGGGAGATATCAAGCCCCCCAAACCACATCATACTGTTTGATTGACAATAGCTACACATACACCGGTGTTTCATAGTGTCATAGTCTACTACTAGCCTATCTGCCCTAGTGCATGTATAAGCCTAGCCATAGTGATGTGGCTATTGCCACCCCTTATACTGGTAATAAGTGTACAGAATAGATTCTGATGATTGTGCCTCTGACTTAGTAGTGACACAGTATGACCCCTTACGTAATTGAATAACATGACTGTGCCTCTGTCTAGTCTGTGCCTCCGTCTCAAATGCAGTTGTCCAGATGTCTCCTGAAGAGAGTCAGTGAGGGACTCTGTCAAACATGGACTGGGATACTCTGCTAGAGTGTGAGATGCCTCTGAGTTATGACTCTGTCCCTCCAGCATGTCCTATACATGTATGTGCTGAGGTTCAAATCCTCAGCTCTCATGGCTCTGGTGGATTTGGATTGTTTGCAGTGGAGCATGTCCACCAAATCCTGATTGGACATGGTCTTGTATGTCAGGCATAGGACACCTGTACGTATGCGGTATGACACTGAACAAAGCTGGATTTCCTCTATTCTGGAAGCATCTGACATGTGTTGAAGAACCCTGATCTTCATGGTAGGTACCTTTGGGGTGTCTCCAGCTGTTGCAATTGCTGGGTGAGGTACATACCATATGGGGCTTTGTATTCAATCATGGGCCTGATAAGGGAGAAGGATAGTGGAACAATGACCTCCTATGATCTTGATGGAAAACCCTCCATGATAAGGTGGGCAAGATAGAAAGTCTTCCTAACCACTTTGGCAACAGGGGTGTCAAAAGAGATGTCATTATCTACATGTGTCCCCAGGTGTCTGATTTGTTGTCTGTGCTCAGTGGGTTGCTGTCTATGTATTGATCTGTGGGTACTTTGTTCCTCCCAAAGGGGATGAATACACATCAGTTGCATTCAGTTTCAGGCCATGTGTCTGGCACCAGCTATCCGCCTTTGTGACGGCATTCTGTAGTATTTGTGTGCCGGCTGATGTATTCACTATGGTGCCTAGGTTGCAGTCATCTGCAAACTTTGTCAGCCACAAGCCCCTATGTTTGCTTTCACATCTGAAAAGTAAATACCAATTAAGAGGGGTCCCAGGACACATCCTTGTGGGACACCACCTGTGACTGGCTTTGAATCTGACAAGGCACCTGCAATGTTGACTTTATGGGTTCTGTTTCTTAGCCATTTTGCAACCTATCCTGCGACATATGCCGTTATATGTCAGCTGTTGAGCTTGGCTATGATGCCTGAGTGTGGTATTGTGTCACAGGCCTTAGCCAAGTGCAGGTAGGCTGTGTGGACTGCGTAGCCCTCATCGATGGCCCTACTGACAGTTTCATAGTAGTCAACTAGGTGCAAAAGGCAGGATCTGAACTGTACAAAGCTGAACTAGGTGGGAACAAGGGTCCGTAGGTCAGTAATGTGTCTGTGTAAGAGCTCCATAATGACTCTCCCCATATCTTTGTAGACAAGGCTGGTTAAGCTTGTGTGGTGGTAGTTGCCATGGTCTGTGGAGGCATCTCCTCTGTGGAGTGGGACCACTGTTGCCGTACGCCACTGTTCAGGTACATATCCTGTAGCAAGACTAAGGTTAAATAGCAGTTGTATCAATGGGTCCAGCCCCTTCCGGAGTTCACATAGCATGCAACTGGAGATACCAGCAGGTCCCATGGATGCTGTGTACTTGTCTTTGCTGAGTGTGGCTCTCACATGGACATCCAAGATGACAGTGAGGTTACATACAGCAGTGATAACTATCTTCTTTTGGGGGTGAGGGAGGGGGTAAATCGCACTGAAGCTGTCCGCCGGAATGTTGCCAATATCTGTCAGGTCACTGGAATATATGTTGTTGTGTACCAACTCTGAGCATATCCGAGGGTTCACAACCAGGTGTCTGACATAACTGAAGAAATCAGTGTGGTTACCTTCATTGTCTTTGGTGATTTATGTCCCCAAGTTGACCTTGCATGTCTTTATGAGATAATGTAGCTTTCTACTAGTGCTAATCACAGCTGTCTTCCCTTTTGGAGATGTAGCTCTGTCTTGCATTAGTAACCGTCATCTGTCATACAGTCTGTTTATGGCTGGGGTCCAACAGACAGGACACTTTCCCTTTGGAGACGGTCCTGTTTTTATTTGTGATTGCATGGTCCATGCTGTCTGACATCTAGCTAAGGGAGGTCATTGTGGTTCTGCAGTTATCTTTCATCAGCATTAGAAATGACCACAACAACCCCTGTGGGGTGTACCTCATGCAGACACATCCAGCACCTGTAAAGTCCACAACAGTACCTCACCAGGAGTATGACAGAGCTGGAACACATGTAATGTGTAGTCTGATTACACAGAGTGCAGCTCCACACACTGCCATGCTGTCCACCCAGATGCAAGCTGTGCCTGATGTAGAAAGCCATGTCCAAGCTGGAATCAATGCACATGCTGCACCTTGTACAATCTGAATGGCAGGGAGCTATGCACATGAGGGACCTGAACCCCAGCACTGACATATATAGGACAGGCTGTACTGCATTATCCAAAACACAGAAGCCACCCCACACATGAGTAAACTACCAGTACAGGTTGTCCGTAGAGACACTCGTTGAGTCCCTCAACAGGAATCCTAATGAGTGCATGGGAGATGGGAGGTTTACCCTGGGTATCAATGTTATGTCACAGGTAGACAGAGGCACAGTATACTAAACAAGACATATGTCATGGCAAACATCACTTACAATGTGTTGATGGACAAACACACTCTCCGACTAGCATTAGAAATGGCCTAGGGCACATCGGTAGTGTTCGCCAATGTACACCCATGTTGTGGAATACACTACCGATGTTGGATGAGGCTGTTGTAAGTAGTTCACATCTGAACATAATGCAACATGGTCAGATAGGTTCATAGGTACATAGGTTTATACTAGGCTATCTTCCCTAAGGCAGGTATAAGCCTAGCACAGAGTTCATTGGCATACACCACCCCTTATATGGAAACAGTACTGTGCCCATTATTGTGTCATGCCTCTCATCAGCAGTGACACCGTGATGATCCCGGGTTAAACGTATGACCTTCCATCCACAGGTCAAGATACCTCTTGAACACAGCCAGCAAGGTGCTCTGCCTCACATGGACCGGGATTGTATTACACAGCATAGGGAGTTTCTGGGTGATAACTTCATCCCTCCAACATGTCCAACATACAACCCTGCTAAGGTGTAAGTCACCTGCACTAGTGGTTCAGGTGGATCTGCCGATTCTGAGGTGGAGCATGTCCATTAATCCCTGTTTGGACATGGCCTCGCATGTCAGGCACATGTCACCTCTAAGCAGACGGTATGTGAGTGAATAGAGTGGCAGTGTCTTCAATCTGGCAGCATATGACAGCTGTTGGGGTTCCTTGATCCTTTAGGTGGGGGACATTCAGGGTGTCTGCAATTGCTGCAGATGTTGGGTGACATACAGCCAGAATAGGGCATTTAACTCGATCACCGGTCTGATAAGTGAAGAGTACAGGGGAACAATGACCCACTAGATCTGGATGTGAATCCCATCCTGAGCAGGTGGGCAATGTAGAAGGTCTTTCTAGCCACTTTAGCAATGTGAGTCTCAGAAGAACGGCGACTGTCAACCTGGGTCCCCAGGTCCATGATAACCTCCTCTGTGCTTAGAGGATTGCCACCTATATGGTAGCTTGGGGTCACCTTGCTTTTCCTGAAGGGTATGTCTACACATGTTGTGCACTTTGACTTCAGGCCATGGCCCTGGCACCAGCTATCAGTTACTGTGAGTCCCTTCTGAAGGATATCCGTGTGTGATGCACTGTCCACCATGGTGCCCAGTGTGCAGTCATCTGCAAACATTGTCAGCCAAAGTCCTCCCATGTTGGCCTGTACTTCTGGGAAGTACATGACAAACAATGGGGGCCAAGGACTGAGCCCTTTGTGACACCACCTGTGACCAGCCTGGAGTCTAACATAGTGCCAGCAACTCTAACCCTGTGGGTCCCGTCCTTAAGCCAGTTTGCAACCCATCTTGTGACATATGGGTTTACATTTCAGTTGTTAGGGTTTTCCACAATACCTGAGTGGGGTATTGTGTTGAAAGTGTTTGCAAGGCCAAGGTAGGCTGTATGGACTGCCTTTCCCCAACAATGGCCTAAGTGACCAATTTGAAGATGTCAACCCAGTACAAAAGGCATGATCTGCCCCTGACCAAGCCAAAATGGGATGGGTACAATGTCTGCATGTCCCCTATATCTTTGTTTATGAGCTCAATTATGATCCTCTCCATAGATTTGCAGACTACACTTGTTAAGCTTATGGGGCAGTAATTACCAGGGTCTGTAGAGGCACTGCCTTTGTGCAGATGTGCACAACTGGACCCTAACAAGGCTGTTGTGCACACTATGGAAATGTAAAGCGGTGATAGGACTAAAGCCCAGGATACTGACCACCACAGTGAAAGTACTGAAACACTGCACTATACAGTGCTACAGTGTTAGGTCAGTATGAACGGATGTTGACAATTGTGTGCAAAGTATCCCATGCAAAACCTGCAGGCACAGTATACTCCCTGTTTTGTTCACACAAAAAGCATTCAGACAGTAACTACACAACATGGCACAGAACACACAACCATAAACTGGAGGTATTTGTTGAAGGTCACACTCATCCACAAATGTGATGGGCTGCAGAGTTCAACATATGTAAAGCCCACACTGGGCATGCTCACACACTTAGATAAATGAGACATCTTTCACACAACATGCCATGGGAAGGCTGAACTGGGCATGCTCACACACTTGGTCCAAATGTTACTCCTAGCAACTGTGAAAACACACCAGAGGATGCTCATTCCCCTTTCTAGACACTGATCATGTAAGCACCCTATAAGTATATTGGAGAAAAAGAATCTTTCAATAATCCAAATAGCGCGCTCTGCTAATGCATCTGTCTGTAGTGTCATAACATAGTTAGGTAGGGGTTTGAATCCAGCAGGTGGCAAGTGTGTTTGAAGGGGTGTAAGTGTGTATGAAAGAAACATCACTTTTGGCAACTGGGAAAATACACCACAGGATGATCATTCCACTTTCTAAACTCTGATGATGTCAGCACCCTATAAGTATATCAGGGGAAAGGAAACCTCACAGTAATCCGAATAGCGCGCTTTGCTAATGCGTCCGTCTCTAGTATCATAACATAGTCAGGTAGGAGTTTGAATCCAGCAGGTGGCAAGTGTGTGTGAAGGGGGGTAAGTGTGTGTGTATGAAAGAAACATCCCTTTTGGCAACTGGGAAAATACACCACAGGATGATCATTCCACTTTCTAAACTCTGATGATGTCAGCACCCTATAAGTATATCAGGGGAAAAGAAACCTCCCAGTAATGCGAATAGCGCACTGCACTAATGCGTCCATCTCTAGTGTCATGACCTAGTTAGGTAGGGGTTTGAATCCAGCAGGTGGCAAGTGTGTGTGAAGGGGTGTAAGTCTGTATGAAAGAAACGTCCCTTTTGGCAACTGGGAAAATACACCACAGGATGATCATTCCACTTTCTAAACTCTGATGATGTCAGCACCCTATAAGTATATCAGGGGACAGAAAACCTCCCAGTAATCCGAATAGCGCACTTCGCTAATGCGTCCGTCTCTAGTATCATAACATAGTTAGGTAGGGGTTTGAATCCAGCAGGTGGCAAGTGTGTGTGAAGGGGGGTAAGTGTGTGTGTATGAAAGAAACATCCCTTTTGGCAACTGGGAAAACACACCACAGGATGCACATACCCCTTTCTAAACGATATCACAATTATGTATGGCTTTTGATTACAGACATGCCACGTGTGTTTTGCACACACAGAATGCCCATGTGTGTGGGTTGTCACTCACAATAATGCAAGACATTGATTAAACCAGTTATGGCAATGCACACATGATGTATGTGTGTACCAAATACACATATGTACCTGTGACCTTCAATAGTTACCATGTGTGATGCTTGCCACATGTGAATGCATGGTATTTGCACAGAGTAACATTATGACCATGGTCTTCTGTGCAGGTGCAGCATGTGGGATGTGTACATACAGTGTGAGATGTAGATGCTATCAGCCTAGTAGTGAGGGATGCACACCTTGTCTGGGGCATATAGTCTACATGTTGTTGATGTACATGAGCTGCATGTTTTCACCTGTTGTGGGAGTGGTAAGACAGTATTCCATAGCAATGCAGTGACTGCATGCTAAGAACCATTCAGCTAGGGTTTTGTAGCTACACGAAGTCATTAGCATTCAGTAATTTGTCAGAATCCCTGGTGAGGGTCTGATGCCAACCAAGGTCAGGGGTCTACCAGCCTGTGTCACTTGCTCAGTGATCCCTTCCATGTTCCCTATCATGTATCCCAGTGAGGGACATCCCACATCAGCTGTGGTGGCATGGACAATGACTGAGTCATATGTGTCCATGCAGCTGACTGACTTGTATGTTTGTGTTATGTGGTGAACCATAGTGCCCCATGAGCATATCACTGTGACCTACACCTTTTCCAGCCTGGTGAGCATTGTCTCACTGTACTGGACAATAAAGTACCTAACACAACTGCGCAGTAGTGTTGTATAGCTGTACAGACTGTGCTTGTTTGACACACAGGATTTGTGTGCTATGTGTTATGCGTGCTGTGTGCAGGCCTAATGTATGCCTGTGTGCCAGCTGCAGAGATGTCTGCCAGTCATGCAGGATGCTATCCTTAGGCGTCACAACTGACCTGTTGTGTTTCCATGCTTGTATTGCTGTCCGTGTAGGTCCACAACAGATTGGTATTGCTGTCACTGTAGTATTTCATGCCACCAGACAGGTTATGCCAGTACTGGGTTCAGAGTGCTTAGTCCACAGTTTGGCCATGTGTTTCCATCTCATACATGTGATGTACATCCATGGGTAGGGGATAGGGTTGACTGTGTACATGTGGCAGCTATGACATTACTACATGACACACATATTCCACAACTGTACCATAGAGGTGACTGACAACTGACCTTTGCACATGCTACCATAGTATTGAGATTACATTGGTGATTAACAGCACATAGGGACAATGGTGATAAAGATACATAGGTCCATAGGTTCGTACAGGGATATCTGCCCAGGGCATGTATCCACCTAGCCAGAATGTGTGTGCCTTTCAACATGCATTGTGAATCTGTTTTGCTATGCCCTTTTCCAAGGTTAGTATACTGTGCCTCTGTCTCACAGTGACACATAAGTGATACCCAGGGTAACCCTACAATGTCACATCCTGTCATTAATATCACTCTTGAAGATAGTCACTGAGTCAGTCTGCCTAACCTCTATTGGGATAATATTCCGGAATGAAGGGAGCCTCTGAGTTGTGAATGTGCCCCTCCAGCATGTCCTGTGTATATCACTCCTGAGGTTCAAGTATTTCCAGTGTGTATCCTGGTGGGATCTGGATATTCTGAGATGCAGCATGGCCATTAACTGAGGGTATGACCTGGCCTTCTATGTCAGGCACAGATTGCCTATGAAGAGGCAGTATGTCACTGAGTAGAGCTGCTGTTACTTTAACCAGTCAGTATGTGGCATCTGTTTGAGCCCTTTGATCCCCTTATCGAGGTACATATGTGGTATCTCCAGTTGCTGCAGTTGTCTGGTAAGGTGCATGCCGAGAGGTTCATCATAGTCAATTATGGGCATGATGAAGGATGAGTAAAGGGGCACAATGTCCACCCCTGATCTACATGTGGATCCCATGATGATGTGGCCCATATAACATGCTTACCTAACCACTTTGTCCATGTTGTTGGCAAATGGTAGAATGCTATCAACCTGTGTACCCCAAGGTCCATAATTCCTTTGTCTGCACTTAATGGATTAACAAATATGTGGTACGTTGTGGTCACTCTGTGTTTGACAAAGGGGATGACTATACGCTTTCTGTCATTCACGTTGAGGGCATGGCTGTGGCACAAGTCATGTGTTTCCAAGAGTCCCTTTTGGAGGGTGCGTGTGTTAGCTGGTGAGTTGATTATGGTGTCCGGTTTGCAGTCACCTGCGACTTGCTGTGCCACAGTACTTCCATGTTGGCCTGTACCTATGATAAATATATAATGAAGATGACAGCTCCCAGGGCTGTGCCTTGTGGGACACCACTTGTACCAGGTTGGAGGCTGACATGGCTCCAGCAATTCTACCATGTGTGTTCTGCCCTTGAGCCACTGTGCAATACCCATAGTGACATAGGGGTTAATATGTACACTGGTGAGCTTCCTAGAATGCACAACTGGGTATTGTATCCAAGGCTTATGCAAGGTTCAGGTAGGCTGTGTACACCTCCTTCCCTTGACAGTGGCCTTGGTGACTGTTTCAAAGAAATCAAACTGGTTGGAGAGGCAGGATTTGCCATTGACAAAGCCAAACTGTGTATGGTGACATGTCTGTAGGTCCACAATATCTAGATATGTGAGGTTCATGATGATCCTTGCCATAGCTTTGCAGACAAAGCTAGTCAGACATATGGGTCGAGTAGTGTCCAGGATCCGTGAAGGCACCACCTGAATGTTGAGGGACCACTGTTACTGTATGCCACTCTCTGGCCACATACCATGTATTAAGGCTGGGATTGAACAGTGGTGTTATGTCTGGGTGTAGCTCTTCTCATGGTTCATGTAGGACACAGCCTGGGACACTGTCTGGTCCCATTGATGCAGTGTTTATTGCTTTGGGAAGGGCATCTCTTACCTGAGCATCTGTGATGTCAGGGGGAGCAGCACTGTGCCACGAGACATATGTGCCCTTTTGGTGTGGTGGGGGAGAAGGCAGCATTGAACCTGCCCACTAGGATGATGGCAATGTCTGCATGTTTTGTATTTTGTGTGACATCTTGGATTACCTCTGAGCATATCTGGGTAGTACCACCCAGGTTACTAACATAACTACAGGCAGCCTTGTGATTATCCTCAGTGGCTTGTGGAACCCTCTCTCAAAGATGGCCTTAGACAATCATATGGGTGCCTTTAGTTGTCTTCCAATACTCATCAGTGGTGCCTTCACATTTTGGGAGGTTGTTGTATCATGTAGTGACGTCATCCTTCTATTGTATAGTGTGTTTATGGCTGGTGTCCAGCACCCAGGACATCTGCCTTTGGAGAATTGGGTCATGCTTTCATATATGGCTTCATGATCCATGCATTCCTGAATGTGTCCATAGAATGCCTTTATAGAGGTATCTGCAGTCTGGTCCATATTGTCAACAGGCCTTGGGCCTTTGAAGGTTTCCACATCATTTATGAGGGGTGTGAACTTGCTTGGCATGAGCTGTTGACAGACGTGCCGCCCTCCAGACAGAGCACGGTGAGGGTCACAGTTAGCTACTTGTCAGGTGATAGCATGTGCCACATAACACAGACACACAGGTCACTCCACAGCAAGTACAGCTATGAGGCAGACATTGTCCATGCTGGTGCAAACAACCTGAGACGAACCTCCCTGGACCACATGGCAAGAGACACAGAGGAGCTCTTACAGCACCCTCTCAAACTCAGGACTCCCACACAGCCTTCATGCTGACACAGGACAGTTTAGATTACTCTGCAAACACCATCATACTGGGTGACGTTAGCTACCCAAACATAGACTGTGAACATTACACAAGCCACAATACCCAAGCTCTAGGGTTCACATAGATCATACATTCTTTGGCTATGGAACAGGTAACCAACCTTCCCACAAGAGGGGAAGATATACTAGACCTGATCATCACAACCATGAGTACAAACAGCTCACCACTCAGAGTATATCCCTCATTGTTGCAATCAAACCATATACTCATCACACTGGAGTACTGGATCCCCCACATATGCAAACCTCAAACACATCGATGTGTGTGTTGGAAATGTCCCTATTAGCAACTGTGACAGTACAGTACAGGATGCAGATTCCCCTTTTGAAACACTGATGATGTCAGGACTGTATAACTATATTACCTGTAGTAAAGTCCTCCAGAAATTCGCATAGCGCGCTCCGCTAATGGGTCTTTCTCCAGTGTCATAACGTAGTTAGGTAGGGGTTTGAATCCTGCAAAAGGAATATATGTGTGTTAGTATGAGTGGGGTTTGCGTGTGCACTATGCTGGGAGGGTTAACTGCCTTTTGACAACTGGGAGAACACACTACAGGGTGCACATCCCTCCTCCTACACACAGATGATGTCAGCACCCTCTAAGTACAGCATTAGTAGGGATTTCTCCAACTACTGCCAATAACATACTCTGCTAATGTGTCTGTTTCTACTGTCATAACACAGTTAGGTATGGGTTTGAATCTTGCAAATGGAAAGTATGTGTTTTACTGTTGGTGGGGTTAGTGTGTGTGCACAATGATGGGGTGGGATGTGGCTTTTGCCACATGGGGCTATGCACTGCAGGGTGGTCATTACCCTTCACAAGCAGTGATGTTGATAGCACCCTATACAAACAAAACTACAAAAGAGAAGGTGGTGGTACCAATAACACATGTAAGGTAACACTTCTTCAAGTAATGTCCACAAAACGGAGTAGGATAATCAAACAATTCTTTTATTCTATACAGACAACATGACAACAGACAACTGCCAGTACTCAGTATAGTGTTACATGCTACTGTAACACGCACATGTACCCAAATATACCTAGATAGTGCTCTGAAGCCTGAATGTGGCAAGTGTGTGGATGTGGGATGTGTCTGTGTGTGCATTTCCATATGGGAAACATGTTTGATGTGGCAATCAGGGTACTACAGTACTTGATGCACATTACATCTTTCAACCGATGAGGTTGCCTGCACCCTGTGAGTATAGGTAGAGAAGGGGACGCCAGTAGTAAACAACATAGTGCACTTCTCAAATGTGTACCTGTCATGTATCAACAGCTACTCATGTAGGGTGATAAATAATGGGAATGGCAGGTGAGCGTGTGCATGTGTGTGGGTAGCAGGGTGTGTATAAATGCATGTGTGACAGAACAGTTACATATAGCTGAATCTATGTAACAGCACAAGATGTGCATTGCCATAGTCAATGTTAGCATGTGATGGTGTGCAGCTGGTACACTTTGGTAAGTAGTATGGGTGCATATAACAACTTAGGACAGTCATACAGTTACTGCAGCAGGACTGCTGGGATATACACACAATTATACTGGAACAGTGAACAGTTACCAACATGTTACTACTTATACACATCTATGTAGTCACCCTGTGCATCAGCAACGTGTTTACCTTTACCTGCACCGATGTTGTAGTATGCAGGAGGTGGCACAGTGTCATCATATGCACAGGGTGTGGGTTAGGTATGCCCAAGCCAGCCACTGGTAACACCAATTGACATGTGTGTGTATGTGTGTTTGTGAGGGGCAGCAGTACAGGGTGGACCGGTGTTGGTGCAGTGTGTGTGTGTATGTGTTTGCCCTAGGTGTTAGGTTTCTGCATGTGTGTAAGCACACACAGTCCCACATAATGGCTGCCATGTACAGGGTTTTGTGGACAGCCACAGACTGCACCTGTCAGGTCATCCAGATCAGTGTCTGTGGGCACGGACACGGTACCTGTGCCTGGCAGGGGTGCTACGGGCCGTATCCGATACTAACCCAGACTGGGTACTGTCATTGGAAGCAGGGGTGTGTTGACTGGACACATTTCCCTGTTGGGACTGTCCAGAGCCACGTGCACGTGGTCTCCTGGGGTGTCTTGATGACAGCACAGACCCAGCATTGCTGGGGCTGGTGCTGGCACTTGAGGTGCGCGAGTGGGCCTGTTGTCGTCCGCGGTTGCTCTGGTGAATCATGTCATCCTCTGCAGCAGAATATGATGGGTTCTTTTTTGGAGCCATGTCAAGCTGGAAAGGTACACAAACAGGTTATCAGCATAGTATCTCAACAATACATGGTACACATTCTATACAGGGAGTATTAACTTCTACTTATTACTGCTTGGTTAAAACTTGATTACAGTGTAGCTATCATTCTATGTCATTTGTACTAAGCACTTGGCCTTCAGACCAGTTGTTTTACATTAGGGAGGTTGGTGGCAAGCACTGTGGTGGCAGGACACATATCTTTCATCCATTGAAGTTGGGAACTGCTGATTGAGGGCCCAGTGTACAAGTGTATTAGTTCTGGTATGGGCAGTTGGCCTTCAGGCCAGTTATTTAACATTAACGAGGTTTGTGGTCTGCACTCGTGTGTGACAATAGGCTGTACTCTGCCATTCATAGCTGGGGACATCTGGTTTCAGGTTTATAGTGCCTGCATATCTGAGCTGTATCTTACTGACATTGCTACACCTTGTTTGCTGTAGCAACCACTACATCCAGGCCTCCTGGATCTACCTTTGTTTATATGCTTGTTATTTGTTAGCTTGTTATTTCACTGGTATGCTACTTCCACATAGTACACAGCTTGTCAACACGTCTGTGACTCACTACTGATATCTGCATTGCTTACTGTACGTATTTCCATGTTACACATGACAGCAAGTGACTGCTTCTCATTGTTGCATTTACTTAATTGTGACACATTGCACTTAGGTTACCTGGCACTTGCTCACTGACGCTATTATATCAGTCAGCAGTTGTAGGTAATGACAGTACACCCTCACTCCCCACTGGACCTTGTTTTCAATCATTAATCATTACAAAATTCAGAATAGTATTCTAGCATGTCCAGAGGTCAGTTGTCAGTTCCCTCCCCAGTC
This sequence comes from Protopterus annectens, assembly GCF_019279795.1. Lineage (NCBI taxonomy): Eukaryota > Metazoa > Chordata > Ceratodontiformes > Protopteridae > Protopterus > Protopterus annectens. Next base: position 1,763,592,374 of record NC_056741.1, on the reverse strand, counting down.
CAGCTGGTGAGTGTGGTACTCCAGAGACAATGTTGGAACAGATGCATGTACACAGACAACCCCCTCCTCCTAACAACAAATTCAATCTCATGTGAGTGATGCAACCATATACCAAACTGGAGGCTAGGCTCTGTCTACTCAATACCGCCATAACCAGTCAGGTGGCCAAGGAGACCACACACTACACTTCCAGTCTCACATAGACCTACCACAACAGCGGACCTAACACATGATCACACATGAACATACTTGTAGGCTCGGACCACAGCTATGCCTATGCAGCAGAGACCTCCTAAGCAGACATCCATGCAACCACTACCACGGAAACGAACATGTGCAACACATATCACACAAAGCCAATGTGCTGAACACTCATAGCCATTAACAGTAAACAACACACCTCATACACCTGTACTAGGTGCCTCTATCATCAGGCACACTAACATCACGTTCACCAGGCTTAACGAGGTGAGGGTCACAGTGTGCAGCCTGTTGACCACTATGACCTGCCACATAACACAAACACTCAGGTAACCCCAAGGCAAGTACAGGTATGACTCAGTCAATGTCCATGCTGGTGTGAATGGCCTGACACATTCCTCCCTGGACTACATGACATGAGACAGTACAGAGCTCTCTGAGCACGTAGCCCAAGACAGTTTGACCCTGACCTTGAGTAGCATCCTACCCTCACCTAGAACCATGCCACAATATCAAGGCACGATGATCCCTTCCAACAATTGACTGACATACTGGTGTCATTCACAGGTGTGCCAATGCCTGCCATCTTGGGGTGGTATGCTTTGCTAGGGACAGCTTGCACCTGTCGCCCCTGTCCTATTGGAATTTGGCGGAGCCTCTTGCTACACCCATAGTGCCTGTATTAGGCAAGGCTCATAAGGCAAACCCACATCCATTTGTATCACAAAGGATGAGGAAGTAAGAGTGATGCTACTCAACACCAGAAGTCTAGACCTAAGGATGCACGCACTCAAAGCCCTACTTGACATTCTGGACATCGATATCTGTGCATTAACATGTACCTGTTTCAGGTTTCACAGGAGCACACCAGTACTACCAGGTTATAGCTGTTACCATTGTTGTCAGCCCCAACACTTGAACAAAGGAGGGGGAGTATCAGTATTCAATGCAGATTCCCACGCCTCCACATTGGTGGCACAGTACAACATAGGTGTTAGGCCATTGAGTACAGAAGACGTAGTTGGGGACCTGGGGAAGAAACATGGTAGCGGTCTGTCATTTGTCAACCACATGGCCAATGTGGATTGAGAGACATGTTATATAGCTCAGCTAATCATGAGGGATTCACATGTATGGCAGTGGAGGTCATTGTGCCTCTTTACTCATCCATCATCAAGCCTATAATTGCATACAATGCACCTTTTGGGATGTACCTAACCAGACACCCACAGCAACTGGTACAGGACAACAGTAACTCATCAAGGGGATGCAATGGCTCACACAGATGTCATATGCTGCCCAGGTAAAGTAAATCCAGCTGGACTCAGTGGCTTATTGCCTGTTCAGAGGCAATCTGTGCGTGCCATATACAGCCATGTCCTACCCAGCAGTAATGAACATGCTGCACCTCAGGCAATCAGAGTCCCATACAGCCACATGCTCAGGAGAGCTGGACCTCAGCACTGACATACATGGACATGCTGGAGGGGCATATTCCTCACCGAGAGGCTCCCTTCACTCTGTAATGAGCTCACACTACAGGTTAGGCAGAGTCCCTCATTGACTCTCTTCCATAGGAATCTGGATGACTGGATGTAGATCATAGTTGTACCCCAGGTATCACTTCTATGTCACTGTTAGACGGAGGCACAGTATACTAACATCGGACAAGGGCATAGCAGCATAACTTGTAATTGGGTGGCAAAAGACAAACACATTCTACTAGGCTTACCAATGCCCTAGGGCAAATAGTCTAGTATGAACCTATGAACATGTGTGTACTGCTATAGTACTTCTGCCGTATGTTGCATGTGTGTGTGTTGTGGGGGATGCACAGGTAATGGCCGGATACTTCTGCACAGGCGACACGTCTGACACATTCTGGGTGTTCATCCCTACATACTGGATGTGTGTTGCCATCCAACCCAACCCTGTGATGTGCACACATTACTCAGCCTGGATTTACAAATCCGAACAACACCACAAGCACAGTACACTACATTGCTATGTATGCATTTAATTACACAGTTATTCAGTAGTTATGACAGTGATGCTATCCATGCAGCCCATTGGACCAGTGGAAGCCACAACACACACCACCAGCACCTTTGCATATGCTTACCACAGACATCCCACATACTGCATGTACTGTGCACACACATATCTAACCCAGAACAACTGCACACCACTTATTAATCCTGTCCAGTGGAGTACAGATACAGGCATATTGTATAACAATAGTAGGAGGCTGCTGCAGCACAGGGCAGATTCACATGACAGCAAGGCATCTGTGGTCAGCAGTGTTAAGATGCTTCACATTCACCAAATGCACAGATATTGGCTACATTGTTGCAGACAGTTTAGGTGCAGGTCCCCCCCCCCCATTCTCCTACACATGTGGTATTAGTTATCCCAGATGACTGTCACCTCCCTATCCTCTCACATGTCCAGGTGAGAGCCACCTTCATCATTGCGGAACACATAGCATCACTGTTACGAAATGGTATCTCTGGATGTGTGCTACATTCACCCCCGGAGGACATAGCACCACATGACAGACTGATATTAATCCCTGGCCATACTACAGGATATGTACCTGAACAGTGCCATACATACACAGTGGTCCCACACCAATGAGGAGGAACCTCTACTGACCCTGGGAACTACTGCATCATATGCACAACTGGCCTTGTGTTCTAAGCTATGGAAGTGTTAAGTATGGGCAACATGTACAGCAATATTACATATGTTTATATTTCAGGACTATGTACACACAACCTATCTCATGGACATACCTATAGATAGTGAACTATGATACATTTGGAGGTGTCACAGTATACACAGGATTAACCTGCTACTTTGCATTACCTGTGTTTGTGGCAGCTGTTGCTGTGCCAGTGGTGCTTGTTGCTGCTTGCTCCTTGCTGCTTGCTGCTGCTTTTGCTGCTGGCTGTCATTATATTTGTTTGTTTCTCTCTCTGTCTCTCTCACTCTTTCTCTGTAGGTTTTGTGCAATGAATGTATTGCATGAGTGTAGTGTGGGTACTCAATGCTTTTGTAGGTATCTGCATAGGTCCATGTGATGGCCTCTGCACCAGTTGTAAGACAGCATTTCCTAATTACATGCAGCCAGGTGTGTACTGATTGCATGTCTCACTGTGATTTCAGGACACTGCTATAAAAGGGTATGTGAGATAGGCGTTGCCCTTTCAGATTGTAGGGCGTGGACCATGCTGGTATGCTGTTGACAGTGTTCTGTGAGTGTGAAGGTTAGTACATCTCCCATGCTTCATGCTGTGTTGTAGATTCAGGTTGCTGCATTTCTCTTGCCTGTTCCCTGTAGTGAGTGTGTATGCATACTGACACCTACAACTATATGTCATATATATTGCTATATAAATATATATATATCTGTGTACATATACATACTTTCATATATGTACATTAGCTGACATTATTGGGTACAAGCTAACAATTAGCAGGGCTGTTTCTGTTAACACTACACTAGTATGGGAAAATCCAGTAATTGGGACTTTAAAAGTCTGCCTGACATGCTTTAGTTAGTAGTCATACAATATTGCCTTTATCTTCATTCCTACTATTACATGTTCCACTTATTTAGCACTATATTCCTGTATGAGAGTCATGGCTTAGTGGTAGGTCATACAGACTAGTGTTACAATGGTCTTGGGGTAGGGCCTACTAGTATGCTTATATTCTGCTTGTGATTTGAGTATAGGGCCTATCAATCAAAGTGCTGGAGGCGCCTTTAAGCAGTTAAAGGGGTTAGTAGGTCTCACAGAAACCAGGCTGTGTTGCAGATTCTGGTTGCTGCATTTATGTTCACTGTTTCCTGTAGTGAGTGTGTATGGATACTGACACCTACAACTATATTTCATATGTATTTATATATATTTATATATCTGTATGTGAAGATATACATACCTTCATATATGTACATTACCTTACTTTATTATGTACAAGCTAACAAGTAGCAGGGCTGTTTCTGTTAACACTGACCTAGTATGGGAATCCAGTAATTTGGCCATTAAAACTCTGCCTGACATGCTTCAGATAGTACATCTCCTATATTGCTTTTATACTGATTTTTACTATTACATGTTATATTTATTTTAGCACTGTGTTCTTGTAAGGCAAGCATGGCTTAGTGGTAGGTCATACAGACTAATGTTACCAAGGTCCTGGGTTCGAGACTGACAGTGGGAATTTATTTTTCTTTGCAAACTTTCAAACTGAGTACAGGACCTGTCAATCAAAGTGCCATAAAGGCACTTTTAAGCACTTTAAACCAGGTCTGCGCTGCTCGCGGAGCTCACGCATCAAGACTGGCGGTGAGCTCCGCTAACACAAGCGCACACCAGCGCTAATTTCTTTGAAAGAAAAGAAAAGGGGTGACAGGAAAGTGGTGAAAAGGGGTCACAAAGAGGGTAAGACAGTAGGGAAACAAGCTGGGATTTGCAGGAGGGATGTAGGTAAGGCCCATAGATGCCCATGTCTTTGGCAGCAACAGCTGTGCATTTCCATGTATTTTGGTGAGACATTGGAAACCTTTCACCCTGAGAGAGGTGTCAGGACAACATTAATATTTGTTGTAGAGCCAATTGTAATTAACTGTTTCAATGTCAAGCAGACATGTGTGCGACATGGACAGCTATGTATGGGGCGTAATTTTTTTGTGGGTACAGAGTGCCTTTTTTTTTTTTTTTCAGGTGAGAGTGGTATGTTAGGTGAAGGAAGTCGGTATAGCTGGGGAGGTAGGTTGGGTAGGTTAACAGACAAGACAGACAAGACGCATACAGGGGCGGTGTATGACACACGTGGGGGGGTTACACAATTGACGGGGACGGAGGTTGGGATATCCAAGATGCATGAGCCCACAGATGGCAACAGTGGAACTGATATCCCCACCCATAGGCAGTTGCCACTGTTCCTTCACAGCCCAGGACGGGGCTGTGCTGGGGGCCGTGTAGGTGGGGCAACGGCCGGGGCCATTAGCTGTGCCACACAAGCCTCAAGCTGGCATAGGGGCCCAAGAACGGAGTCTTGGATCTCCCTTCGCACCACAGACCAGACACCTTGGAGGGTGAGTGGATGAACCCCTCCGGCCACACTTGCAGAGGGGGGACCGGCCCCATCCCCTGCAGCGCTTCCACCCGAAGGTGGCACAGGGCCACCGGAGGGGGGTCCGGCCTGGGCACTAGTGCCAGGTGCAGTCGCCAGCTGAGGTGGGAGAGGTGGGTCCGCTGGGACCTGCCTTCCCAAGCGTTCTAGGTTTGTGAGTAGTTATGTTAGTTTGGGTTAGTGGCATTTTATTCCATTCAGATTAGTTGTAACAGAATGCATTGGTATTCCCATCAAACAAACACCCAGATATTAACTCCATTGAACAAGGGGCATATCAATATCACATGCATTATTTGAACGGAAATACACAGTCAAACAACATGCAGGGTTGATTAATGGCAACAGGCCATCAAATTTGCAGGTATGAACAGGGCACATGCACAAACAGACATGCATATATTTTTGGAACGGACAAATGTCCATGATTAATGAAATGTTCACATACCATTATTTAGTGGGTATTGTTCTATGGAATTATAGGGTTGGGTGGAGATAGAAAGTGATGACACATTCATATGTTACACATTGATTTACATTTGTAATAGGTACACAATTAAGTTGAAGCTGATGTTTCAAAATAATTTTTATTTGACTATCATGCTAGACCTGTTACAAATACATCACTATCCTACTTATTTTGAATTTGATCAGATACATCATCCTGCTACACTTTGATGACAGGACAGGGGACAACTATGGCTGTTTAGTCTGTCAGATAATCATTCATTCTATCTGCAAATTGTTTCTGTGCTCACCATATACAGAAATTGGCCTAGACATTCCAGATTCTGACACACTGAAATCAGTTTGGGATATTAAGTTGTACTTCCCACATGCATTTAGTTCTGTAGAAACACACTGGGGCTAATATATTCAGGGGTTATTACTACTTTATTTATTCATACATGACCCTTTCTGTCACTCTCACACATCCTGCAACTTCACAGTTCAGGTTGCTACTTCTAGGCTTTGTTCACATGTTAGACTGGTGGTGATTCAAACACTTTCCAACAGTCTCACTTCTGTCATGATTCAGCATTTCAACAGGGGATATATCTCACATGTGACTACCTCAGATTCTGAAGCTGTACTCTTGAGACTACTGCAGGTTACACTATTTTAATTAATGGTGGGACATCTGTATTACAGCACTGTTTAATTCTATCAATTATATTTCCAGTTACACTTCCATACTGATGAACTTGTTGCAGCCATACCTGCAGACTTTCTAATCTTGCTTGCACATTATATTACTTTTAATCAATACACTGCAGTGTTCTGATACATGCTACAGTATAATATTTATTTACAAGTACTGGGTGGGGTTACTAACCTGCATGGTGGCGCAGCCGCACCAGCCTACGGGCATGCATCTCGCGGTTCATAGAGCGGACATCTGCAGCTGTAATACGAAAGAAGTAATATTGGACTACACACCTCCATAGTATCAGCCAGTTGAAATCCTTACATACATAAGTAAAATGTAACTTACTCAGTAGTGGGGCGTTGGGCATATCCCGGGCCTCCTGGATCCATTCGGTCAACTGGTCTTGCTTGTGTCGCTTCAGGTCCGCATGGTGGTGATGGACCTGCTCACCAGTGCGTGGAATGCCAGTAGCACTGGTCAGATCACGAGCCAACTGGTCCCATGCCTCTGCCCTGTACGCTCCCCATGAGACCTGGCCCTGCATGAGTTGGGCCTCGTGATGATGGACAAGGAGCCAGACCATGTATGTGGACTCCTCAACGCCCCAACGCTGTGCTCGAAAGCAAAGTCCCTCACCTACTCCACTCATTCTGACTGCAGGTCTGTTCTACAATCGTTTCTGCTGTGTATTCCCGCCTATGGGGCTTATATATGCCGCTTTTCCCGCACATTTCTCTGATTGGCCATTTTGGAATTGTATCTACTTCACTGAAAATGCTTTATCATGCTCCATTCTGGATTTTATCCCATATATATGCTATTTCTGCATTTTTAGGTATTGCTGTCATGGCTTAGTAGTTTAGTACCTTGACTCTAGTGCATGGTATCCTGGGTTCAAATCTGGCAACTGATTTTTGATTTTCCTTACAGAACTGAGTTGAGGACCTGTCAATCAAACATGCCAAAAGCACTTTTAAGCACTTAAAACCAGGTCTGCGCTCGTTTCCGCGGAGCTAACGCATGCGCACTGGCAGCTTGTGGGAGCGGCGCGCAAACGGTGTGCGCTGGGATAAATCTTAATTGGCTAGTGACACACATGTTCAGCTAAGCACAGCTAGTTGCAAACAGTTTCAGCCTATTAAACCGGTGCTTAGCAACGGGCATGCAGTTTGCAGCTTGTTAAACAGTACTCAGCTACGGGCAGTCTGTCTCACAGCAGCTTAGCTATCAGTACATTTCTGACTATTTTTATTATTGTGTTACTTCAAAATATATGCTCCATTCCATTCCATTTTACAAAAGGGAATACATTTACATTTGTACAATACTGTCAGGGGGCTTTTTAGTGCTTATTTACAAAAAAAAAAGTTGTTGTGGGGGCTCGAACCCTGCCTGCCTACTCTTAGGCCGGCAACTCTACCGCTAAGCTATTACTTCTTGGCTTACTCTGCATATTTAGCTCTTATATCCTTTTCCACTGACTGCTAACTGTGATTGCGCTAGTAGCACACCCGCGCACACGAGCGCACACAGTAGCAAACATTTACGGGGTTTAAAAAAAAACAGGTTTTAATTTAATTTTATAACATCTCTTCACTTTATACACTGATGGTCAGTCGGGGCATGTGTTGTGTAGTGTGTTTATTCACATTTCCATGGCCTCTCTCATGGCTGTTTACTTTCAGCCATTCTAGTCTTCCGGGGGCGTGTCCGCTTGCAGGGCTTAGCCTACAGACATGCCCCCTACTCTCTTACATGGACCATGTAAGAGTTACTAGTGTGATTCAGCATGCCTCATGCACCTCATGCATATGCATGACATGCTGACATCACACCGATTAACTGCAGCCTCCATGTAAGAGTTATAACTCTTACACGGAGGCTTCGTGAATCTGGCCCAATATCTAGAAATTCCACATTGTTGTCAAAAATGTGACTAGTGAATTTTAAAAAATCTGTCCCAAAAATATAATAAAATCATTAAACTCGTCTTTAGAGCCCCCCCAAAAAAATAAGAATGTCATCCAAATAACATAAATATAATAAAACCTTGTTCCAAAAATTACTAGTGAATATAAACTCAAATTCCCAATACGCTAAGACTAAATTTGCGTAAATGGGGCACATCTGGCCCCCATAGCGACTCCCTTTTTTGTCTGTAATATTCTTTGTTGAAATATAAAAAATTGTTCTCCAGAACAAGTTCTAACATTTCTGTTAGTAATGGATTGTCAGAGTTGTTCTGTCTGTTATATTTGTTGAGACATGCTTCAAACATATCCAACCCTTCTCCATGGGGAATGACAGAAAAAAGGTTAACAACATCTACAGTGGTCATAATGAATTCAGATTTAAAATCAAAATTATTAGAGAATTCTCTGACTCGCTCAAGACACTGCCATGAGTCTCTGAGAATGTGTGGTAAACTTTTCAAAATATTTTTACATTTCAAATCTATATAGGCCGCTCAGGCTTCAGTCTTAGAACCCTTGGCTGACACAATCGGTCTAAATGGGGGGGTGATGTACATCCTTATGAATTTTGGGAATCCCAAAAATAGATGGTATAATTGGAAATTCCATGGCAACAAATTTGAAAATGTTTTGATCAATCCTATCATCCATAAGGTATTCATAAAACAACCAATCTATTGTAGCATATGCTCTGTTAATTTCATGTCGACTAACTTTTTCATAGGTATCGGTGTCATCTAATAATAATGTCATCCTATTTAGGTAGTCAGAACTAAGCATGATAACCACTCCACCCCCTTTGTCCAGTTTCACGATCCTATATTTGTCAGAACCTGTTAACTCCTTAAGACAAAACTTCTCCGCTGATGTCAAATTGTGCTTAATAGCAAATTTCTTAGTTAAAATTCTTCTAATTTGGGATTCACAGAGTTTTTCAAAAATCTGGATCATGAAATGTTGGGGGGGGAATAAATGTACTGTGACATTTAAAAGTGAAAAATCTAGAGTCTAATGCAGGATCACCTGAATTGTGAACAAATATTTTTAAATTCAAAAGCCTGGTATACATTTTCAAATTGATCAACACATATCCAATATCTAGATAAAATGTAGGTACAAAAGTGAACCCTTTACTAAGTAGTTCCAAAAAGTTATTTCCAAAATTTTGTTCAGTAAAATTGTATAAATTAAAACCTGAATGTGTAGTAATAAAACAGTCACAATTGTTTCTAGCAAGAACCCCTTCTGAAAAATTTAAAATACTGTTGCAAGAATCCGAAATTGTATAATTTTGTTCAACATCCACATTAAGTATGTCAGTGATTAAAACAGAATCATTGAACGCTTCAGAGATTAAATCGGTAGAGATAATGTTATCTACCTGTGCCATGAGTTTGTTCTGTATATCGCCCTGTTGTGATTTTTGTATAACTGTTGATTGTGATTGCCCTGCCTTTCTCTTAGCCTTTCTGACCTCCTCAAAGTTGGCTGGTCTAAAAAAAACTGTTTGTACTTCATCATTGGTGTTATTAACGTTACTTCTATGTATATGTTCATTGACCAAGGTAGGGTTAAGTCTGTTCTGATTGTTATTTCCTTGAATTTGACTATAATATTTCATGTTTTTATATTCCTTAAAATGAGTATAAACTTTATTGTTTTTGTAATCATAACTGTCCCTTTCTATTTTATGATTCTTAATATCTAAACCTTTGTTGATGTACCTATCCATGTCCCTGTAAATACTGTCCAATCTAAATCTGTTATGTTCAAATAGTAAATCAGCTTTTATACTTCTGTCCAAAAAACACAATTTTTCATTTAAAATGTTTAGTTTGTCAGAGTTGTTGCGAATGATAAGTCTCAAGAGCTCGAGACCAGTTCTGTCAAACAATGATAAGAGCTCAGAAAATATTTCAGTACCTTCCTCAAACCCATGTGGTAATTTAAAAACACGTAAACCTTTAGGTACTTGCTTTAGTTTCAAAGAACATTCCAAGAAAGCATTATCCATCTGTAAAGACTTAAAGCCTTTCAGTGCTTTTTCAAATTCTGTCATTTGGGCGTTCAGTGTGCCCATATCCCTAGATGGTATGTGATTGGTCTTGTTTAAAGATAAACTTTGAAGAAAGTGTTTCAAATCCATAGTAGAAGTTGTAGTGCGATTTGAAGAGGAAAAACCATTATTTGCTGCACCATTTCGCTCCTCTCTTGTGTTCAACGACGTGTGTGGGGGAGGAACCCCAGCGCCACTACTCCCTGACATCACTGTACCTCTCGTTGGACTATTGGAGGGTTGCCTAGCAACAATTCTCTGCATACTTGTGTTGGGTGTAGAATGCAAGGTGAACAGCTGTTCCTCAGATTCCGTAATAACAGGTTCACCATCTACACCCAAATTATTGCGCTGTTCGTGTAGCGCTTTTATCAGTTTGTTGGTTATCTCAAGATGTTCCTGCAGTAAACGATGCATAATGGTGGATGTGGAATGTAAAAATAACAATTTCTAAACTTAAAGTCAAGATCTCTCAAACCCAAGAATATTATAAATATGCTGTATATAGGCTGCAACGCACACCAAATGCAGCCAATAAGAATTGGGCAAAAATAATATATGAAGTCAAACTCAAAGTCAAAATAAATTTCAGAATCTCACCACCAAAACAAAACAGCAATTATTCTGTATATAGGCTGCAAAGAGCACCAAATGCAGCCGAAAAGTAACAGTTCAGCAAAGTAATAATTTAAAGTTTTTATTTTAAAGTTAGAATCTCTCCATCCAAACAAAACTGCAGATATAATGTGTATGGGCTGCGACGTCACCGAATGCAGCCGATAAATAACAGTTCAGTAAGAATAGCAATTCAAAGTCAAGATCTCTCCACCCGACCAGTTTGCAAATAGGTTGTATGTAGGCTGCACCACGCACACCAGATGCAGCCAATAAGTACCAATTCAGCAGAAATAGTGTATTGAAATCAAAATCTAAGTCGAAGTAAAAGTCAGAATCTCTCCACCAAAAACAAAACTGCAATTACGCTGTATATAGGCTGCAATAAGTTTGCTGAAATCTTTAGCTTACCGGTATTTTTGTGTTTTGGAATTTTGTCTACACTTTTCAGCTGCATTCATTATCCCATTTAATGACCAAGCATTAGAGATTGTTAACATAGTACAGGAAGCATGGACCAGTGTTATTGATTCTAATATAGAACTTTCAAGTATTTTGGGTAACAAACCCACAATTACATATAGTAGAGGGAAAAATTTGAAAACTTTGTTTGAAAGCAACTACAACATTGATTTGTACAAAAACTCTAAGATGAGTAAATGTGGTGCATGTCATGTTTGTAGGTTCATAAATGATGGTCCATATATCTCTATTTTTAATTATGGAAAGACCATTAGATGTCCAGGCCATTGTAATTGTAATTCGGGTTGTTTATGCCGCAACTTGTACAGTTTGCCAAGCATTCTATACTGGTAAAACGATAAAAAGTTAAAAACGCGTATTATAGAACACATGAGTGACATAAAAAGACAAAAAACAACTAGTATGTTATACAATCATAGTACTAATTGTTCCAATTTTAAAAAATTTCTTTTTTTCGCCATTGATAGAATACCACAGAATAGACATAAAGGTGGAGACGAAAAAACTATGTTGGAAGCAAAAGAATGCTTATGGCAACTTGGGCTTAATGCAAGTAAATGGCCTGGCATCAATGAGCAAATATCTATTTCAAGCATTCTTAAATTAAGATCACATTTTATATAAATATGTTATATCAACATTACATAAGAATATGTTATTAAGTGTTCATTCTACTTTTAGTAGTTACAATTTGAATCCATTATTTATTGTTATATAAAATTATTCAATTTATTGGTGTTTTATGTATTTTACATAGATTTAACATAGGAATTATTCTACTGATATTTAATTATTTATTATTTATTTATACCAATTAATTTATTTATTAATATTAATATTTGTGATAATTACAATATCTATAATGTAATATTATACTTACAAATTTTAATATTACACTATGGATTATGAGTTTTATATGCATCACAACTATTTTAACACAATATCTAATGTTTTTAAATATTAATGTTCAACACCTCATCTGATTAACACACACACTCACATTCACATTTTATAACGTCATTACTCAAACATTTTCTTTACATATATTTTAACACATTTCATCAACTACCTTCTTAGAGGTAACTTTCGTTCTACCTATCTGTTTGTCATGTCATTGGGTATTGATTTCTTCTGTTTTGCAAACACATGAAATGTTTTTAGTGTATTTTATTTTTTTTAATGATTTAATGATTCGATTAAGTCTTAATGAATTAGTCATTATTCACCTTATGTTTTAACCAAATACTATTTAAGGGATGATCTGGAATGAATCTTTGCACTCTGATGATGCTCTATTTACGAGGGTGAAAGCGCTCAGTGTCTTGTGGAATTATGGTGGATTTTATCTTCTTGTTTGGTCGAGTTTTATTCATTAAAGTTTTTTTGAAACCAGGATCCAAGGTTTGCTGAAATCTTTAGCTTACCGGTATTTTTGTGTTTTGGAATAATATCAGTTCTACCATGGGCATCTGTGCTGTGTATTCCTGGGTACATATTGATAGTGCCTACATATTTGCATTGTTACTTACTGTTATTGTTACCCCTTCTTTGTTGTATAATGCACTACTTCCAGCCCTGTTTACTGTAGCTTTGTTTGCATGCATGTTCGCTTTGGGTTCCCTGGAACACTGCTTACACCTGCAATGCAGAGTTACAGTGCTTCTGTAGACTTCTAGTGACATCTGCATAGCGTACGATACGTATGTCAACTTTACACATGACAGAACGTCACTGTCTGTCCTGTACGCATATACATTGCCTGTGACACATTGCACATGTCTTACCTGGCATTTACCCACGTGTGCAGTCATATGTCAGTACTATGAAACAGTAGCGGTACACCCACACATACACACCTTCAGTATGTTGTTCCCCAGTGGCCCTATGTGTTGGTACTCGCCATGGCAATCACACTACTAGGGTAGCATGTGCAAAGGTAACCTGTGAATTGCCTCTATGGTCCAGTTGTGGTTTATGTGAGTCATGTGTCAATGTCACAGCTGCCACATGTATGCAGTCAGCCATCACCCTTGGCCAGGAACATACAACACATGTGTGGGATGCCACCACACAGCCAATCTGGGGACTGGGCTCTCTGAACCCAGTAATGCCATGCCCTGTCAGGTGGCATGTAATATATACTACATCCTGGACAAACTTCAACCCCAATCCCTGCTGCTACTATTGATAAAACCCCTGAAGATGTTTCTGATAGTTTTGACCAATTCTTTACTGAGACATTTCAGGCCCTAGCTAGCCATCTACCTCCTAGCTCCCCTGGTCCTGAAAGTAGCACCCCTAGAAACCTACTTGCGTTCAGCTGCCAACCAGTCACCACTTCACTTCTCCGTACCTTGATTGAAACAGTGAAACCCATTGCACTTTCTGCTGATCAACTCCCTGCCGAGTACCTGTCAAAACCAGATGATGCTATTGCTTACCCCGTCTCAAAGGTAATCAAAGGAACCATGGTAGAATCTAACTTTCCCACCATCTGGAAAATGTCATATGTAATCCCACTTCACAAAGGAGGCAGCTCTACTGAATTCTCCAATTATAGGCCAATAGCTATACTCTCTCCACTTGCAAAGATTATGGAAACTTTTGTCAGAGACAATTCATGCACCACCTAATACAAAATCGCATTATGGCAGACACTCAGCATGGCTTACGTCCTCATCACAGCACTACTTCAGGCCTCCTAGCCTTTACTAACACCATAAACCATACTTGCAACACTAATTATATATCCTCAGCCCTCTTTTTGGATCTTTCCAAGGCATACGATATCGTTGATCACCAACTTGTACTCCACACCCTGCAAACACTGTCTAGATACTGGAGCCTTCCAATGGTTTCAATCCTACCTGCATGGTCGACAGCAGGCTGGTCTCTGGCAGAACAAACTCTCTAACCTTCAACCTAACACCCTCAGAGTACCACAAGGCTCTATACTAGGGCCCTTGCTGTTCTCCATCTTCATTAACGACCTTTATACTGTCATCCCAAAAGTCAGCTGTATCCAATATGCTGAAGACTCTACTCTGATCTGCTCAGCCACATCTCCAGTAGAGTTATGGTCAGCTACCGAGACCACCTTTAATACAATAGAAAACTGGCTTTCTGAACATCGTCTGATCCTAAATCCCAAATAAACTAAACTGCTGTTATTTCACCAACACGTAGGTCTACCGCTTTCACCGTTGCCATAACATCAACTGATGGCACAATAATCTCCCCTGACCAATCTCTTAAACTATTAGGTGTCATCATAGACAATAATCTCAAATGTGACCTACATGTTAACCAGATTATCAAAGCCATCAATAGAAAACTAGGGTCACTTTACAGAATTAAAGCCTTCCTAGCCCCTCCAGCTAAAGGTGCCATAGCTCGCTCACACCTTGTTTCAACCCTTCTGTATGCATCCCCTCTACTCTCGAATATGAACAAGACTGTCCTTAACAAACACTCAGTTTGCTACAACCACATTGCCAGGTTTGCCACTGGGCTGCCTTTTAGGACACATCATTGCATCAATCTAAATCAGCTTGGTTGGCTTGCAATACCCAGCCTAATACAGTCTAACCAACTGATTATGGCCTATAAAATCCTCTATAATCCAGACAATACTCCTGCACTTCAAATATTATCACCCCCTATAACAATCCTAGACCACTTCGATCCTCTAACAAATTACTACTTCAGACTAGCAAGTTTAATAACACAGCCGGTGATTCTCTCTTTGCAAACCCTGTAAGTAGATCCTGGAACTCACTTCCAGCTGATATTACCCTACTGTCCACCTTAGGTCAATTTAACAGTAGACTCAAACAACATTTGTCACTTAACTGGCTATGTCAATGTATCAAGCCTGGCTAACTCGAATGTGTAAAATCTGTGAACCACTTTACTGTGTAATTTAATTTAATTCTGACTTGTGCTCAGAACTAACATTAACCTGTGGAACATGTTTGACTTGCTTCCTTATGTAATCTCTGTAAATAATCTGTTTGTAATATGTAATGCTAGTATTATGTAATGCTGTATCTGCTACCCTCGTAGCTTGTCTCCACGGGCTTCCCCTGAAAATGGACATGCATCCAGTCGGACTATCCCAGTCAAGAAATGTAGGATAAATAAATAAATAAATAAAATATATTACAGTGACTACAATATAAGTCAGACACTGGCACGCACTGGCAGCATGCTGAACACACTGGGGCATACGTGGGGACTCAGACTAGCAGACTGCCTGGGCATCACACACCTCCGCAGCTGGCACACAGGCATATGTTCCGTCAGAACACAGCACATGTCACACATGGCACGCACATCCCCTGTGCCACACACTCACAGCCTGTAGGGCTACACAACATACCTGCTACAGACGTGTCAGGTACCTGACTTGTGTGCTGCACTGGGGTCCCGCTCAACAGGCTGTATCTGGTGAAGGTCACAGTGATATGCCTCAGGGGCACTATGGTCCACCACAGCACACATGCATACAGGTCAAGTCAGAGGCATGGACACATATGACTCACTCATTGACCATGCCAGTATGGCTGCCTGAGACATACCTCCCTGGACTACATGACAGGGAAAATAGAATGGATCTCTCAGCATGTGGCACAGGCCAGTATGAGCCTGATGTTGGTTGCCAACATACCCTCACCAGGTATTCTACCACTATATGTGGGAAGGGTGTTGTATGTCTACATTATGCTCAGTATCCACTGTCAATCATAGGGTATCCACTGGCTGTCAACGTGTGCTTACATGCCAGGGAAGCCACAATGATGTGCAAGGGTCATCTTGCACGTGACACCCATGGCCCGATGTATAATGGCAAAGCTCCTTGGTACACACATACTGCCTTATGCTGCAGGACATGGTTTACATAGCCACCTCCATGGGTATCACACAGGTTAGGACACTAACAGTGCTGCTACACAACAACAGCAGTGTACACCGGAATATGCATGCACCAGACACTGCCCTCAGCACGGTGAACTGCAATGTCTGTGCAGTACCAGATTCATGATTCATGGCTCACAGGTGTTACCCATCACTGACAGGTTATGCCCCATACCATGCCTGTCATCCCCTACACATGTAACACACATGGATAGGGGGGTGGTATCCCAAGGTAACACAGATACACATACCTCCAGGCTGTTGGCACAGCACAAACCATCAAGGCCTACTCATGTGCAGCTAACAGTGTGTCAGACTGCCATCTGGTTCATAGCCTGGCACACACAACCCTCCCATACACAGGAAGACCACCTATCCTCCATAACAACACTGGCAATATGACAGTCTCAATAACTGTGTTTATATGGCCGGACTGCATCCAGCCAAACATTGTGTGTGAGCATTACTGTAGCTACAACACACTAGTTGAATGGTTCACAGCATGTGGTCACTGAATTGCAGTGGAATGACATGTTACCACTGCCACAACAGGTGGGAACATGCAGCACCTGTACATCGACTACATGTACACTATATAGCCCAGACCAGATGTGTATCCCCTGCTGTAGGTCTTTCACCATAGACACCCACACTGTATAGAGACATACCACGTGTGGACCCTGCACAGTACGACACAGTCATATTGGTATACATTGCAAATACCATTTATCCACTCGAGGCATGTGTCAGACATGGTAACTACTGCAGGTCACAGGTATTTATGTGTATGTGTCACACACATACATCATGTGTGCAATGCCATTGCTTGTTTAGGCAATGGCATGTATTGTTATGTACAAACACCCACACAAGGTCATACTGTGTGACACAACCACACGTGACAGTTGTGGGTTACCAAAACATACCTATCTGTACTCTGACAATGGTAATAGACACAGTAGCAGAGCACACTATTGGCATTACTAGCCAACTAGCCCTGTTTGGTTGTGCTGATAGTGTGGTGACATCCTCTGTGTTTACTGGGGGAGTATGCAGCATCTGGTGTATTGTAGTATTTGCCAAAAGGATCTGTTCTCTCACACTTGCATTTGCACACACCCTACTACCCCCACACACATGCATACTTGCCATTTGCAGGATACATTCCCCTACCTAACTAGGTCATGACATGTGAGAGAGACACATTAGCGAAGTGCACGATTCGGTTTACTAGATAGTCCTGTTTCTCTGGCTGTACTTATAGGGTGCTGACAACATCAGTATTTTGAAAGGGTAATGTGCATCAGGTAGTGTGATCTCCTGATTGCCAAAACTAACACCTTTTTCATATGGAAATACACACACACAAACTCCCCACATCCAAACACACACACATGCCATTTACAGGTTTCAAACTCCTACTTAACTACATTACGATACTCGGGAGAGACACATTAGCAGAGTGCGCTATTCACATTACTGGGAGGCTTCCCTTCTCCTCCTGTACTTATAGGGTGCTGACATCATCTGTGTTTAGAAGGGGAGTGTGCATCCTGTAGTGTGTTCTCCCAGTTGCCAAAAGGGACATTTCACTCACACAGTAATCCCCCTCATCCAAACACACACACTTGCAGGATTCAAACCACTACCTAACTATGTTATGACACTCGAGACGGACGCATTAGTAGGGCGCGCTATTTGCATTACTGGGAAGCTTCTTTTCTCCTGCTGTACTTATAGGGTGCTGACATCATCTGTGTTTAGAAAGGGGAGTGTGCATCCTATAGTGTGTTCTCCCAGTTGCCAAAAGGGACAGTTCCCTCACACATATTTGCACACACACACTAACTCCCCTCATCCAAACACACACACTTGCCATTTGCAGAATTCAAACCACTACCTATGTTATGACACTCGAGATGAATGCATTAGCAGAGCGCGCTTTTCGCATTATTGGGAGGCTTCCCTTCTCCTGCTGTACTTATAGGGTGCTGACATCATCTGTGTTTAGAAAGGGGAGTGTGCATCCTGTAGTGTGTTCTCCCAGTTGCCAAAAGGGACATTTCCCTCACACAAATTTGCACGCACACAGTAACCCCCAGTCATCCAAACACACACACTTGCAGGACTCAAACCACTACTTAGCGATGTTATGACACTCAAGAAGGACGCATTAGCAGAGCGCGCTATTCGCATTACTATGAAGCTTCTTTTCTCCTGCTGTACTTATAGGGTGCTGACATCATCTGTGTTTAGAAAGGGGAGTGTGCATCCTGTAGTGTGTTTTCCCAGTTGGCAAAAGGGACATTTCCCTCTCACACACACAAACCCCACTCACCCACACACACACACACACACACACACACACTGAGCATTTGCAGGATTCAAACCCCTACCTAACTATATTATGACACTTGAGGAAGACACATTAGCAGAGCACACTATCCAAATTACTGGGCATCTGTTCTGCACCTGTAGTATTTCTAGGGTGCTGACATCTTTATTTCTACAGATGTATGTAGATGTAGTACTACCTGTCAGGTGGGGGATAGCATATATATGCATTTGCAGTCACCTACGTCAGGGTCAGATATGCACATCGCACTGGCAGGTTATGTTCTATACCATGCTTTGGGACCACAGGACCTGTAATACACAACACAACCAGTCCAGAACACCATGCCCACATCCAGGACACACACTTTGCTTCCCTGGGAACAGTGCCAGGATATGCAGGTATTCACATACACCATTCCAGTTGTTAACATCAGGTGCAGGCATATTGTGTGTGAGAACTACTCAGGCCTCTACCACTTTACCCTACAGCCACTACAATTTGTGGGTCCATATGCTATGGCAGAACCACACACCACAGCCACATGGGTGAATGCATGTTGCACCTGTCCATCTGCAATGTGGGTACTCACTGTTCCACAGCAGAGGTAGACCATCATTGTTGATATCTGATCATACCCACCTTTCCCTGGACATCCATATCTCATATCCACCCCCAGGCAAGGTTGTCACTGCACACAAACTATGTTTAGCACAAGCAGACTCTACACTTGTGTAGACCGGGGTGGATGACTTCAGAGGACCCATGCTGGAGGACTATACTGGCCACTCAGCATAATCCTTGACAATTGCATCCTATGAGCATGTGTACAGTTTGCATTGGTCATGCTATCCCACATATACCCATGACTGCTCCACAACAAGACACCTATCAGCTGTACACCAGCCATATATGTGCCATTCAACAGACAGAGTGACCTAATACATTGCAGAGCTGTAGGCCACAGAGGGAGGACATCTGTGGACAGTTCCAGCATGGCACTTCATTCACACATACTCATTACAACACTGTGTTAACAGTGGAATCGTCCAGAGAATGCAGATAGAGCTCCCCTCAGTCTGTTATTGATGGACACCTACTGTCAGAGATCCTCAGCAAAACTCTCACAGCACACACCGACAACATGGCTGTGGCTTAGTACATTCAATCACTGAGACATACACGGTGCCCCTGCTTGACAGAGGCACAGCTCACTAGCCTCACATGTTGCCTTCTGTGACCTACTTTACAGTGGCACTGTAGCCCACTATCCTGGGGATGCAGATGCCAAGCACACTCTGGCTGAGCTGTCATTCCCTGGGGCAAGAAGCCTAGTATTGACCTCTACACCCATATGTTCAATTGTCGGATGCACAATATTTGTTTTGCTGTTCTACTGTTTGCAGGTCTTTATTGCCATAGCATTCCCTGTTCCTATGACCAAGTTGTGTATCTGCGGCAGATGTTTGCATATGATGGCGATCCACTATATCACTTATGTCTCTGTGGTCATTTACTGTGTGCACTGGGCTGATTGCTGTGTTGTGGTTTGTTCCTGGACTGACATGTACAAATACCAGATATGTGTGGCCAACTGCTAAACGGAGATATGGCCTAAGTGTGTGAGCATGCCCAGTTCAGCCTTTCCATGGCATGTTGTCTGACATATGCCTCATTTATCAAAGTGTGCAAGCATGCCCAGTGTGAGCTTTCCATATGTTGCACTCTGAAGTCCACCACATATTTGGGTGTGTGTGAACTTCGACAATATCGCACGTTTATGATTGTGTGCTGGGTGTCATGTTGTGTACTAACTGGCCAACTGCTTCGTGTCTGCCACAACAGGGATTATACTGTGCCTGCAGGAATTGCATGGGATACTTTGCAGACAGTTCTCAACATACTTTCATAATGACCTAACACTGTAGTACCGTATAGTGTACTGGTTCGGTACTTTCACTGTGGTGGACAGTATCCTGGGCTTTAGTCCTATGACTGCTTGACATCTTCATAGTGAACACAACATACTGTGTAGGGTCCAGTTGTGCACATATGACCATGTTGCAATATGTTCAGATATGGACTACCTACACCAGGCTCGTCCAACATTGCTATTGCATTCCACAACATGGGTGGACATTGGCAAACACTAGTGATGTTCCGTAGGCCATTTCTGATGCTAGTCACAGGGTGTGTTTGTCCTTCGACACACATTGTAACTGGAGTTTGCCATTACATATGTCATGGTTAGTATACTGTGCCTCCGTCTACCTCTGACATAACAGTGATACCCAGGGTAGCCTACCATCTCCCATACACTCATCAGGATGCCTCTTGAGGGGTGTCGATATGTGGCTCTCTGGCTGACCTGTACCAGGAGTTTACTGAAGTGTGGGGGTGCCTTCTGTGTTATGAATCATTCTGTACAGCTTGTCCTATGTATGTCAGTGCTGGGGTTCAGGTCTCTCATGTGCATAGTTCACTGCCATTCAGATTGTACAAGGTGCAACATGTTCATTCATTCCAGGTTGGACATGGCTTCATACATCAGGCACAGCTTTCCTGCAGCTGGGAAGGATGGCGGTGTGTGGGGCTGCAGTTTGTTTACTCAGGCAACACATGGCATCTGTTCATGCTCTTTGCTACCCCTGGTGGGGTACTGTTGTGAACTTTACAGTTGATGGAGGTGTCTGCTGCAGTATATCCCACAGGGGCTATTGTAGTCAGCTGTGATGCTGATGGAGGATGGCTGCAGAGCCACAGTGAGTTCCCCTTATCTACATCTGCCAGCCTTCATGTTTGGGTGGGTATATGGTACATGTTTCTGCGAACACTACAGCCACATGTTTGTCCAGTGCAGGATATTTATCACCTTTTGTACCCAGGTCTCACATTACATGTTAGGTACCTCATGGGTTAACACCTGTGTGGTAATTTGTGGGCACTTACTGTATATCCACGGTGGTTGTCTAAACACAGTTCTGCAATTAACTTGCTGACATGGCTATGGCTACAGTTGTCTGTTTGTAGGTGGCCCTTTTGTGGGTTGCTTGTGTCAGCTGGGGGTCAGATATGGTGGGCTGTTTGTACTCCTCTGCATACATGCTCAGTCAAAGTCCTTCCATGTTGGCCTATACCTATGGGACATATATAAAGAACGGGGGTGGGGGTGGCCAAGACCAGGCCTTGTGGGATGCCACTCATATCTGCTTTGTAGTCTGACATGGATGCGGCATGTCTGACCATGTCAGTTCTGTCCTTGGTCTGCTTTGCAACCCCTCTACTGACACAGGGGTGTATATTTAAGCAGGTGAACATATCCATACTGAACACGTACGGTATCGTCTAGAAGCATGTGCACGGTCCAGCTACGCTGTGTGGACCACATAGCCCTCATCAATGACCTTAATGACTGCTTCAAATGGGTCAGACATGTTTAGGGGCCGGTTCTGCAGTTACAACAGCCACAGTGTATAGGGTCCAGTATCAGTAGGTCCGCATTAGGCTTCTGTCTGCGGTACATACTGATCCTTTCCATAGCTGTGCAGAACAAGCTTGTCAGGATCCTGAGGTGGTAGTTTGGAGTATCCATTCTGGCAACACCTTTGTTGTGATGGACCACTGTTGTTGTACACTGCTCTTTGGGTACATATCCTGTGGTAAGGCTGACATACTGACATTGGCCAGTAGTGTGATTTGGCATTCCATTATTCTTGGGGTCCATGTTGGCCTCAGCACAGGACACCATCACATACCTTTGCTGCTGTGTGTTCTGCTTTGCAGATGATGGCTGTTACCTCAGCATCTGCAATGTCAGGGGACCATCTGCTGGGATAGGTATTTTGCACTCGGGGGGGGGGGCTGTTTGCACTGCACCTGACAGGTTGTATGTTAGCAATATGTGTGTGTGTTTGGTATGTTGTTTGTAATATCTGTGT
The DNA here is from genome assembly GCF_019279795.1 of Protopterus annectens. NCBI lineage: Eukaryota > Metazoa > Chordata > Ceratodontiformes > Protopteridae > Protopterus > Protopterus annectens. The sequence goes on along the minus strand of NC_056741.1, from coordinate 1,763,569,564 downwards.
GATTCGGAGCATATCTGTGGATGCCCAACATGGTTCCTACCATAAGTTGGGTAAGCCTTGTGATTATCCTTAGTGTCCTGTACGTTTTGTATCTTCATAGGTTCAAGAGTTCATAGTAGGCTAGACACCCTAGGCCATTAGTAAGCCTAGCTAGAGTGCGTGTGTCTTTTGCCAACCCTTGCTATGTTCAATTATGGCCATTTATGAGGTTCTTCACTGTGCCTCTGTCTGGTCGTGACACAGTGGGGACCCCCAGTATACATGTATGGTCATCCATCCACTTGGCAATATTCCTGTTGTGGGGTGTCAGTAAGGGGCTCTGCCTACCCTGGATTGGGATCCTATTTCTGGGTGTGGTGAGCCTATGGGTTATGTATCTGTCCCTCCAGCACATCTTATTTCATTATGTGTTGAGGTTGACATCTGTGACTCTCACAGCTCCAATGGATTTGATTTCCTGTGGTGTAGCATGTCCATTACTCCTGTGTTGGACATGGCCTTGTACAACAGACATACAATGCCTCTGTGTAGGCAGTGTGTGACTGCAGTCAGCTGGGGTGTCTACAGCCAGGCAGCATACGACATATATTTCACACCCTTTATCCTGTTGGTGGGGTAACTATGAGGTCCTCCGAACCGCTGCAGGTGTCATGTATGGTACATCCCATATGAGTCATTGTACTAGATTATGGGTCTGATAAGGGAACAGTACAGTGGCACAGTGACCTCTGTTGATGTGAATCCTTTCATGATACGCTGTCCAGTATCAACAGTCTTCTTAGCGACATTGGCATTGTGGCTGTCACATGACAGATTAATGTCGACCTGTGTCCCTAGGTCCCTGATTACTCCTTGCATACATAATGGTTTGACACCTATGTGGTACTTTGTGTGTACCTTGTCTGGTATTTGGTGGGACATTCATACTGTCCAGTGTCTTCGGATGTCTGGGTGGAGTTCTTGTGTGTGAGAGTGTGGCCTGTCGCATGGTACAGACTGTACAGCAGTTTTGACTACAGTTATGTGCACATGGGTGGTGTCCGCTGCTTTGTGCATTGTCAGTTACCTGGCAATATGGGTGTCTGTGCTGCATATGGATACTCCCCCTCCTTTGATATCTTGGTGCAGGTGTTGGGGCCATAACACATGATATGTGGTATAACCTAGTAGTGCTGGTGTGCTATCACTAGGCTTGCAGCAGGCTTCTGTCACTGGACAGACATCAATGTTCTCCATAATGGGAAGTGCCTCAGGGGCATGCATATTGCAGTTTACACATCTGGCATTGGTCAGCATTACCCTTATGTTTCCTACCGCTTATGTTTTCTAGGGTGGTGGGTAGTCTTTTTGGCCTTGCCTACATACGGCTCTATGGAGGCGGCAAAGGCCTTATCCAGTATCCAGACGCACACGGGTAACAGCTGACAGCCATCCCTGTAACAGCAGCATGGCTTGTCATGCTTGACATCTCAATCAGACACACATTAGACGCTCTTGGACTGACAGCTGTAACTGTGCCAGCTGTTAAACATGAGCATTCTGTGTTTGTACTGTGGCATCATTCTTGGTGAGGGTTGGATGCTGCACACAACCAGTGTCATCCCGCCCTGGGGTACATACTCGGAGGGACCATCCATGTCTCATTTGATGTTGACCAGGGAGGTACATCTCAGGTAAATCACACCCTCATGGACATTGAGTGCATCATATTTCTGCTTGCTTTGGAGTGACCTGCGTACTTGTGTTATGTGGCATTTTGTGGCAGCCTACAAGCAGCTTACTCTACCCTTTCCCTTGTTCAGTCTGGTGAGTGGGACAGCTGTGTGTCTGCCTATACACACACCTATTACGACTGTGTCAGGCATGTTGTTTCTCCTTCTGGCCTGTGACTGTTTGGCACACCAGCTTTGCATACTATTCGTTGCATGTGCTATGTTTGAAGGTTGTAGTTGCTTGTGATCTACTTTGGAGGCTTCTGTTGGTGTGGTGTGTTTGTAATTAAGGCCTCCGGTAATATTTGTCTGTGTTTATGTGTTTGGTTTACAGTTGTGGTAGGTCTATGTGGGACTGGGTTTGTGGTGTATGTGGTTACCTTCTCCTCCTGACTAGTGTTGACAGTACTGAGTTGTTGGAGCTCAACCTCTGGTTTGGATACATGGATGCATCTATCACATATGTTTGTATTTATTGGGGGGTGTTTTGGTTGTCTGTGTACTTGGTACTGGCGTCACATTGCCTCTGGATTCACAGATTATACTTGTTGTGGCTGGACTTAGTGGATTGTATGTGTGGACATATGTTGTTGCCATACTACAGGTCAGTGATTACTTCCCTTTTTATGTTTGCTCTATCATGTGGTAACTTCCTCATTCTCTTGCATGGTTTGGTAATGGCTGGAGGCCAGCATGCCGGATGCCTGCGTGTATGGCATTGTGTGTTGTTGTTATTTGTGATTGCATACTCCAAGCATTCCTGGCTGTGTTCATGGAATGCCTGTACAACATGTTCTGTGGTGTGTCCCATATTCTGCACTTGCACAGGGCCTTTTGTGGATTCAACATTGGTTTTGAGGGCTGCAACCTATACTTTACACATGTTTTTCACTGTGGTATTCTGGCCAGGGACTGGGGTCAGGGTGTGTATATCCAGTGTGATTACTCTATGGTCTGGTCTTACCAGTGAGGGGTACATTTCTCATCTTGCCATCCAGTACACATGTTGCTGATTATCACATCCAGTATGCTTACCCCTCTTGTGGGAGTAGTACATTGTTCCTGGGCATTTTGGTTTATGGAATCTGGGTAATTTTCTCCTACTGTGTTGGTGCTAGTACAATGCTACCGGTATATGTCTGGGTATTTTCAGTCAAGCAATATAATGTGGTTTGGGGAGCTTGATATATTCATGTATTCCGACATAGGCCAGGTGCTGTTCCTGGTATTAGGACAGTAGTCTGCAGCAGGCTATATACTGCGAGGCAGTTTTAGCCATTGGTATTTGACCATGGCTATTCCATGCTGCTTCTTGTTGTGGTACCAACATGGGGGTGTGGTTATCCTTGCCATTTCTTGCTAGTCACCCTCCTTTTGTAGCTTGTTCCATGTTTTGCGGCTGTACAGCACAGTATGAGGTGTGACCTGGTAGTGTTAGGGTGCTGCTGTGAGCCTAGCCCAGTTCTCTATTACAGGACTGGTATCTACATTCTCCTTACTGTGTGCATTTACACTACACACATCTTGCTGTTTATACATCTGTCATGGGGTAGTATTACATCTAGGTTCCTATCCCTTGTAGAACCTATGAAGGTGGGTTTGTGTTTTGAGACTTACCTATTCAGGGCATGTTGTGGGTACTGACAGCCTTTGCCGGTATCCATGGGGCATGCCATGATAGGTGCACGCCACCCCTAGCAGGTGGTGCATCATGTCAAGCTCCGCATATCTTACCAGCCTGTAACACATTGGGTCCCCTTTGACTGACTGCATTACTTCAGCCAATTATTGTACTTGATCTTCTTGTCTTCATAGTGTGACATCATGCTTGGTGAGGGTGAGATGTTAGGCAGGGTCTTCATGTTTGCATATACTAGATGGTGTTTCATTGCTTAACACATGGCAATCATGACTCAGGTGGTGCTGCAGGGCTGCCTCTGTTGGATTCACTTACTACACTCCCTGTACATGTTTGAGAGCAGGTCATGTCATGTTAGGCATCCCTGTTACTATATGAGTGAGTCAGAGAGGGGTATCATTCCCAGGGTTCCTACTGAGCCAGTGTATGTGCTATGCGTTGCCTCTTTGCCAAGGCCAGGGCATACTGGGCACGCCTCCTTCTGCCTACTGGGGCAGGCTCAGGTTGTTCCTCCTCCGAGTCACGCTCTGCCTGTGATGGCCTTGGCAATGGTGGGGGGCTGTTTGGCCCGGCCCTATGCTGGTCCTGCTGCAGCTGTTTTTGCAAGATCATATTATGTAGCATAGCACATACCATGACAATTTGGGTACATGTAGTTGGTGTGTACTGCAAGGCTCCACCAGATGTGTCCAGACACCGGAACCATGACTTGAGCAGCCCAAACACACGCTCTATTACATTACGTGTTTGTGCGTGTGCCTCATTATGGCGTTCCTGTTCAGGTGTGTGTGCATTTCTGATGGGTGTCATCAGCCACAGCTCCAGCGCATAACCTGCATCCCCCACTAGATGTCCATGTGGGATGTCCCCATTGGCAAATGTCTGGTACAGCTGCGTCAAATGCCAGATGTGGGAATCGTGATAACTCCCAGGGCAGCCAGCACACACATTCATTATTATACCCTGGGCATCACACCTGACCTGGCAGTTGATGGAGAGGAAGCCCTTGCGGTTAATGTAGGCCCTACCCCGCTCACCGGCTGGTGCTTTGATGCGTATGTGCGTGCAGTCTATTGCACCCAGTACTTCAGGGTATTCCGCTATTTGCTGGAAGAGATGCATATTGCTGGCCAATACCTCACGGGCATTGGGGAAATATACATTATCGCTGACATGGCATCCAGGAACTGGTGTAGCACCCTGGAGGCTGATGCCTGTGATATCCCCATCATATCGCCAGTTGGTCTCTGGAAGGTACCTGTTGCTAGTATTCTTAGGCCAACACATACCTTGGTTTTCACTGGGATGGGTTCCCCTCTGTTGGTTCTGTGTGTGAGGCGTGGCCTGCACAGCTCAACAATTTGCTGCAGGAGCTCTCTGTTCACTCTATAGCGCTGTACTATCTCCAGCTCATGTAACCCATGGTAGGTGACCCTGGGCCTGTACACTCTTCTCCGTCTCCTCACTGTGGATTGTCTGGCACCATCTGCATTGTCACCACCCTCAGCAAGTCGCCTATGTCTTGTTATGACAGCTATGGCAGCTCCTAACATTTCTGCTCTGAGTTCAGCTTTTTCAGTTTTCACTTCTATTAGCTTACTCCTATCTTGCAGTGTCTCTTAATGGAAACATCCTGCACTACTGTTTGCAAAGTTTTAAGTGCTGGGCTGGGCTACTATTCTGCCTGTGTAATTGCCTGCTTCTAATTGTTTTCACCTGCTAGTTTCAGCAGTTATCCTTGCTAGCTTCTATTAGTTCTGTTGCTTCCTTTTTCCTCTCTGTTTCCTCAGGGGGGAGCAACATGCATACTATCTGAAACACGCTCACAGTGGCTTACACGTGCAGACACGTGCTTACACAGTTCAGAATCTACTTATTCAGGTTAAAACGTGCGTACACCCGCGCAAACACTGTTACACGTCTGCCAACAGCCTCCAACATACTCAGTCTGCCCTACACGTGCGCACACCAGCGCAAACAGTGTTAAACATCTCCCAACACGCTCCCACATGCTCAGACTGCCTTACACGTGTGCACACTGTCCTACTCGCGCTTCATGGCATGCACACGTGCACATGCACGCCCAGCAAGAAACTTTGGTGTAAGTAACAGTGTATACCTTCCATTTCTTGACTTTCCATGACTTATCCAGTGGCACACCTCTTTCCATGATCTGTGCCTGTCATCTGTCATGTTACACTGGCCTCCAATGAACTGCATTTCTTTCTACTATTCCCCCCTGTGATGTGACCTATCTCCTACTCTATTCCTCCCCCTTATGTATCTCTTACACTACTCAGACTGTGCTCATTTGCTATGTGACTGTGAGATTCAGTATCCAAACCCTCATTTACATGAGATTGCCTACTAATGCTTAGTTACATGTCTTAGACTCAGCTTCCCCCCTTAGCAACCACTACATGGTGGCCATGTTGGTTTTGGTCTGCTGGTCCCTGCATTGTCATTCCATGTATTGCATGAAACCCACATTTGTGGGTTTATAACCTTCTTTTTTATGTTTTTATACAGCGCAGCCCGTTTGCGCGGGGCTGCACTGGGTTTATCATTTTGGCATCGGGTTGTATTGCCAATGGCCACATATTTGGCCATTGGCATGCTGCCTGAGTCATATGCAACCTTTTTTTGGAGCTGACATGGCTCCATTGTGGAATTTGCAGAAATGTACTCAGCTGTCAACTGAGTACATTTCTGCAGCTAAAACGTTTCCTACACAGACTGGTTTCTGCTTCGTGGATTGCTAATATACCTCATTTGCATACCTTTCAGATGCAAGTGAGGTATTTAGCATGTCCACGCCCAGTCCATGTAAGAGACGTTTTAGCTGGTCTCTTACACGGAGCTTAGTGCCTGGATCGCGAGGCTTGCATGGAGTGTTGTACGTCTCTTACACTCCGTGCAAGCCTTCGTGAATCCTGCCCATATTTTCACACTAAATAAAATATCATGATGCCTATTTCATTATAGTCACATATAAATATTTACATAAAACTTGCTGACAAACATCATACATATATAAATAGATAAAACTAGTGTCTAAATGGCCTGTCTGCTAGAAATGGTCTCAATGAATGCTTATCATTGAGGCCATGTCCCTTATCAGCTGCTAACTTGATGATCCATTTAGCTTCCTCCTTTTCAGTACTGTTACTGATATTCCCTAACCTGGAGAGAATGAGGGTAATGCCTTAGCTAATCATGTTCTGCAACATGACACAGCGCATGCCTTTAGTTTTATGGTTTTGGGACATATGTACGCTACAGAGAGGTTAGGGAATATCAGTAACAGTACCATAAAGGAGGAAGCTAAATGGATCATCAACTTAGCAGCTGATAAGGGACATGGCCTTAATGATAAGCTTTCATTTAGACCATTTCTAGCAGACAGGCCATTTAGACACTAGTTTTATCCATTTATATATGTATGATGTTTGTCAGCAAGTTTTATGTAAATATTTATATGTGACTATAATGAAATAGGCATCATGATATTTTATTTAGTGTGAAAATATGTCTTTTATACAGTAGCCCCTAAAGCTATGTTTTTAATATGGTGGTTTTTATCATTTTTTATTTTATATGATGTTTTTGCATTCCTATTTTGAATCAGTTGTGCACCAATGGTATTATTTTTCATTCTCATGTGTTAGAAATCATGCGTTTCATAGGTGTAATATTGATATTTAAGCAGTTTTGAATTTAGGGGTTTATTTCAAGTCTGATGAAGCGTCCTGAGAGACGTGAAAGCGCTTACTTGTTCGAATAAAGGATTGTTTTTACTTCAACCTTGGGACTTATCTATCAATTTGTATATTGACTTTCATCTGGTTTGCTTTGATTGCCATGACGTATCTGCCTCTCTCTTTTTTTTTTTTGGTTTTCTCTACAGTTTTTTGTAAGGTGATACATACACAGAGTGGTTAAGGTACACAGTATACTTGCATCACTCTTACAATCGACATATTTAAGTCATTGTAAAGGTATACACCTCTCAGTCATAACTTTGTAAACATTGGCACTGCAGTGGTGCAGTGTTTAGCATTGTTGCCTCACAGCAAGAGGCTTTCTGCTTCGATTCTCAATGGGGGTGCCTTCTGTGTAGAGTCAGCATGTCCTCTGTGTGTTTGTGTGGGTTTTCTACGCATACTCAACTTTCCTCCAACAATCCACAGACATGCATCTGGAGTGTTTCTCCCTGGGCCTCCACTGAAAATAGGCTCTGTCCTAGTCGGGCTTCCCCAGTTAACAAATAATAAATGCGCATATTTTGAACATAAATGCATAGAATGCAACTAGAACTGATATAAAAGCTACCATATATTTTTTCAGTGATGCTTTTTGTATATATCCTTTGAAATTGTACAAGTCCTGCTATTGTGTATATAGCCTTTTGTATGCATGCTTTGAAACTGTGCAAGTCCTGCTATTATGTACAAACAATTCATTTTATCTGTCTGTGTCTCTTTTTTTCAATACTTTGTAGTTTATTGATTTAAGTTGAAAACCGCCTCACATGCCTTTGTGCCTGGGTCATGGCTGAAAAGGGTATTCATGTTAACATACCTACCTGGTTATCAAATAATAAATAAATACATGAAAAAATAAAAGACATGAAAAATTAGCATGTAGCCCTGTCAGAATTTGAACCCACAATCATGCACAATGCTACTGTACAAAGAATTTTATTTACAGGCTGAGCTATAGAACCAGAAACACAAAAAGGCATTAGTTTTACTCTGTTGTATGGGCATACCGCTTTGCAATGACACTCACCTTATTTGCTTGCCCCATGTCAAATGTGACTAATATATGTAGTGTATGACAGTGATTATATTTAGTAGCTGCTGTGTAATGTGCAGTGGCAGTTGTCATTGATTGTGCATGGGCATAGCTGGTGCTTTGCATGAGCTGATAAGCACAATATAATCACAAAAGATAAGTGAATTGGAAACCCTAGAGGGGCATGTGTGAAGTATGTTTATTTTTTGACATATTAAAGAGTGGAAATGAGACCATAGGAAAGAAGTGAAAAGGGGAAGTAAGCTAAAGGTAGAAGAGAAGATAAGTAACTAAGGAAAGAGTAGGTTAGAGGTGGGGAAAGTGGGGTAATTTTTTTGTAGATTAATGACCATTTTTCATGCATAAAATGAAGGCATATTGGAGAAGGAAGGAAGGGGTATAAGTGGGAGGTAAGAGGGTTAATTAAGTTAGGTAGCAGGGAAATACAGACATGACTGTTAGGGTGTGCGGAACCACAATGAGAAAAGAGAATACAATGGTGATGGAGACATTGGCCCAACAGATGGAAGACAATGTTGAGGGTAGGGCTGAATGACCAAAAGAGCTGGTCATGGACATAAAATGAGTGGTGAGTACCATGATGAAAGATAGGATAGGGTATTTGTAGCAGTTGTCTCTGCCAGCTGTGATCCAGTGGGAAATTATTCATCATTGCTGGTGGCATCACCACTCTACCCTTTCTCAGACAGTGATGGACAGGGAAGAGATTTGAGTTGCTGGAGGAGGTTCTATTTATGGAAGATGTAGGCATCCAGGCACCTGCCAATTATCCCTGACAGGATCTGACAGCTGTCAATGGATGACAAAGGTATCGCCCACACTGGCCCTGCTTCTGGTGAGTACAACTGTCCCAGCATTCAGTGCAGAAATACCCAAAGTGGGTGGTGCAGGTAAAGCAGGAAGTGTGGAAGTGTCTGTGGCAGGCTGAAACTCAAATGTATAGGGTACCTCTTGTGGTGGTGGGGCTCTACTTTTCAAGCTCAAAGTTTCAAAACATAGAACTATAAATTGTTGAGACCATCAGATCAAAGTTTTAAAACTTCAATATTGTAATTAAAAAAATAAAAGAAAGAAATCATTTTTAGCCCCCCCCTGCACCCCACACCACCTATTAAATATACCAATTTCAAGATCTCACCTCAGTGAGGAAAATGGTACATTTACCATTCCATGCTGTACAGACATCTCCATACAAAATGTTCAAAGTTTCAAAACTTCAATCTTATGGTCTTGACCATTTGCAGCTTGATGTTTTGAAACCTAAAACTTGTGAAGAGAATCCTGTGGTGGTGGTGCTGCCACCTGTGGGAGGCTGCCACACCTTGTCAGAGTGATGGGTGAAGATCATGATGCTGCTGCATATAACCATAAAATAAATGAAGAGTAAAATTATAATAAACAAAAAAAATTATGCAATAGAAAGGACAGTGACAAAGAGGGTGGGGGAAACAGAAGTACCAACACAATAAAAACTGAAGCTTATATACTTCGACTATGATACTGATAAACATGATTGTTAGAAAAATGTGTATTAATATGTGTGCATTAGTGCCTTTTTAGAAGCCCAAAAGGGTTAGTACATTTATTCTGCTTTATACTGAACAAATCCATATTAATGGCAAATGCTTTCTGACCTTGTATTTTGTCAGCGCAGCTAAAATCTTGTTTATGTCTTAGGAAATGTACTGAGAAGCAGATGGTTTTCTGCTTGGTTAGGAAAATAATGAATAGAACAATACTGCTTTCTATAATGTTATTAAACTTAAACAGTTAGCCCTGTCTGTGTTATGAGAACATACACAGCTGCAGGAAGGATAGATAAAGTGGAACAAAGACCGCTTGAAGAATATGAACTATAATCTGTGATTGCTTTGTGCTCGAATGAGTAGAGTACCTTGAAATGTAACACAGCACTGTAGAAATAATTGCAACTAACTGCTGGTCTCCAAGGCCATGTTATTTTTCCAAAGTTTTCTCATGAATCTAGAAATGTTATGTCATGTCAGCAGAAAATCATGAGCAACATCTGCTGTGAAAAACAATATTGTAAACTTGTGATTAACTATATCAGCTTCAGTAGGCAATGTCTTGTAAGAATAGTATAAGAATGGCTTCACTTCCTGATTTTAGTTAGACAAACTCTGTATTTTTGCATGCATGTTTTTGTCTCCTTGTCACAAGAATTAAAGTGCCTTAACTTGAACCTTACGTGTATTGGTCTTTGAAGTTTTTTCCTTCAACAGATTGGTCCTTCAGACCGGAAACCTCCACTCTGACCAGATCAGACAGGCCAGGTGGCTTGAAACCATACGGGGAAGAAACCACATCGGTTCTTCTTATTTGAAAAGACCTCCGACTGAATTGTCATCCAAAAGAGGCCAGCCACTGTTCTGATCTGCGACTGAAGGGCGAGTTTACCTCGAACCAGACGATCAATCACGGAGGCTCAGGTAAGGTGAGATTTACCTTTTTCTGTTTTAGATCAGGGACTTGATTTGCATTGTCTGTCAGGGGATTTGTCTTGTACAAGTCAGGGAAAGGAAGATTGCAGTCTTGTCATAGATCAGGGAAACAGAATAGGCAAGGCAGTTATTCTAGATAGACTGTGAAAAAGAGAAATCGTGGTACCACGTAAAAATAAGAAGGGTTACATAACATTTTGAAGGTTAGAATAAAATGGGAAATAAGTGCACGGAGGCTCAGGTAAGGTGAGATTTACCTTTTTCTGTTTTAGATCAGGGACTTTATTTGCATTGTCTGTCAGGGGATTTGTCTTGTACAAGTCAGGGAAAGGAAGATTGCAGTCTTGTCATAGATCAGGGAAACAGAATAGGCAAGGCAGTTATTCTAGATAGACTGTGAAAAAGAGAAATCGTGGTACCACGTAAAAATAAGAAGGGTTACATAACATTTTGAAGGTTAGAATAAAATGGGAAATAAGTGCACAAAAAGATCCCAAACTCCGCTGTTAACTGAAGATGCGAAATTTATGCAATTACAACATGCCAATAATGTTAAATACTACTCAGAAAATGGGTTAATAAGTATGAATTTGATGGTAAATTAGAAAAATCCTCGCTTATTAAACTTATCAAACAGCTTAAAACCAATTCCAGAGGTTGGGTAAAAAAGCAACGTCAATTAGGAATTCCTCAGGCACACAGGTGGATTGAGGAAGCAAACCGTAGGGAACAGAAGAGCAATAACTCAAAAACAATGTTTTTAGATAAAGAGGATAATAACTTAGTAATAGCATCGGCCCCTCCACCCCCTCCGCTTCCTTTACCAGAATATGAAGCGAGCGGACAAGCTGGTCCACCCCCATGATATCCTGCTATCCCTGCAAAAGCAAAACCGTTTGTTAGAGATCCCGTCGAGACCAGGTCTCGAACACAAGCAGGAAACTTAAAAGGGGACATTGAGTTATATCAAATGGGTAGAAGTTCACGATATATAAGTGAAGACAAAATGTGCCCACTAATAGAAGTACCTAATCCTCAGGCAGGACAAGAATGACAGGAACCAACTCTCTTAGTTTACAGACCGTGGACACCGGAAGATATCTGGAAAGCCACTGAGGGAATTCCCCATCCAAAAGTTAATTTTAGAAAATTTTTAGAAGACCTACAAGGCATGAGGTTAAGTTATAACTTAAACTGAGAGGAAGTAGAAAAAGTAGTCAGACAAATCGTGGGACCAGATTGGCACATGATCAATGGCAACTGGAATCCCCGTGATACAGAACACAAACCCCTCCCACATAGTAACGCAGAACTAGACAACAGAGTGAAAAGTCTTACAGACCGAATCTCTGAGAAATGGAAACCTAAGGCAGACTGGACTTGCATTAATCAATGCATCCAACAAGAAGGTGAAACTGTTGACAGATATTATGCTAGATTATTAGAGTGTTTTAATAACCATTGTGGAATGCAGGTACCTGAAGATCAAACACATGATTCCCCGTATGAGCAGCAGTTAAAGAATGCATTTTTAAAAGGCAGAATTTTGCCTATAAGCAGCTTTATTACAAAGCACATGGTAGATCATCGTACAAGTAGACTACAGTTACTACTTGAATATGCTAGACATGCCGAAAGGCATTTTAACAGTAAAAAGAAAAAGAAAGCCCAAGTATTCTCCGTAGAAGATGGAGCAGAAGTTTATGTAGTACAGTCCGGAAAAAAGGGCAAGAAAAATGCCCAGGGAAACAAACAGTCTGATCAACGATCAGAGGACTTTGAAGGTCGAAAGAAAAGGGGGGAGTGCTTTAAATGCGGTAAGAAGGGACACCTGGCAAGGGATTCCAAGAAAAACAAGAAGGCAACTACGGAAGATAAGGAGGGTGAAGACTGACTATATGATAGCCAGGAATCACTAGAAGAGCATAGCCAAGAAAAGACAAATGCAAATGTGATAGAGGGAGTAGAGGATGTCACAGGAGAAATAGAGGAAGTGCATGAAGCCACAAGATAGTGAAGAAAATGAAATTTTAGACTTAGCTTTATTGAGCTTGGAGCTCTATTTAGCAGACACAAAACCAGAAGTTACACTCCTGGTAAAGGGGAGGGAAGTCACATTTTTGTGTGACTCAGGGGCCTCACAGACCCTGATACACCCCTCCAAACTACCAGAGAATTCAGAGTCACCAGATTACATATTAGTGAAAGCAGCTAATGGACAGCTGTATCGGGAGCCCTTCTCCCATAACGCTGTAATAACTGATCCTGTTTCAGGGTTAACTCAGAAGAGCAAAATTGTTGTTTCTGCAAAATGCCCAGTAAACCTTTTGGGCTGAGACCTTATGCAGCTATTTGGCATAGCAGTAGTTCCAACTATACAGGGTATGGAAGCACAGTGCAAATTGATACTTTTGCAGTGCGATCAGAGGGTGAAACATTTTATTGGTACAGCCAGGACTTAGTTACAACTGGTCCATGGGCAGTAACCGAAGAGCTGATGAACATAGCCATCAGCAAGTTCTCCTCTCTTGACACTGATAAACAACAATTGTTGCACTGTACTCTGTATTATTGTAACACACCAGGACCTGATAAGGAATATGAACAAGAGTTGTTTAGAAAGCGTGCAAACAGATTAGTATTGCGTAATCTGTACTGGGATATGGAAGGGAATAGTGTAGTTAGCTGTTCATTACCCCAGGAGTTCTTTGCACTTTATAAATCTAATCAATTACCACATGTAAGCTTAACCAAAGACAAAAATGTGAAATGGGCAGACCTAGGAGAAAAATTCACGAGATGGGAAAAACAGACAGAGTTAGAACTGTCAGAACAGGGAGTACAAAAGCAGAAGTTAAATTGGATAACACAGACACACCCAGCTGTGCATTTGCAGTCAAGCAAGGACAGCTGATTAACACTCTTATCAGAAGAGGAAGAAGATGCCTTACAAAGCATACCAGAAACTCTCTGGTCAACAGGCAAATCAGATGTAGGACTTATTCGTACAGCAGGACCAGTTACTATTACGCCAAAGTCAGCATTTAGACCACAAAAGAGACAGTATCTCTTGAGAAAAGATGCAGAGGTAGGAATCAAACCTATTATAGCAGCTTTAGTTAAGGAAGGAGTACTGGTGGAATCACTTGATTCACCATGTAACACACCTCTATTTCCTGTCAGAAAAGCAAATGGAGAATGGCGCATGGTCCAAGACTTACAAGCTGTAAATGATGCAGTAATACCAAGGGCACCTACGGTGCAGGATCCACACACCCTGTTGAATGATTTGAAGCCTCAGCAGAAATATTTTTCTGTGGTAGATATCAGCAATGCGTTCTTTTTAATACTGATACACCCTGACAGCCAACATTGGTTCGCATTCACATTTCAGGGGAAAAGGTATACATACACACGACTACCACAGGGATATTGTGAAAGCCCAATAATATTCTCACAAGAAATGGCAAGCAACTTGGCGGAATTTACCTCACCGAGAGGCAGTCAGATTTTACTTTATGTTGATGACATCCTGCTGGCAGCCCCCACCCAGCAAGATTGTAAGGAAGATATTGTAGCATTGTTACAATTTTTAGCTATTCAGGGACATAAAGTAAATAAAAACAAATTACAGCTTTGGAAAAAGCAAGTTAGATACCTAGGATATGTAATATCCAAAGAGGGCAGAACATTAGATGAGGACAGAAAAATAGTGATTTTACAAGCACCGAAACCCACTACCAAGAAGGAAATGATGTCCTTCCTGGGTACGACCAACTTTTGTCGGAGCTGGATCCCAAACTATGCTTTGGAATTTGCACCGCTGACCAACTTGATATACAAGAAGCCTATGGCAGCACAGGATTTATTACAATGGACACCAGGAGCATAATCTGCCTTTTGCAAATTGAAACAGCTGATAGCATCCTCACTAGTCTTAAGATTACCAAACTACCATAAACGTTTTTTCCAAACTGTAGATTGTAAGCAAGGTTATATGACATCAGTGCTAATGCAACAGCATGGGGACAAACAACACCCCATTGCTAACTATTCATCACAACTGGACCCAGTGGCACGGTCATTGCCCCACTGTGTACAAGCAGTAGTCGCAGCTGTAATGGCAGAACAGGCTTCGGCCTCAGTAGTGTTGTTCCACCCTCTCACATTGAGAGTGCCTCATGCAGTCGCGATTATTTTACTGCAAGAAAAAGTAGCATATCTTTCTCCTGCTAGGCATCTTTCCTGTATGACTATATTGTTGAGCCAACCTCATATGACAATTGAGTGATGTACAACTTTGAATCCGTCTACCTTGCTTCCAACTCCTGCAGATGGCACACTGCACAGCTGCCTGCAGGAGATTGAGCAAAAGACACTGCCTAGAAAAGATCTCATGGATGTTCCCTTGGATGATGCCGAGGTGACATATTACATGGACGGCTCATGCAAAAGGGGTCCCACAGGACAAAACCTAGTAGGATATGCAGTAGTTTCTGTTACTGAGATTATAGAAGCAAAATCTTTACCACACAATTTATCTGCATAGGCAGCAGAACTGATTGCCTTGACATGGGCATGTACCTTAGCAAAGGGTAAATGTGTAAACATTTTTACTGATAACCAGTACGCTTTCTCTACTGTACGTGTTTTTGCGCAACAGTGGAAAAATCGAGGAATGATAACATCTACTGGCAAATCAATCAATCATGAGCAGTTTATTTTAGATCTTTTAGAATCTATTCAGTTACCTCAGAAAGTAGCTATTTGTAAATGCATAGCTCATACCAAGCAACAGGATAGAATTTCAAAAGGGAATGCAAGGGCTGATACAGCTGCAAAACAGGCAGCTTCAGAAACACAAAGCAGGCAGTTTCAGAAACATTTCTTTTGAATGAGGAATTACAACCTTCTGAGATTTTAGACTTAGAAATGTTGAAAACAATGCAGACACTTACTACGCAGGTTGAAAAACAAAAATGGATAAAACGAGGAGCAATTCTCAAAGAAGGGCTGTATATCTCCAAAGAGGGAAAACCGATATTGCCATCTAACTTGTTTAGATATGCAGCTTTGTTGAGCCATGGGCAATGCCATGTCTCAACAGGGGGGATGGTACAGTTAGTGAACTGAGTGTTCACAACATATGGATTCATAAACTATACTAAAAATTTTTGTTTATCATGTCACGTTTGTAATAAACATCATGCACAAGGGGCTTTAAAGCCCAAGCAGGGGAGTTTCCCTGCACCACTGTATCCGTTCCATACTATCTGTATGGATTTCATAGAATTTAACAAATGCGAAAATAAGAAGAATTGTCTTGTCATTGTAGATATGTTTTCCAAATGGGTAGAAGCTTTTCCGACTAAAAATCCAGATGCAGCTACTGTTGTGAAAATCCTTGTTAAAGAAATTATTCCTAGATTTGGCATACCAGAAAAGATCTACAGTGACAATGGCACACATTTTGTGAACCAAACCATACAACAACTGAGCACGTTTTTTGGAATTTCTTTGAAAAATCATTGTGAGTATCATCCACAATCTGCAGGATTGGTAGAGAGGCACAATGGGATGTTAAAAAATAAATTAAGGAAGCTCATTGAGCAAACACATAGAAATCGGGTGTATTGTCTGCCCCTGGCACTGTTGAGCATGAGAACTGTTCCAAATGCAAAGGGATTGACTCCTTTTGAGAAGTTATTTGGGAGGGCATATTATATACCTCAGTGGAAACCTCACATGCCTGCAGATCAGGAAGCTGACTGTACATTTGCTGAGTAGATGAGGAGAATGTTGAATTCTAAACACCTTTTGCAGTTTAATTCTGTTTCAGATAAGGAACAAACCAGACCATCGGAAGCAGCAGTAGTCCCAGGCACGTGGGTCTGGGTGAAAGTTGTCAAGAAAGAAAACTGGACAACACCGAAGTGGGAAGGGCCATACCAAGTGCTACTGTCAACACCCACTGCAGTCAAGATCGCAGAGCGAGCGTCCTGGATTCATCTGACACACTGTAAACTGGTTAAAAACTTTGAACTAGACAAAAATCTTGTTACTGTTACACCACAAGAGTAAAAATGACAAAATCCAGAGCATACAGGAATGCAGAACAGCCACAAAAAAATTGCATGATTATCCTGTTGGCTATACTGGTGACATTAATCTTTTTGTTGTGGCCTTTCCTTTTTCCAGCCACACAAGCTAAACTGAATAAACACAATGCGCTACTCACAGACTGGCATCCAAACTTTAACACTGACCAAGCAATCAAACATGTGTTTGCTGAGACTTTTAATGTTTCAAATTGTTGGGTTTGTACAGCTATACCAACAGCATACGGGGGATTATTAATGACTGCAATCACCCTAGGGGTCAATGAGACCTGGGAAAACTTGGTTTATGATACTACGACTGTTAAATCGCAAGATAAAATAGCATTGCACCTGCCTGTTACACAAAAGGGAATTGTGTGATTTTATAAAAATGATACTGTCCAGGTGGGTTGGAATAATTACAATATGACTGTTCCTTACAAATGTTACACCAAAGCTTATAATGCAGGTTCTATTTGTGATACAGACGATGACTCGTTTCTTAAATCAATGCACAGAACAATTAATGAAGTACAACATAATCCTGTTCTTTTTAAGCAACTGTCTATAATAAACAAGAAAATGTTTCATGCAGGGCAAGCATATGTTAATAGTAAAGTTACTACTAAGGTGGAAGATTGTTATTTTGTATGTGGCAAAAAGGCCTATAAATGGTTACCTGAGAATTGGTCTGGCAGTTGTTTTTTGGGTTACCTGGTTCCGGCCATACGACACACTGCAGTATTGCCTTGAGGTAAAATTTGAAATGCACGAGAGGTCACCAAGAAACCTGTCAGGAAACCTGAGAATCCAGTGGGGCAGATCGAGGCGGGCTGGAGAAACCATCATTCCATGGGCAATAAACTAACACATATGGACTTGAGTGACACTGTCATATCGTGGGCAGGCATATTACCAGCATATGGAGTAGTGAAATCAATTTGGGAGCTGAGAAAACTGTCCAAACTCCTCGAAGTAATGAGCAATGCAACTTTTTCTGCTCTCGAATTAGTGACTGATGAACTGAATGCCATGAGAACTGTCGTGCTTCAAAACCTCATGGCTCTTGACTTCACCCTAGCGGCGAGAGGTGGTACGTGCACTTTAATCCAGGAAGAATGCTGTTCCTATATTCCTGACAACCAGCACGAGATAGACAACCACTTTGAAGTGATTCAGCAAGTGTCGCCCATGACCAAACCAGGCCCAAACCCACTGACGGACTTTTTCCAGAAATGGTTTGGGGGGGGGGTTCCATCCTAATGAACATCTTGATTGCTCTCCTATTGGGAGTATGTGTTTGTTGTGGCATCCCCTGCATGAAAAGATTGATCAAAGATTTTATAGATTTGTCGGTTTCTGAAACCTTATATCAAGGTACTGAACTTGATGAGCTATTGAAGACTGAGATGCTTTCATAAGTTAAACTGAATGACTTTCTTAACTGCAAATCCAAAATGGAAGAGGTTAAGAAAAGAAACAAATCGTTTATGCTTTTGAAAGTAGAATAAAAGTATTAATAGGGGGAAATGTTAGAAAAATGTGTATTAATATGTGTGCATTAGTGCCTTTTTAGAAGCTCCAAAGGGTTAATACATTTATTCTGCTTTATACTGAACAAATCCATATTAATGGCAAATGCTTTCTGACCTTGTATTTTGTCAGTGCAGCTAAAATATTGTTTATGTCTTAGGAAATGTACTGAGAAGCAGATGGTTTTCTGCTTGTTTAGGAAAATAATGAATAGAACAATACTGCTTTCTATAATGTTATTAAACTTAGACAATTAGCCCTGTCTGTGTTATGAGAACATACACAGCTACAGGAAGGATAGATAAAGTGGAACAAAGACCGCTTGAAGAATATGAACTATAATCTGTGATTGCTTTGTGCTCGAATGAGTAGAGTACCTTGAAATGTAACACACCACTGTAGAAATAATTGCAACTAGCTGCTGGTCTCCAAGGCCATGTTATTTTTCCAAAGTTTTCTCATGAATCTAGAAATGTTATGTCATGTCAGCAGAAAATCATGAGCAACATCTGCTGTGAAAAACAATATTGTAAACTTGTAATTAACTATGTCAGTTTCAGTAGGCAATGTCTTGTAAGAATAGTATAAGAATGGCTTCACTTCCTGATTTTAGTTAGACAAACTCTGTATTTTTGCATGCATGTTTTTGTCTTCTTGCCGCAAGAATTAAAGTGCCTTAACCTGAACCTTACGTGTATTTGTCTTTGAAGTTTTTTCCTTCGACAATGATATACTAGAAAGACCAAGAAACACTTTACAATTTAATAAGGCTGAGAGGGGTCTAAACAAATAACCATTGTCACCCACATTCTGACAGAGAGAGGATTAATATGGTAAGTTATTTAGACAAACCAGCAGGGTTTTCTAGTGCAAGACATGCTAATAGTGGTGCCTGAGACAAATTTACATATCCAAAGAAATCATGCTGCTCCGACACATTTCACTCACTGGTTAGAAGCAAAGGGAACAACTATATTGACAATTATTGTCCATGACACAGATGATGTCCACCAACCCAAAATTGTTGCTCATACATATTCTCCCACCTAATTCTATAATTAGTGTGATGAGACAGAAACCTCAATTGAAACATTTTTTAATAATATAAAAGAGGAATTGAAGCCACAGACATCCTCACAATGTTGGAACATAGCCTTAACCTTCAGACCCTCTTGTCCAAGTATATGAAAGGGTGCATGCACAAACACACTAACAACATTCGACAGTCGTACTGCCACCTTTGAGCTATGACAATTATCACAGAACTGGCAGTGGTGTATGACAGGTATACTGTCAGAGAACAAATCTCTACTACTATTAATACTAGAAGCTGTACAGTATGATACAAGTACACTCATCTGAGCAATCTCTAAGGTATTTCAATCTTCTCCTGTGAAGCTGCCTATCTACTTCAGACATATTTGTGGATATCACACAGTGGCAGGTTATGCTTGTATCCAACATATAATCTACTTACTATACATGGGTGGTGCCTACAATTTAACTTTTTCCACCCATTGATTAAGATTGTATTGCTTCATGTCACTGCAATGGTGATGGCACTGTTCTCCCATGTATCGGATGCCAGTTTCATGGGAGGCAGCCTGGCCTAACTATTCCAGGCTTCATCCTTATACCGAGGCCCTTTATAGCCCTTTTGCAGGAACCTCTGACTATTTCACTTATGGAGGAGGGAGAAGAAGATTATTAATTCCTCTTCAGCCCACCACTGTACTCTAAAAAGAAGACTACCTTCTCCTTCTCAGCCATGATGTCAATATCAAAAAGAATGTCAGTGAAAAATGACCAAGGATTGGCTCCCAAATCAGGTCTTGCAAGTCCCATCTGTCATGCAATGAAGGACATCACTGAGCTCCACATTTCTACAATGCACTGCAAACTTAGAAAATATAGATATTTTATTATTGTGGTTCACTTTGGCACTTTATGGTGTGAAACATGGTAGTCCTGCATCCCTGTATATGCTGTTAAGAAATCTGGCACTGCAGTGACTCCATGTACAGACAATTAGGTTTGGAATTACAGATCTCCTGTGGGAGCATAGACTGCACCATTCTTATGCTGCGCTGTCTGCAGTGGCTCAGGCATGTGTACAGCATCGAGGATACATTAGTGTGATGATTAGCAGGTGTGGTCATTGGACAAATTCAGTAATTCAGAAACAGTAATGAGTTAAACCTTAATTAGCATAATCATCATGCCCAACCAGTTGAATCTGCGCAATATAAATGCAATGGCAGGCACAGGGCATCATCATGCTACAGAAAAAAACTATAAAGCACAAAGTCTGGAACCTAAAAGAGGGGAATTTAAGAATATTAATTCAGGAAAAATGCCACTGCTTATACAAGTTAAATGTTACTTTTTACAAGTCCGCTCATTTGTACTACAGTTGCTTTTAACTTCCATTCAACCAGTTGACATAATAAGGTGTATGTTTTGTCAGTACTTTAAGTGTACTGATACAGGTGTATTGAGAAATGGATTGTATGGAAAAAGCAATTGCTTGGCTTCAGGATTAATAGGAAACACACCCATGAACACATACTCTGAGCACTGCTCAAAACATTTGTACAGTGTGTATGACATAGCTTTCTGTACGTACATTTGATTGGTGTATACATTATACTTTATTAGTTACAAAGCTCTTTAACATTGAGAAGACAGTCATGCCACCTCGGTCATTTGCAATGGTATATGATTGTTTTGTCGGGGACAGGTGCTCACTAAACCTATATGTCTGACATTAATTGAAGTGGATACAGATTTATAACTATCAGACACACAAGCAGAATGCTGTGTGATCAATGAAGAGACTGGTGGTTTTAGGATTTGCCAGGGTCAGTGCAGGAACAAGCCTGGTAATTCCGCTGTTTTCCATATCAACAGAGAAATGGCTAATAAATAGGCAAGTAGAAGAACAATGCTGAATCTGCTTGGCTATCTACACATACACCCAAGTTCTCAGATTCAGAGAATGATGTGCTATTCCAAGACCTCCATCTCCTTGGATGGTGGCTATTTGGCCTGCAGGTAGATGAGCAGGTTCTATATGAGTGGATTTGCTTTTGGTGATTAAGCACTGAAGAGAATGTCAACATCCACTGAAAAAGATCTTGTTCACTGAAACCTGGTTTGCTGCTGCTGTCATTGTGGTTGAATATTTTAAAGTCTGACTGACTTCTGATTTTTGATTTTGGCACTTTTTCTTGGAAATACATAGAGTATGAAGAGCATCACAGTTTCTCATTCACTTTGTGTTGATTATATTAACCATGATAGGTTTATACTTTTGGTAACCTCTTATTGTATAAAATTACTTGTATTATGTCTTCCTCTAATTCATATTTTGTAATTTGGTAGTTTCTAACATTGATTTTATCACCTGTATTTTCATGTTAGATTTTCAAACAGTTGTACTGGCTTTTTTACTCACTGATATAAAGACACATTGATGAAAGATAGTGCATCCACACACACACACACACACACACACACACACACACACACACACACACACACACACGCACATATAATAATGAAGAATGTAAAGCAGCTGTCATCATTAGGTTTTCATGAAAATTGTAAAACAACAGTGCAGACTGACTTTGTCCATTGAAATTCAGAAGGTTTTTACAGTTTTCCAAAACATAAAAAGTATTTATTCTTTGCACAACAAAGAATATCTGCTAATTACAGAACATTCTTGGTTTTTCTTTAGCATAATCAAAGATTTCTGTGTTCTGAGTTTAAAAGAGTATTATAGTACTTCTGGAGTTGAATGAAAACAAAAATTAAATACAGTTTTTGCTGCCCATGTCAGGCATAATGATCACCAGGACTCTCCTCTACTTTACTGATTCTTCTCATTAGTTACCTCCAGATTCGATACTCAGGTCTCCACCCACACATTTTTCCAGACTGCTAGAACATCTCAACATACATTTGATCCCCCCAGCTTCAAACCACTGTGTTTAGGCTCTGAGGGGGACTGAATGCCTGAGACAGACCATCCACATTGTGGTGACTGAAATTGGACCTATACTGGATTTTACAGTAGATTCATCTGGTAATTTTCAACTTATCTCTTAACTTCTATCACAACTTATTTTATCTAACTCCTTTAATTTTTAAATATTCTGAGGCCACAAATGAGGTTGTTTTTGCACAACACGTGCATTTTCCTCTTAAACAGATAAACACATGAGCTACTACAGTTTAAATAATAACAGTGTCTGCAGCAATAACTTTATACACAAAAAAATCACCGTTGACACATATTTCATGGTAATCCACCACATTATGTTAAAACATATATACACACAAATGCACACACACACACACACACACACACACACACACACACACACACACACACACACACACACACACACACACACACACACAAAATAATACAGATGTAAATACATATACATAGGTATAACACTAGACCTTCTCAAATTATGTATCTATCTACCTATCTATCTATATTATCTGTCTATCTGTCTATCTATCTATCTATCTATCTATCTATCTATCTATCTATCATCTATCTATCTATCTATCTATCTATCTATCTATCTATCTGTCTATATATGAGTATATCAGCAAAACTCAAACTCATTGCGATTCAGTGAAACACTAGTACTCAACCAAAGCATCAGGTCATGACCATTTGTTTCACAGCTAGTGTGAGGAAAAGAGGATTTCTGTCCAAGAAACAAGGAGGTGAGATTATAATTGTAGAAGAAATGCCAATTTGTCCCTGCTAGTCAGAGGTGTGAATACTCGATCACTGCGGTCAAACTCAAGTATGAGAATCATTTAAGTAGCTGTTGTCATACCTCTCAACCTCTTAGTGCAAGAAATCTGGACAAAGCCTGACAAAATGGGGGGACAAAGGCCCAAAAATAGGCACAGATTTTAAATATTGCTCTTATTAAATTTAGATAGTTGCTAGAGTAACATGTTTTGTGTTAAAATACAATTTTTGAAGGATTTGAAGTCTGAAACTCAAACGTATGTCATTATTTAGTGACTTCAGTCCTCAGATCATCCCAGTGATTTGTCAGAAAGCTACACATTTTATGAAGAATAGACCAAAAATATGAGGCAAAAATCTGGACATTCTGCGAAAATCTGGATAGTTGAGATGTATGGTGGTTGTTGATATCATGGCTGCTTGAATTATTTAGAATAAGGCCTGCAGTGTTGATAACTATATCGCCTTGTTGCAGTTTCTGCAGTAAAGATAGCATGACAGGTAAGAAAGTGCTATTATGTAAAACCATAGCACTTTTTTTGTGCTGAAAGACTTTTTTTTTCCTCTTCTTTTTGGCTTTTAGCTGTTATTGAGGAGTGAGCTACCCACTGCGGAATCATCCAGTGTGAAAATTGTTTAAGTTGCAACTCTTAATGACCACTGTCATATGATCAGATCTCAATTGCTATATTGCAAATACAAGTTACTAATTATGCTAAATTATTTCTTGGTGGATGCATGAGAAGGTTAAGAATTTCACTTGTCAGGCTTGTGCTGTCTACTGTTTGTTAATCCAGATTTCACGATGAATTATGTATGGTAACATTTAATTTGTTAACTATGCTATAATGTTAGAATAGTATCAAAAATCCTTCAGATCATTAATATGGTATAGACACGCAGTATGCATTGTCCGCTCTTCATTAAGTGCTGATGTTACCTCTTCAAGGAACTTTATAAGGCAAGATCACTTGACAAACCCATACTGTCCTTTTAAAATTAAATATGGAAAGAAAATATTATTAGTGATAACTGTTTAACACCATATACCACATTTACCATAAATGACCATGATGTACATGTGTATATCTTTTGCATACACATCTCTGCAGTGGGAACATCCCTCACTGTGAAGGAGAATCATTATGTGACAACAGTCATTTAAAAATATTAAGACATTTCTTTTTCTAAATGTCACCAGTGGATAGTACTTGTAATTGTTACCTATTCCTAACAAAGATTACTCGCTTGAGCTTTCTTCTTGTGGTTAATTTTTATATCACCTGCAGTTGAGCAGTGATAATTAATATACTTGCCCTGAATATTCATCTTCATTCTTGTCACCTTTCATAAAACTATTTCCTCTTCATGGTTCTGTATATCAACCTGTAAGGAAAAGCAGCATCTATCGTCAATACGTTTTGATGACCTGCATCTCAAAGTTTTGCATTCTTTAAAGATAAGATATACGTTCCATATTCCACATATCAACCACAGTCCCTACGTGAAAGATGGATGCACGATCTTAAAAAAAAAAAAAAAATCATGATCTCAACAAATTGACAACATTGCTTCTGTAAAGCCCACCTATGGATGTCTAACTAAGCAGTTTTGTAGAAGGACAAGGCACCATTACAACCCACAATCTTGCTAACTCCATAGTCATGCAATAAAGGGGAAAAGCAACCCTTCCCGTTAAAGCATGGGACACTGGTCATAAACAGTAATCTTGCTGTACCTAAACATCTAGATTTTATTCTGTCATAAAATATGATTTTTACTAGTTGTGTTTATTCAGTCAGAACCTGGTACACTGGTGCTTCATTACCTATAACCTATTACCTAATAGTTAACATTTTTTTGCTCTTATATAACAAATATTTAGTGCAGAGGGTTAAGACTGTGAACTGTAATTCCTAACATATAGAGTTTTATTCCTTTAGTCCTCATTTGCCTAATGTGTGACCTTGAGATATCATTTAACTAGACATTGTAAATGTACTGCGTGCCCACTGGGCTCACCTGGTTAACAGATATATTATTATTACTATTTATGTCCATCTTGGACAGGGTCAGTAGGTGCTGATTTTAGTGTCTGGTTGAACCAGACACTCTTGGGAACACGGGTTGAACTTGACTAGGCTTGTAAGGGCCCTGGGGCCATTAGCCTAGTAACCTCCTATGATCTTATGATCCTATGAAAAGGATACCTGAGCTGGATTTGTTTGTATTACAAAGACATGCCAGTTACACATTTTCACATTTTAATGGTTTACACTGAATTTCCTTTGCAAGGGTCAGAAACCCCATATCAGATATACTATATACTATCTGCTACCACTTTCTTTTATTTTCAAAGTTCCTTACTGCTACCTACAGTGTGCAAGATAATATATCATTCACCTTGTTTTTCCTTCTTTTTTACATTGTGACACATTGTCGCTGTTTTTCATAGAGTTTAAAGGCTGCATCATTTCTCATACAGAAAATGACCACATGACATTTTCACATTCTAGAATCTACCACTTTCTTATGGAAAACAATGACATTCTCTGTCTCATTTGATGTCTTGCACATTATTTACATTTT
Organism: Protopterus annectens; assembly: GCF_019279795.1. NCBI lineage: Eukaryota > Metazoa > Chordata > Ceratodontiformes > Protopteridae > Protopterus > Protopterus annectens. The sequence goes on along the minus strand of NC_056741.1, from coordinate 1,763,543,930 downwards.
GAGGTGCAGTGGCTCCTATGGATGCCATGGTGGTACAGTGGTTAGCATTGTCGCCTCACAGCAAGAGGTTCTCTGGTTTGATATGCGGCTGGGGTGCCTTCTGTGCAGATTCTGCATGTCCTCCCTGTGGTCGCGTGGGTTTCTTTCAGATGCTCCGGTTTCATCCCAAAGACATGCTGTAGGTGGATTGGCCATTACAAATTGGCCCTAGGTGTGTGCGCGTTCATTCACTGGAAGGTTGGGCACTGGACTGGCAACTCAACACTGTAAAACCCCACTGCCAATCATGAGTGGACAGGTGATCTGCTGTGGCAACCCCTAACTGGGAAAAGCCAGAAGAAGGTGTAGTGGCTCCTATGTTTTCTGTGTTTCACTTAGTACATGTGCTTTTCATTTCCCATACTGTGAGAAAAAACTCACCTTTTTCCTTGTACTAAGCAAATGTAAGAACTATACAGTTGTCCAGTAATAATTTTCAGTATAGGTTTTGAACATTGACCACTTCATACCCAGCCTTATAACTTGAGGGGGATACAGCCAGCAGTTCATTTACAACTGAAGCCCAACTTGTTCTGCCAACATGTAGCTCTTGTCTTACAGCACAACAATGGAATTTAGAGCATAAGGAAGATTTGCAATGGTCTTTTCCTTAAACATTGCCCTGACATTAAATAATTTCCAAGTGTAACCCACAGAATTTGATGCTTTCACACTAGAAAAGCCAACTCACACATTTCCTGTATTTTACTAGTTTATGATTAATACTGACCAACATTTTAAGGAAAGGTACTTTTTCTAGCATGATGAACAGAAAGTTACATATTCCCTCATTTAGAGAATCATTGACATATTCATAGACATTAAATGTTAGCACCTCCATTTGTCCACATTCTGTCAGTACCATCTGTTTGCTGATGATATCTAAGGAATACATTTACAATCATTATATAAATGTGCAAAGACAAGAAATTATTCACAAGTACCAGCAACTATGCACAGTGCTGGAAGAAACTGATGTCATGAACAAAATTGTCCTGTTATGATTAAAAGCATATAATTTATTTTATGCACTGGCCCCACCTCCAACTGGGAGGCAAGAGATGGCTTTGCACTAGTTCTAGTAAGATCACAACATTTGAGATCTTGATTGAAAGAGCAAAATTAAATCTGTGAGAAAATGAAAACAGCTTTTTGTCTCTTATTCACAAATTCAAAAAGAGATAGAAATATGAAGCGCTACCTCAGTTAAACAGTGACAGGCTTAAGTGGCTATAACTGACTGATACGTAACTACAGTTTCAGTAAGATTTTTTTGTGGTCTTTGTCTCTGTGGTTGGATCTTAAAATATATTAGTACCTTCAGTACACGGTTTAACAGACCTCAGACAAAATCGTACACAGTGACGTATCCTGTGGTATATGTCTTTCATGAAAAAAAATCTGCAGTTAAAAAATATGACCATTTAAGGAAAAGCTTATAGGAGCCACACACAATGTAGATGACAGAGTTTTTCTGCTTATAGGCAGTGACAAGAAAGCATACACTTTAGTAAAGAACTGGAGAAATATGATGATGCTGAAAATGCCTTCGATATTCCTATTGTTTGCAGTGACCTGCTTAGGTAAGTTACAAACTGACATGTCTTTTGCACTCATTTCTACAAATGCACTTCAGAAAAAAGGAAACAGATCAATTTTGTTTTTCATTCGTAATTACTACTGCATACAACTTGGTAAACTAATGCAATGTAGCATTAAATGCTTAGTAGTTTATAGCCTGCTTCCTTATTTAATTTATGTAAGCCTGCTTGCTCAAAATGGCAAAATCCATTGAAAATGCCCGGGCTTTTGTGAATTGTCTGAAGATGCAGTCACTTAAAATAATGGTAAGTGGTTGCTGGTTTAAAGAGACTTATAAATGAGCATCAAGAAGCTTATCACCCCACAAATAATCATTTATATAATGCAATGATTAGCTTTTCATTATAATTTATTAAGATAATCACAATAATAAATATGATATGGAGAGATATTTCTTTCTAAGCACTGTTATCACAGGGCACTTTTTAACATAGTTCAATGATTAACCAGGTCAAGGTAAAAACCTGCATTTGAAAAATAACATTTTCTTTCTATTTATTTGAATAAAATGCCATTGCTTTCCATTTGTCAAAATATTATAAATAATAACATCTCATTTAGTTACATTTGTCTTTTTGACTCTTTCTCACCTTTGTGATGCACTCACATCCTTTATTAATTATTATTATTATTATTATTATTATTATTATTATTATTATTATTATGGCACTATTACTTGCCTATGTCCTGAAAATACCTTGCCAACCACCCCGCTGACGCCCACTCACTCTTACATTCATCCCTCATTGTTTGTATCTCCATCTTTATCCTTTTCTACCTTCATACCTTCTATAACTAGGACCTGCATTTATAAACTATATTTAACACAAGAACACAGAATTTAGCTTTAGCCAATAAGTAGTGCTTTAACTTGCTTTGTGAATTATGCATTAAACTTTTTTTCTTGGCTTTTGTTGTATAATAGTATAAGTTCTTCAACATTGTTACCAATTTCACATTCTCCATGTCAGTATTTGTATGAAACTGGTTATGTTATACTAGAACTGTATAATACAGTTGTATACTTACTTATGTTATCCACTGCATGATTGTAAATTATTTTGTTCTTTATGCTGTCATCTAAATACCTGGGCGGATCCTGAAATGGGTCCATGTGGATCAGTGCTCTATTCCAGTTAACAAACACAATAAAATAAAATAAGTAAATAAAATAAAAAAAAAAAATATGTATATGTACCTGCATTTACTTATGCATGTGTTTTCTGGGAGATGGAATGGGACCATGTAGCTTTATTTTTGTGCCCTGAGATTATTATATAAAGGGCAATATGATACAGGGCACAATATTATCTAAGATCAATATATATATAGGTAGCACAACAATAAATTAGATGCATTTCAGTGGCCTCTCCATTTCCATGCTGTGGCATAATAAGTATAAGCATAGAAGAAGCTGATGGGTATAAAAACCAATGGTGTTATGGAGGCCAGTGTTCTGGCTAGGATCGGGTAATGTCATAGGTGGAACAGTTAGTTAACTGGATAAACATGCAGGTCCCCTGGAGCCTTTGCAGTCATGCTCTGAGTCAGAGCCAGTAATAGCATGCAAGAGGCAATCAAATATGTCTGACAGGGTGGGAGTTGTCAGGGATTTTATGCATGACCAGGGGGAATTTTACAGACTCTGGCCTTACCACCCCTGGAAGTGTGCTAATCCCCTGATAATACTCACCCTGAAGGGCATTGTTGTGCTTAGAGAATGGGCTGTTTTGCATTTTTTATTAATAAATACTTTTATTAATTAATATATTATTAATATATTTTGATGTAAAATAGTTCCTCCGTCTAGTATTTCATATTTGGTATAGCATATGTAATTGCAGTTAGAGGAAGTATTTTGCATTCATAATAAAAGTTATGTATGTATTTAATGTGTATATAAAAGCAAGCACACATACATACATACACACACACACACACGCACACGCACACGCACGCACGCACACACACACACACACACACACACACACACACACACACACACACACACACACACACATACACATTCATTCAGAAGCAGAAACAAGACATGTACATAGAAACACACACACACACACACACACACACACACACACACACACACACACACACACACACACACACACACACACACAGGGAGTTATACCTCTTACCTGTCCCTGATTTTGCATCCAAGTTCTTGTTTGTTGGGAGTATTACTGTCAGTCAATAGTGCTGACATTACAGTTTCACATTTCTTATTTTTAAGGGTTGTAAATTGATAGACTGCATCCTACATTCTAAACACATGGATCTTCTCTGTCTTATTCATTCTGTGTTGCTCTCTGACTCTCGCACTCACTGACAGGTGCACTGAGACAGAGATGCACCTCTCTCTCTCTCTCTCTCTCTCTCTCTCCCACACACACACACACACACACACACACACACACACACACACACACACACACACACACACACACACACACACACACACACACACACACACACACACACACACACACACACACACATATTTTTATTCACTTTTTCTTTTTTTTTAACTTTCCATTAGCTAAACAACAAAATCCTATTTACAAGCATAAAAATGGTGGTGGTTTGTTTTTCTTTCTAATTTTCTCAGCACTTTAATATGATGCCCTGAAGTGACAAACTTGTTTTTCAGTGGGAATTCTGTACATTAACAACCTGCTGAAGAACTTTCTTTCCCCCATCAGGGTGGTGATGTACAGGCTGCCCTTTCTAGTGATTGTTAATTATGCAACTGATAGAATTATAATAAAAAAATAAATAAATAATAATAGTGACCACATTCTATAAACTGACACAGGATATTCTGGAAACTGACAAGTTTAATAGGTTTACAATGAAATAGAAATCCACAACTTTTATAATATTTTGATTCAATTGCATACATTGTCACGTACATCTTCTATAAAATATTAATATAAAAACACACATACATGAACTGTTTAACTTGTGTAAGTATATATAAAGGCAGAGAAAAAGAGTGAGAGACAGATACAAATATATAAGTAGATAAAGATACAGGTACATTATTTTTACATCCCTCATGAGAAACTAAGAGATTTTATGTTGTGAATCATTAATAAAATGTTTTATGACCTTTCCTTTACAGGCAACTTAGGGTATCAGTGCTGGGTTCATGCAGATTTTAAAATTATTTCATGCTAATATTACTCTGCAATTGAAATCAGGGAATCCGGGGATTTATTCACTTATTATTTCCTTTATTTCCTCTTCCTTCATCTGGATTATTAACCTGTCATAATCTTATTCTGTAACTCCATTGACTTTTGTATTGACATATTATTTAGAATTCTTTATATAATAAATAATTTACAAGATTTAAACATGCTCCTGTATGCTTTAATAACATCTGTACAGAGCTTACAACTAGTATCCTTAATTACTCTCATTCTGCTTCAGTCGCTTCTGCAATTTTTCTTCCACTTACAATTTATTTTTGACATTTTTTACATTTTGCTAACCTGGTAGGTAAAAGTGTCTTTTCAAAGGGTGACTCAGGAGCACTGTCTAGTTGAATGAGTTACTCAGAGTCAAACAGTTCACAAACAGAAGATGACAGACTCCAAATCCAGAACTATCATGCCACATTTAGTAGCTCACAACATTAATCCTATGAGAGAAGCCATCAAATGAAGTTTTTATGCCCCCATGACAAGTCTGTAAAAGTACAATTGTGCAACTAAACTTAGGATAACAGTAGATGTTTGAATGATCACTGCTGCAGTAGCCTTAGCTAAATGGGTTCTATCATGCAAAGTATATAACAGCTGGCCAGCTTCCTAAGCTTCAGGGCACCTTCCATGTGCTCAAACCATCAGGCAGCTTAAGCTGAGCTGACTAAAAGACAAGTTTGGTCACCAAGCCCTTCAGAGCTTTGCTGCCAGCAGAGGAAGGGAGGCTGAGCCCAGAAAGGACAATGCTAAGAAGAACAAAAAATAAATAACCACAACCTGGCATAAGCAACACAGCAAAAGCAAGAGGGATGGAGTGAGGGAGCATCTATTGCAGCAGTGAACATTCAAACATCTAATGTTGTGATAAGTTTACTTACTCTATTGTACTATGTTCATCACATTGATCACTACTGTAGTAGCCTTAGCTGTATGCATAGATTAGCCCAGCTTACTACATTTGTGGGGTGGAAAGAAAAGCATCCAGGACTCCCTGGAGAATGACAAAACCTGATTTAGACCTAGAGAATGAACCAAGCTTTCTAAAAGTATGTACATAAGACCAACCCTTTCCAAACAGCCATAGGTGAAGCCAAGGCCCTGGTAGAGTGGGCCTTGACCCTACCTGAAAAGGTTTTGTTGTGGTGAGTATAACAAAAGCTAATAGCCTTAGACAGCAATTTGGAAATTGTCTGTTTTGAAAGATGTTGCCCCTTCTTTTTGCCTTCACAAGAAATTAAGTAAGAATTGATCCAGAGATCTGAAAGATTTATTTCTGTCAAGATAATACCTGAGTTGTCTGTGAACATCCAAGGCATGGAGTATCCTTTCTTCTTCATGTTTGGATTCAGGGAAGAAAATGGGGAAGTGCATAGTTTGGCTTGAAGTAAAATGGGATACCAGTTTAAGTATAAAAGAAGGATTAGTTCTCAAAGAAACCCGGTTCTTGTGGAAATGAGATAGGGTTGACACACCATAAGAGCTTGGGACTCAGACACCCTTCTTTCAGAGGTCAGAACAATCAGAAAAAAATGTCTTCTATGTTAAAAACCTCAAGTCAGCCAAGTTAACTGGTTCAAATAGTGCAAGTGTTAGCTTCTGTAACACAAAATTAAGATCCAAAGAAGGCGTGACTGGTTTTCTTTGAAGCCTGTTCTGAAAAACCCTTTCAAAAACATTTTGACATGAGAATCCTTTGAAGGTAGATGATCCACTGGCAGATATGCTGAAATTACCGATAAATGAAGCTTGATAAAGTAGAAAGAAAGGCCATAGGATAATAGCTCAATCAAATATTGTAATACCAGAGAACAACTAGCCCTGAATGGGTACTGGTACATGTCCTCAGTGAACAGGTTCCTAAAAAGAATTATGACCATATCATACAGGCAGTCTGTTGAAGTTGAATGATGTTGAGGTGTATCAGTCACCACTGTTCTTGTCTGAGTAGATCTAATCAGAGAAGAAGCTTGTGGTAATTACCCCTAGCCATTTGAAAAAGAAAGTAGAACCACAGTTGCCTGGGCCAGAAGGGAGTCACCACAATGATCCTGGGGATTCCTCACAAGTCTTCAGAAGTACCCTGGATATTAGTGGAAAGGGTGGAAAGACATGCAAGAGCATTCCTGTCAAATAAAGAGGTCTACATGAGGAACTCCCCACAGATGGGTCAAAACTTGGAAGATCCCTGGAGCTAGTTTTCATTCATGAGGGGCTTCCCTGGTCCTGCTCAGCTTGTCTTCTTCTTCTTCTTCTTCTTCTTCTCTTTCGGCTGTTCCCATTAGTGGTTGCCACAGTGGATCATCTGTTTCCATTTCTTTCTGTCCTCTGCATATTGCTCTGTCACACCAACCACCTGCATGTCCTCTCTCACCACATCCATAAACCTTATCTTAGGCCTTCCTTTTTTCCTCTTACCTGGCAGCTCCATACTTAGCATCCTTTTCCCAATATACCCATCATCCCACCTCAGCACATGTCCAAACCAATGCAATCTCACCTCTCTGACTTTGTCTCCCAAGTGTCCAACCTGAGCTGACCCTCTAATATACTGATTCCTAATCCTGTCTCTCCTTGTCACACCCAGTGCAAACCTTAACATCTTTAACTCTGCCACTTCCAGCTCTGACTTCTGCCTTTTTGTCAATGCCACTGTCTCCAACCCATACAACATAGCTGGTCTCACTACCCTCTTGTAGACTTTCCCTTTCACTTTTACCAGTACCCGATAGTCACAAATCACTCCTGACACTTTTCTCCACCCATTCCACCCTGCCTGTACTCTCTTCTTCACCCCTCTTCCACACTCACCATTACTCTGAACTGTTGATCCCAAGTACTTAAACTCATCCACCTTCACCAACTCTACTCCCTGCATCCTCACCATTCCTTTATCCTCCCTCTCATTCACACACACACATATTCTGTCTTAGTCCTACTGACCTTCATTCCTCTCCTCTCTAGAGCATATCTCCACCTCTCCAGGGTCTCCTCAACCTGGTCCATACTCTCACTACAGATCGCAATGTCATCTGCAAACATCATAGTCCATGGGGCCTCCTGCCTGAGCTCGTCTGTCAACCTGTCCATCACCATTGCAAATAAGAAAGGGCTCAAAGCTGATCCTTGATGTAATCCCACCTCCACCTTAAACGGATCTGTCACTCCCACTGCAGACTTCATCACTGTCACACTATCCTCGTACATATCCTGTACCACTCTTACATACTCCTCTGCCACTCCTGACTTCCTCATACAATACCACAACTCCTCTCTAGGCACCCTATCATATGCTTTCTCCAAGTCCACAAAGACACAATGCAACTCCTTCTGACCTTCTCTAAATTTCTCCATCAACAGTCTCAGAGCAAACATCACATCTGTAGTGCTCTTTCCTGGCATGAAACCATACTGCTGATCGCTAATCATCACCTCCCTTCTTAACCTAGCTTCCACTGCTCTTTCCCATAACTTCAAGCTGTGACTGATCAGTTTTATTCCTCTGTATTTACTACAACTCTGCACATCACCCTTATTCTTAAAAATAGGTAACAAAACACTTTTTCTCCACTCCTTAGGCATCGTCTGACTGGTATGTCATCTGGACCAACAGCCTTTCCATTCTTCATCCTCTTCATAGCTGTCCATACTTCCTCATTGCTAATCTGTTTCACTTCCTGATTCACTATCCCCACATCATCCAAGCTTCTCTCTCTCTCATTCTCTTCATTCATCAGCCCCTCAAAGTACTCTTTCCATCTGCTCAACACACTCTCCTGGCTTGTGAGTACATTTCCCTCACTATCCTTTATCACCCTTACCTGCTGCACATCTTTCCCAGCTCGGTCCCTCTGTCTAGCCAATCGGTACATGTCCTTTTCTCCCTCTTTAGTGTCCAAGCTTTCATAAAACTCTTCATATGTCTTATCCTTAGCCTTCGCCACCTCTCTCTTTGCCATGCTCCTCATCTCCTTATACTCCTGTCTACTTTCTTCATCTCTCTGACAATCCCACTTCTTCTTCACCAGCCTCTTCCTCTGTATACTCTCCTGTACTTCCTCATTGCACCACCATGTCTCCTTGTCCTCCTTCCTCTGTCTAGATGTCACACCAAGCACCTTTCTAGCTGTCTCCCTTACTATCTCTGATGTAGTTACTCAACTATTTGGTAACTCTTCACTGCCATCCAGTGCCTGTTTTAACTCTTTCCTGAACTCCACCTCACAACCACCCTTTTTCAACTTCCACCATTTAATCCTTAGCACTACTTTCACACTTCTCCTCCTCTTCTTGATCACCAACATCATCCTACAGACCATCATTCTATGCTGCCTAACTACACTTTATCCTGTCACCACTTTACAGTCTCCAATATCCTTCAGACTGGCCCTCCTGCATAGGATATAATCCACCTGTGTGCATCTTCCTCCACTCTTGTATGTCACCCTATGTTCCCCCCTCTTCTTAAAATATGTATTCACCACAGTCATGTCCATCCTTTTTCACAAAATCCACTACCATCTGACCTTCTGCATTCCTCTCCTTAACACCATACTTGCCCATCACTTCCTCATCCCCTCTGTTCCCTTCACTACCATGCCCATTGAAATCCACTCCAATCACCAGTCTCTCCCCCTTGGGTACACTCACCACCACTTCATCCAACTCACTCCATAATTTTTCTTTCTCATCCATCTCACACCCAACTTGCGGAGCATATGCACTAACATTCATCATTACACCATCAATTTCCAGCTTCATAAACATCACTCTATCTGACACTCTTTTCACCTCCAAAACACTGTTGACATACTGTTCCTTCAGGATAACCCCTACCCCATTTCTCCTCCCATTCACACCATGATATAACAATTTGAACCCACCTCCTATACACCTGGCCTTACTCCCCTTCCATCTAGTCTCTTTGCACACCCAATATATCAACCTTCCTTCTCTCCATCATATCAGCTAGCTCTCTCCCTATACCAGTTATACTGTCAACATTCAAAGTTCCTACCCTCACTACTGCACTCCTAATGGGCATGCCTTGCCCCTCTTCTTCTCCTTTGGCCAACAGTAGCCCAATTTCCACCAGCACCCTCTTGGTTACAGTACTGGTGGCAGTCGTTGTTAACCTGGGCCTTGACCAATCTGGTATGGAAATCTGTATTGTTGTCCACATATGTTATTTGGTAGAGGTTTTATACCGGATGCCCTTCCTGGTAACCCTCCCCATTTATCCGGGCTTGGGACCGGCACGAAGAACTGCACTGGCTTGTTCTTCCATGCTCAGATTGTCTGCCACTTGACTTTGATCTGGCGAAATGCAGGATGTCTGTAGAGTGAGATTGTGCTGTAAAGCTATATCCTACTCTAACATGGCTAGATTGCAAGGGGGCACAACCTGGTTCCCCTTGCTTGTTGATGTACCACATCACTGTATATTGTCTGTAACCATTTGAAGAGGTCTTGGGAACCAAAGATGGCTCAGAGAATTGAGCTGCTTGATAAGGGCAAGCATCTCTTTGATATTTATGTGCTTATATCTGTTCTTGAACATCTGTGGTGACTGATTGCTTTGAAGCAGGGAGGGAGAAGAGGAGTCCTATAATTTAAGGATATCTGTTGTCTCCACCAAGTGATTTATTTTCTGATTAACCCCAGTACTGGAATCTAAAAAGATAAAGGGTGTTGGTGCTGGGACAAAAAAAGATTCTGATACCAATGGACCTTTCTCATGTGGAGTCTTGCCAAGAGCATCATGAAAATCACAGATGCTATGAGACTCAAAATCCTGCAGTATTCTCTCACAGTGACCAAAGTCTTAGTGGAAAATCTTAATAATAGATATAAAGATCTATTTTTTCTGTGGATGAAAAGCTCTTTGAAATGAGGTGTCTAGTTGACATTCCAGGAGCACAGTCCTTTGTGCTGGAGTCAAGAAATTCTTTTGAATGTTTTCTTGGAATTTAGTTTGTACAAGAGCTCTCATAAAGAAAGAGAGATTTCTGACATTTTGAAGAATACTTTGCAGAGATAAGCAAGTTGTCTATATATGGAAAATGTGGATACCCTTTAGCCCGCAATGATATATAACTGGAGCTAAACATTTTGTGAACACGTCTGGTGCAGTGGATAGTCCAAAGGCTAAGGAAGAGAACTGCTAATCTGATCCAGACACATAAAACCTTAAGAAACACCTAAAGTCTAGTTGAATAGGAATGTGACGATAAGTCTAGTGTAACCAAGAAACTTAAAAGAGGAAGAAGAAGGTAACAGGTTGTGAAGTGACATCATTTTGAAATTGGACACTATCACAAGCAGAATTAAAAAAGAATGATCCAGAACTGGTCTCGGAGCATTTTCTTTCTTTGACACTAGAAACATCCTTGAATAAAACCCCTTCCCCACCTGGGAAGAAGGAACTGGTTCTATCACTCCTTGGAACAGCATGTGATGATTAACAGGTGGAAACCAAAGAGTATGATCTGCAGGATGAGAAATCACTCCCTGGAAAGGAGGATTTTCCTCCCAATGCCATCTGTAACCCTAACAAATGATTTTCAGAACCCATTTGTCTGAAACTATCTGTTATCAAAAAGATAAATGGAAATTCAGACTTTCTAGAAGAGAAAAAGATCCAGGATGGGAGGGGGTCACAAGGTCTGTTGAATAGTCATTCAGACTCATTGGAGTGTCCTTGATTTTGGGAGGTTTGAGACTTCTTTTTGGAAACTTCTTGCCACTTCTTAAATGTCTGTTTACCTGAATTCTGTTGAGACTGTTTATTCTTTTTTTTTTTTTTTTTGCCAAAACTGGATGAGAAGAAAAAAAATCCCTTGGACAATTTAGAATAGCAGGACTGAAAAATCTTAGCAATTCACCGAATCACCTTGCCCTTTCATTACACTTTTTAATCACCTCTGCAGTAGAGGGTCCAAGCACTAAATCTCTAGCCAAGGGAGAATTTAACATCTCATTTTTAATATCATCTGGAAAGTTTTGAGATTGCAGCCATGCAAACCTCCTTCAAACCTTACCAGTGGCCAGAGCCCTGTAAAAAATATTAACAGAGTCATGCACACACTCTAAACAATAAGTAGTGATTTATGCAACAGAAGAAACTAAGCTATTTAAAGCAGATTTTCTTCACAAGAAAAAACTGTAGATAAAAATGTGTCATACTTTCACAATATGTCAGAAGAAACTATAACATGTATGCCTGACAACTTAAAATTCTGAAATTCAAAGTTACAGAAGTATGCACTTTTTTCCCATACCTATCAACAACTTTCTCATTCTTATTAGAAAGAGTTAGAACTATCTAAGTGCTTAGCATCAGAGAATCAACTAAGACCATAGCTGCTGGGTCAGGTTTGAGAATAGTGTATAAAAATTTAAAAAACTGAGGAACTTTATACATCTTATTTGCCTTGTTATGGATGGCTGACTAACTATAAAGACAATTGCAAGCAGTAAGACACACATCCTCTAGAGTGGAGGACAGGATGAATGGGTGCAGATTTAGGAAAATCCTTCTGTAACAACTCATAGTATTTTCTGAGGGACTGAGAAACCTCAGTGTTCTCCCATTGAAAACTCTGGGACATTCTAGCAATACTCTCAGAGAAAGGGACACCCCCCCCCCCCCACAGGAAGAATCAGAAAGTGAGCTCTCCTCTGAGACTGAATCAGTATTCTGAGGCCTTAAACTTGAATCAATCCCTGCATCTTCCTGTTCAGATTTAGAATCTTGAATCTCTTAAGGAAAGGAGGTATACTTTCTTTTACCGGAAACTACTCTACAAGAAGGATCAGTAGCCTGAATCCAACCCTGAGCAAGTCCCAGTAACTACACGTTTGGTTTGCTGTTTATTTTTTACAAGAAAAAATGGGGCGAACCATGCTTTTCCATGAATGGCACAGCATTCTGACACAGCAGGGCAAACTTCCCTGTTCCCTATCCCAGGACCAACAAGATTGGTTGTCCCCTGCCCACTGAGGGGACCCCAGCAGCAGAGTACATAGTTAAACCCCAGTCCTTAGTAGCTATAGGTGCTACACCGGAGGGATCCAGGGTAAAAATTGAGTGGTCTGAGGTACAACAAATGGGCACAGCAGAGTCACCACATACAGCTGAGGCAAATTGTTAGCCTGCTGTGGTGGCAAAGACTGTTTGCTTAACTTTTTATTTCTGTAGCTGCAAGAAGGACCGACAATGAGACTGACAGTCTGTTGTATGGTCAAAATGAAAATGGTGCCTTTATCCATGGGAAAACAAGCAACAATGTCAGTAAAACTACTAGTCCACAAAAGTTACTTTTTGACAGAAAAAACCCCCCACAGAAAAAGCAATTCCAAACACTATGGCAGCCATACACTGTTAAAATGAACACAATTTCTCCACAGAAAATAGTTTGTTAGTTAGATAACAGTACTTTCAAACTAACAGAAATAAGTGCTGCATTTAAATGTACTTTACAGTCTCGAGACAATCCTTTAAAATGCAACAATCATAGCTATAAAATAATTTCCCCGAAAAGGAAAATAATAAAACATCAACAAAAAATAAGAAAATAGATTTGTTTTTCACCAAAGGGAACTTATCGATGCAGCTAAGGAAATCACAAGCAGACTGTTGATCCTCAAGAGCCTATACTCTGTGATGGCAGTAAAGCTCTGAAGGGCTTCATCCCAAATTTGTTTTTTAGTCAGCTCAGCTTGAGCTGCTTGACAGTTTCGGCATGTGGAAGGTACCCTGAAGCTTTGGTAGCTGGCTGACTGTTATATCTTTGACAGGATATAACCCATATAGCTAAGATTACTGCAGCAGTGATCAATATGAAGAACATCTGAGCTCTCCTCTGAGTCTGAATCAAAAATCAAAGGAGAAAACCCTGTATCTGTCCTTCCATCCTCTGGTCCAGATTCAGTAATACCACATACACATATGAGCAAAACTATTATAATGTATGCCAGATAGATTAAAGGGAGTAAGTTAAATTAATATTTTTTTAATAGTCTCAGCATGTTTGATTTAGGCACCGCAGTGTGCAAACATGCTTAATAGAAGAAAAAAATAGGAAGAAAAAATAATTTTATACTATGTGACAGAAATGTATTATAGGCCCTGTATGGGGTCCCTACAATGGTGCACTGCAGCTGTTGCTAAGGTGATAGGGCTATGAAGCATGTAGTTTCCAGGCTGTCACCACAGGTATGTATGCAAATGAGGTGGAGTTACTGAATAGCAGAAAGGAGTAATAGTGTCCGCATATCCCCTTCATGTAGGCTCTTAGACCATGTCGATGTTTACACACAATGTGGCTGGCATCATGGGTGTGTCCTCTCACTTCTAAGTCTCTCACTTCTAAGTTCTTTTAAGCTTAGGCATGTGTGTGTGTTTGTGCAGCGCACCACCTGGCTGAGTGTGTTCTTAAAACCGGATGCATTCAATTGGAAATTTTGACCTTTGTATAAGCTATGCTACATAGCATGGTGCTGTGCACAGAGTCGTGCACTGAAATAGGGACATTAAATGATGTTTATTATATTGTAAGCAGGTGTAATGCATCATAGTTAGCCAATCACATATTCTGCACCTACAACAGAGCTGCTTAAAGCATGCATACACCCTACATTCTGATTTGCCCCAGTACTCTACACCATTGGAGTACAGATTTGGGAATTTTAACTGAGATAATGTCCGGGGCTGCTGTAGGTCTGCCAGATCTGCATGTGCTAGACACTGAAGCCAGTGCTGCTGGTACTGCTGACACTAGGCCAAGTTAGAGAAGGAGAACAGCATTTAGGCCCAGGGTAACTTCCAGGAGGTACATGAGCTGGAGAATGCAGAGCACTACAGGGTGGACAGGGACATACTACAAGAACTCATTGAGCTCTGCTACTCTCAACTCAGACCCAGAGCCAAAAGTGGGGAACAAGGGTATGTGTTTCCCTTAGGATACTAGCTATAGGTACTTTCAAAAGTCCAAATAGGGACATGATAGGGGTCTCACAGGCATCTACATACAGGATACTCCCACATTTCCTGGATGACATGCTATCACATGCCAGTGAGCACATATCTTTTCCCCTCACCTCTGATGTGACAGCCAGCAATATGCAACACTTCTACTATGTAGCACACTGCCCTGAAGTACTGGGTGCCATCGATTGTACTGGCACCACCCAGTGAGGAGGGTAGAATCTATGTTAACTGCAAGGAGTACCACTCCATAAACTGCCAGGTCATGTGCAAAGCCCAGGGGATTATCCTAAATGTGTGTGCTGGCAGCCCTGGCAGTTATCAAGACTCCCATATCTGACATGCATCACAGCTGCACCAGATGGATGCTAGGGGGGACATCCCAGGCAGCCATTTATTGAGGGATGCTGGCTACACCATGGAACCATGGATAATGACACCCATCAGAAATGCACACACAGCCATGGAAGAGCACCATAATGAGGCACACGCACAGACTAGGAATATCATAGAGCACATGTTTGGGCTTCTGAACTCATGGCTCTGGTGACTAGATATATCTGGTAGAACCCTGCAGTAATCTCCAGCCACATGTGCACATATGTTCACAGTGTGTGCAATGTTTCATAATCTGATCCTGAGGAAACAGCTGCAGCAGGATCAGCAAATGGAAGGGATACACAGCTCCCCCACCAGTGCCTAGGTTACCACAGCCACAGTCACAGGAGGACTCAGGGGAGGAACCCCCTGCTGATGTCCCTGCAGGCAGACATAGGCATGCTCAGTAAGCCCTGGCTTTTGCAAAGAGACAGCGCATAGCACATTCACTAACAACTTAGGGACCTAGAGACTAACACCTTACTACTACTCGCATACATATATTAAAATGGATGTCAGGCAACACACACAACATGTAGCTATCCATGTATTGGCTGTGTACTGCTTGCATCAGACAGAGTCAGCCCTGAACTACAGTTCTGTCAACTGCTGCATACTCAAAGTACGTCTCAAACCTACACAGCATTTGTAAGGATTAGCATGATATGGTATTGTATGTATGGATCTGCTACATTTATGCAAGTAAATAAACTGGGGTATTTAGACAGAAGTACCATCCACATATGACTACAGATAACCAGTCCACTATCATGTGTCCTTTAATATTCACTAGACTTTATGCATTGAATATTCACTACATCAGTCAAGAGAGATGTTAAACAGTGAGGTTACATGATATTTGGACTACCGTGTATCCCAGCAGAACATGCTATGCTGTTCCCCCACCACCAACATATCAGTGTTCCCATATAACTGCCTTAACAGTAACTCATCAGTGGTACAGCAGCAGTCCAGGCAGTCTCAGGGTAGTAACATAGAAATTGATCATACATTGTACGTCTCACTTAAAGCAGGAATAACAACGTACATATGTATACTACTGATTGCACAATGAATGACTCTTCTCTGTCTAGCAGCTTGTGTGGCTCAGTGGATTAGGGAAATTAACAGGGGTGATGGTGTTGATGCTTCTAATCTGGAAATATCTACATCTTTTGGATGTGAGGTATTATTATGTTGTTTTTTTTTTGCAGACTGTCAGTCTGTGTGTGGTGCAACATTATTAACCTCTGTCACATATTAATTACATCAGACAGCTGAAGAATGCTGTGGATAATTTGAATAATTTGAAGTGCAGTACTGCAGAAACAGGGACAGATGTCATTGTCTGTAACATACAAAATTCCTGACTGGAGTGCAGGTAGGTGTGAACTGGAGTCAGATTATAAGTACTAACAATCCTACTGGGCATGCTCATACACCTAGTTAAACAGAGCGCAATTCTGTTGCCCCTTGCTCAAAATGACCTGTTATTTATAGATATGTCTATACATACATACATACAGTACATATATGTATACATATCTATCTGTTACTTTCTCTCTCTCTCTCTCTCTCTCCCATACATAGTATATCTATCTCTGTGTATATACAAACCAGTCAATATATATATATATATATATATATATATATATATATATATATATATATATATATATATATATATTTATATATATATATATATATATATATATATATATATATATATATATATATATGTATTTGTGTATATATATATATATATATATATATATATATATATATATATATATATATATGTATATGTAGTTTCACTTTATAATTGCAAAATACTGAAATATCGAATTTCAGTATCTCGAGACTTATAAAGCCGAATTTTCAAAATGCTGAAACCCCAAAACCGCAAAATTCAAAATCGCAAACGTAAATACATTATACACCACACAACAATAAACCATCCTTCCCACACTACAACAAACAAGCAAAACACACACAAACACAAAAACATACCTAAACAAACCTACCCTACAAATAAGCAGGAGGGCAAGCCCCCCTCCACTCCCCATGTGGGGGGCCGCGCCCCCCCCATATATATATATATATATATATAAATAAATATATATATATATATATATATATATATATTTACTAACTCCAAAGTCGCACCAAACAAAAAAAGACAGTAAACTCACCGCAATACACTCTACAGTCCCCTCGAACACACACATTGCATGTATACAAACACCATCACTTTCAACACTTAAACACTCATACTTTTACCAACCTACCCACCCTAACCCACACCTAAAACTTCCGAACACACTCACATACACCCAAATACCTACCCATAATCCTTAAAAAATATTCACTTACCTTAATCTCCAACCAAATCCACGCACCAAACTGTACATCATGCACACAGTACATCCCATGTCACGTACCGGATCACCATAACCGTGAATTTGACATTTCTGGATTGATGATTATGACATTTCGCTATTGTAAACATTCAACTTTATGGTCTTGAAATGCTGAAATTCAATATTTCTGTATTTCAAGATTATAAAATTAAGTTGATGCAGAACCTGTGGGACAACTATGAGTACAGACCCATTATACGTGGTATCATTAAGTACAAGTTCACCTACAATCTGGGCCTGCCCTCTGAGGTTACACATGCTGCTATACTGTTCTTTGTGGTTCTGCTTTGTGTGGGAGGATAATTTTGTCACATACTGATTCTACATGATGCCACAACAACATTAGCTGAGGAGGTTGTGCCTCCATTTTAGAGGTCACCCTCACACCAACTGTCATACAGCAATGTCCACATTTTATTGTACAGTCTGCTAATGGCAGTTGTCCATCATACAGGCTTGCTGTGCCATGAGAAGCTTGTGTTCCTCCTGTTGGGTGCAGCAAAGTCTATGCAATGGTAGTGCTGCTGCTGCTTACATAATGCATAGGTGTACAGCTCTGCATACTTGCCTGTCTCCTCTGAGGAGGAAGGTGCAGTCAAGCTATGTAAACCATCCCATAGGAGGTAATAAATTGCTTTGTTGAAGTATATTTCTATATTTTCTGGAAGGGAGGGGTTAGGTGTGATAGTTTTAATGAGACTGATCTGTGGTCAGATCTCACCAGGGAGGACGTCACAGTTGGGGGCTGCAGTGGTTGTCCACATTGGTAAACACATGATGCAATATGCTGGCTCCCTTTGTGGGGATGTCAAGCCACTGGTCCAGGGCATTGTAGTTAAGGACATGGACTAACCTTTGGGCAGGTGAGCTTCAGCACGACTAACTAACAGAGTTAGTGGTTACTTAATGTCACCTCAAACCATGGTGTACTGATATATCTTGATAGACACAAGTACATTCAAATAAGCCCAATGGGTGTCTGGATTCATGTAGCTGCTCCCATAGCTGGCAGTGGCTTCATTATATGACTTTTCCAGCAGTGAATAACACCTGCAGTGTCTCCAGGAGATCATAGTGTTTCACTAAATCTGGATGTGTATCTATCCTTAATGAATATGTATACACCAACTGCATTTCCTTGCACACTGTCAGTTTGCGGTCAGAACATGTGGAAGAATGTACAGTCTGGTATTGCTGTGGTGCTGTTCACAGGCTTGAACCAAGTGTCTTTGGCTGCACAAATGTCTGCATATTCCAAGGTGAGTACAGCTTCCACAGAATGGGGTTTAGTGTTGCCATTCCTTGTGTGTAGCAGTATAACTGTGATGTTGCATGAAGATAGTGTTCTCACTGGAAATTTTTCCCTCCAGAGAGTGCCTATAAGATGCACTGTGGGGGTGTCAGCAGCCTTGGCCAGTACTCAAATCTCAGGGGTAAGAGATGAAGATGATCTCTGGCAAAGCATCAATGTCTGTTGAGTAATTTATCCCAGGCAGACGTGTAGTGGATCCCATTACAAATGAGACCACACACTAAGGCAATTATTGACATCCATCATTTTCTGTGTTTCTTGAGCCATCATCCTAGGTGAGGGCCAAATGCATCTGAAAGTTATGGGCATACCCACTAGAGAAACAGAGTATCTAAGCTCAGTCATGTGTCTGCATATAATCCGGTGACGTATGTCCCTAGTCGTACACACCTGCATGAACTATGATGTCATCATTATGTTACCTGATATTCCTTGAGTTGCAGCAATGTGTGGTATGGCATATCATGTCAACCCACAGACTGCTAACTGTGAAGTTTCTCATATGTAGCCTGGTGACATGGACATCAATGTGTCTCATGATCTAATCACCTATGAATAATAGGTTTGATTTTGTGTTTTGCCTCAGGTGTTTGACCAGTGAGACAGTGGAGCATGCATTATTATGTGTACTGTTCTCTGCAGAGGTAGGATTTTATGAGGTGTCTGTTGCTTAGGAATGTGTCTGGTAAGGAGTTGCACACATGCAGGTGTGTGTGATGTGGGTGTGGATGGTGCAGGAGGTGAGCTGTGCATGTTGGCAAAATGCTCATTGCCATATGTACTGACTGCTGTTTGAGACACTATGGAATAAAGGTTTGAAATACAGTCACATCTGTTGGATGTTGTGTTTGTGTGGCATAGAGAAAGAGGGGTAGGGACACTTTCCACATCTCATCAGCAGTCATTGATAGTGCTGTTAGCAATACAGTCATGCTTGTGTGTACATCACAGCACATCATCATTAGGCAGTGTCATGACAGATGATGAAGTGTAACATGTCACCTTTGTGTAGGTCCCCTAAGGTAACATAGTACGTGACAGTGTGCCATACAATGCTTGCCAGCCATATCAACCTTGGATTGACCATAATCATGTCATTAGGCTTGGTGTCAATATCATATCTACAAATTTGACACTGTGCAAATCCTGAAAAGGTAGGGTCATGGTGCCACATCTTTGTTATTGACAGCCTGAAACACAGTGTTTGTAAGCACTCCTTGCAGTTAAGATGTGGATGCCCTTCCATGCACAGAGGACTTGTTCAACTTTGCTGGCATTATGTTGGCCTTGAAAGTGTAAAAAGCCTGTCAAGCAACCAGACAGCAAGCTGATTGTTGTATGACCTGATGTGGAAACACAGACATGTGTTCTAGGTACATAACTGTACAGTATGACATACCTAGGACATGTGGCAGGTGGACACACTTTGGCCAAAAGTGGCCAGTCCTCTGCAGTAGGCCGCACAGCCATGTCATGCAGATATTCACCATTAATCTGTTGAAGGGCAGCATGCATGAATTGCTGTGAAATTGTCACCAAAGATGGATCACCTTCACTGTGCTGTTTGATTCAGCAAGCTTAAACATCTATGTCACTGGACAATTGCACATTATATTGTAACACTGCAGCTGTCTTCATAATCATTATCTGGCCAGTTCCCTAGTGACATACCATCAGCCCTGGTATAGAAGGCATAAGACATGCAAAATCCAACTGATTGGACTGATCAAGGCATCTACCTGGAGAAGGGTATGTGAAGCCTACAGAGCCTTTCATGATGTGGGACAACAATGTGGATGAACAAACAGGCTATGACCCGCTTCTCATCATGAGCTTCATAGTAACATTTTGTGTGTGGTGACAGTGCCAGAAAAAGTATTGGAGCATGCTATCCCATGAGACGGTGGTTGTGGTGAGACCAGCATAGCCAGGCACCAGCAAGGCAGGGAAACCCTGCTGCTTTCTATATTCTTCACAAGGTGATTGTGTACTTTAAGTATACACCACTTGAGTAGTGTCCAACTGAAGAATACCAGTGTAAAACCTCCTGCCATATCTTCACAGGGTATACATATTACACTTTCCTCCATTGTTTGTCTGTACTCTGTACAGACCCTTAGATGACTCTTTTCCTGGAACATGATGGAAGTAACTGCAATGCTTAGTTGCACAAAAGACAACTAGCATGCAGTGCCAAACAGTGTGCTCAGATCTCTCAGTCATCTGATATATAAAGCCATGAAAGGAATTAATGTGGAGATGATCAGTAATAATGTTTACACCTACTGGCACTGGACCAAACACAGTTTGTTTTGCTCAAGGGCAGTCATGCCTACCTACCTTAACTGGTGGACCTCGTTGAGTGTTAGAAAAGGCAATGGATGGGGGGGAATATGACTCACTCCACCTATCATAACCTGACAAGGTGTTTGACAACATTAGGCCAGCAGACCTTGCTGAAAACTGTGTAGGTTATTTACAGAGTGGTATGTCAGCTGGTGGATAGCCAAGTGTCTGGCAGTCATAATCTGGGAAGATAACATTGGGTAGACCTACACTACAATGACACAAGTCACCAGTAGACTTCTCTCAGACATCATTAATGGAGTATCCCTTCTAGCCATTCCCTTCTCTACAGTTATGGCCACTGTCAGTGACCTCTGACTAACTGCATTAGCAGGTGATTGCATATTAGGAGCTGCCACTGAATTCCACACAGAACCAACAGTTATCCAGGATGGACTGAGACACATATTTAGTTGTTGTCAGACCGACTGACAAGTAGTAAATGCTAAGGACTGCACAATACTATCCTTTTGGAAGTCATCCACCCATGGAAAATATAGTAGTGTCTGCACACTACATAGAGCTGAGCCATTTCTCATGGAGTTATGGATGTAATTCCCAAACTGTCATTGTTATATTGTATTTAGCACTCATCACACCTATCACTGAGTGCAATAGCACTTTTGATATGTCACAACACAGGCATATCTTACAACTATAGCAGCGACCCAGGTTCCATGGTAAATAAATGTACATTGCAGATAACATGTCCTATGCAGTCTGTGTCAAGAATTTATATGTGTAGTCTGTCTCCTACATGCTTTGGAGGGGATGTGTGTGGCTGCCATACAGGGACATGTCAGATCCCATTGGGTTCTTCTGCTTATCCAAGACAGGACTAACATATGTATTACCTGTTCTACATAACACATATGTTACCTGCTCTACACACCTACACCATCACTGTCGTATAAATGTTACATTCTAGAGAGACAGGTATGTAACACAGACACTACACCCTGTATGTAACAGGCTCCCCATGCATGTGAAGCACACATCTGCTGTAATGCACATCATGTGCAAGTTACACAATGGGATGCAGAACAAGACAATCATAACTGCTGTAGGACAAATGTCTATAATGGACACAGAAAATTTGTAGATGGGTCATCTCCAGCACCACAGCTTGTAGATGTGTTAGCTCCCAAAACCCTAGTGACACTTTTCAAGGGTATCAAACCTTTACCTAGATTAGGGATGCATGAGTAGACTGAATGATGCCATTGTCCTTGTTAGCCTGTTATACACATATGAACCTATGGAGCCATGCATCTACAGTACTGTACATTGCTGAAGGCATATTTCTTCTGTGTTGACATTCCATCCTGTGCTGTGATGTTTATGGGTTTATCACCACTGTATATCCATAGGTGTCCCCTAAAGTCTCCTGAAACTGGACCATAAACAGGTCCATGACACACTTTCATTGTGTGAGTATACAGCCATTACAACATCATACAACATAAGGTACATAAAATTATGTGGCTTACTCATTACAAATGTCAGCATACAGTATCTGCCAGTGACCAGTACGAGTGGCATGGCAAAGCAATACTGAATTACACAGTGAAGTTATATAGTCACCCTGTGCATCAGACACATAGCTTCATTTCCCTGCATCGATGACTAGGATAACAGGGATGTGGCACAGGCATCATCACTTACACAGGGTGTTGTGTGGGGGTGCAGGAGGCCTACACTGACCCAAAAGATTGAAAGCATGTGTGTGAATTAGGAAGTGAAGGAGGCAAGATGGACCATGGAAATGTGCTATGTGTGTCTGTAGGTGACCTGAATTTGACAGTGGTGTGTGAGCGTGTGTGTGAATGTGTGTATGTAGGACAGCTGTGAACTGTGCATGGTAGAGCTGACAGTTCACCGTCTCTGCCCCCAAACACAGAAACTGTCTCTGCTAGGAGTTGCACAGGCTCATCCATGCCCAAGGTCAGAAGGGGTGCTAGTATCTGACAGTGACTGCTGTCTGCTGGGACTGTGTCCTCCATGGGAATGCCCAGGACCATGAACTCATGGCCTGCCACATCTTGGTGTGGACAGCACACTACCATCTGGAGCACTGGATGTACTGCCACGATGGGAGAGTGATTGTGCATGGACACATGGACTCTCAGCAAATGGAGTTGCTGACCTACATCCACGAGTCTGACATTCAACTCCAACCAGATGTTCCATCACAGACAATGTGCATTCCAAGACAGATATTCTGTGATCTGTCTTAGACCACTTTCTTTCCACTGCATCAGTGAACCAATCCAGGGTAAAACCAATGCAGTGGAGGTAGTCATGGATGTCAGACTGTGCTGCATCCACAACCCAGAGCATTCATCTGGAGTCCCTTTTGGAATGTGCCTGTGCCTTCATGATAACACAAAACATATGCTGAGTGACCCATCATGAGACATGACATGGTAGAAGGACAGGAGGCCTCCTATGAGCACCCCTATCAATCCACCTGTGTGGAAACTCACCAGCTGTCTGGCTATGGCTAGTGTCTACACTCACTGGAGCCATAATTGCCACACTTTTCTGTTCAATGTCCCCACCCTTTGACTGTCCAATATCTGTGTCCTCTGGGGACTGGGTATGTGTAGGCATACTGACTGTGTGCAGTTATAATGAGGGCAGAAGAGAGATGTAAACTTCTGGGACAGATTCAACCCCTGAAACTTCCACCTGTGTCTCACTTTGGCCACCATCATCCTCAGAGTCTGAAGAGACACTGACATCAGGTTGTGTAGGTGACAAAGACCAACTCCCCCTGGTCACCTGTGATAACAAAGGGAAAAGCAGTACATTAATACATGCACTATTATGCTCTGCAATACTATGTTGCAATATTTATAAAGCTGTATACACTGTTGTCAATATTACAGACCTCTTTAACCCTGAACCTCATATAGTAGAACACAAGGAAATTACTTTTCCCACAGACATTGGTAGTTACTTGTAAATAAAATCTCTATACACAGCAACCTCATCAGCAACAATGAAGTACACTGTTGGCATTTGTAAAGATTCTGCACATTTGACACATATGGTAATTTGTAATGCCCTGACAATACTGTCACATCTATAAGTGTGGTCACACCTACAAGGCATAGGTATGACTCTAAAGGGGTCTATATTAGCTGAACAAAACACAATAAGAGCAAATGCGCTTTGGGTGACACATACACCCCGAAGTATGTTAAAGTCAAATAAATGAAAAACAGAAAAATGAACTGTCATACTTGGCTCAATGCTGCCTGTGATACAACTCTGTCAAGCAGCAAAAGCTATAGAGAAGCCTGGACATATTCAGTGCAGAAAGTTATAGAAAACATAGTGCAAACGTGCTAATATACATTGTGCATCAATGCGGTGTAGGTGCTTTTAAAAGTTTACCAATAAAGTGCAGGTGCTGTTAAAAGTGCAAAATATATTACAATTAACGTGAAATATCCTGTCAATGCAGGAAGTACTTAAGGCACGTAAGCAGAGTAGTTAGTTGTGTGTATGGCATGTCATGTATACCACTATGGCTTTGACTTTGCTGACCAGACCTGGTATGATACAGAGCAGGTATTGTACTGTACAGTCACAGAAAAGGAAGGAAATGCTAGTAATAGACGGATACCTGTATGTGTTAGAAAAACAGCTAAAGACCAAGAAGTATTGGGGCTGTAGACTGAAGAACAAACATAAATGTAAGGGTAGGGCAATAACGACATCAGCAGGGGTAGAGGAATTTCTCTTAAAATCAAACCCACACAATCATGCCTCTGACCCCACAGAGGTTGAGAAGTATAAGGCTGGTTGAAGGAAATGTCCAGAGACTGTAGAAGCACCCCTGCACTACTGATGGATGATGTCTTTGCTAGCACATCCTTAGAAAGTGCAGTTACATTACCCACATGAAGGTCAGTGTTACAGCATGTAAACTGGATACAGTGCAGTGGTATGTTAGGTCACTCTGTACCCTTTACTACTCTCAGTAATGTGTCCATAGATGACTTTAAAATGAAACAATCCAGGGTAGACATACATACAAATGTACATGTGGTAGTCTTCACCATCATAGGGAACCTTGGTGACTTGTGTAAGAGTGAGATATGGTTCATGGATGATGTGTGCCTGACTAAAAGAAAGTTCTGCAGACAGCTGTATAGCATACATGTACAAATTGTCCGTATTGCTAGACTAAAATGTCTCCCTTTGCTATACTGTTTGATGACAAAGAAAACCTTTAAGACGTACAACTATATGTGGGAATGTGTGTTCGCATTATGTACGAAATATCAGTTGACCCCCGCAGTGAAGTTCCTGTTCTGTGACTTTGAATTAGCAGCAATGAAGAGTATTGCCGCTACTCTTGCTAATGTTAGTAGCAAAGGGTGCCTGTTCCTTTTCTCACAGAGTGTATGGCGCAAGGTTCAGTAGATGGGACTGGCACATTTGTATGGCATGTCAGCTGAATTCCAACATGCTGTAAAAGAACTGATAGCCTTGAGCTTCCTTCCTGAGGTGGACATGTTGCCAGACTTTACACAGTTGAGTAAAGCCTTCCCTAGTGCAGGTAAGCAGCTGATCACGTACTTCTCTGATGTCTATGTTTTGGGCCATGTCAGGAAACAGGTCACCCATAATGTAGCACCCACATGGCTTCCTCCCATGTACCCTATTTCTTTCTGGAATGTGTCCTCCTTGAATGACAATGCCTTGCCACATATTCAGAATTATGTTGAAGGATGGTACAGGAGGATTAGATGTTTACTTGATAGGTGCATTTCTGACATTCCCTGTGTGCTATCCATGCTAGTCCGGGAACATATCAGGTTTGACGAAAAGTGCCTACAAATGCTATCTGCCTGTGCAGTCTCCCCTAAGAAAAGAAAGACCATGGAATGGGAACAATGGTTACAGACTGTACTGCACAGACAAAAGGAATACAGTACTGCAGAGTTCCTTCAGGCAGTCACTATGTTACTGAAAGTGTAGTGTAACACGCATGACTGGTCCAGCTGTATGCATCAGAATGTGTTAATGTTTACTTTTTGTTATGCAGATACATGCTATTTTGTTTACGTTAGGTGCTTTCATGTCACAGTTAGGCACATTTACGGTTTATTAGGATAGAGTTTGTATATAGTGGGGAACTGCTGCTTTGTGCATATATTCACATTAGAAGCTCAGTATTGAGATTAACTGAGCACATTAGTTGCATTTGTTTTACGTTGATTATCACACCGGGTTTCCAAGGTTGGCCAAACAAAACTTTTCGATATTTTGAATTTTGGCAAAAAAGCACTTCGGCATTTACTGTGTTCACTGCATTTGTGTCCCCCAATGTGCATTCGCTCTTATTGTGTTTTGTTCAGCTAACCTGGACCCCTCTAAATTGTGTGCAGTCAGAAAATATCTGTGGATTCAGCAATCATGCTGGCAGTGCAACAATCCAGCCAGCAGGCCTGGGATGACACTTTAGGGAGTACATTGCATAAATCTACATCTGTAACAAAACAGTGTTGCGCTTACTAGGTGCAGGACCACAGCCTTGTCTGATTCTTGATGGACCTATGAAAAGTTGAGGAAGAGGTAATGTAAACACCAGCACATGTTGCACTACAACAGAGTAATACATCCATATATCTCACATTTACAGCAGCTACTTTATTAATTATGTTGGTCAAAATCTGAGCATGAGATTCAATCTGCAGTTAAACTCCTCCACCCAAAGAATAAACACCTGACACTCACATGAAAGTATGTACACCCTGACACATTGAATACTACAGTATTCCAGTGCTGATCAAACTAAGCCTACATGGGCTCTCCTCTGGTGTGGAAACTGTGGCACCCACATCCATGATATATGGTGTAATGGATGCCTGGGAGCTGTCATGTGTTCCTAGGTTTGCCACAAATTTCTCAGTGGCTGAGAGTGGTTGTTCTGCTGCAGGCTCTCCACCTGTGACACCATGATCCATGGCCACATGTGCTGCTCTTCTGCGTGCAGTATTAATCTTATCTGTCACATGGTGTTGAACCTCCCCATGTGTCCTGCTCTGGTGACCTGTAGCATTAACATCACGAACAAGGTCAACCCACCTTGCTGCCCTCTGTTCCCTGTTTTGCCTCCCCCTGGACAGTAGGCATTCATGGTGTTGATGGAGGCGTGCCAGGATTACATCATTCTCAGCATCTGTAAAAGGGGCACAGTGTCTGGCATACATGTTTCCTGAAAGACAACAAAATGGGAACACATCAGAATCATATACATGGAAGTACACCATGTAGAGATACAGCAAGAACAGAATGTCTGGCAATATCCACTGCTTGGTCACACATGTCATATTCCACAGTGTGCAAACATACTAAGCATTTGGATACAACAAATATACGAGCAATAGTCAACTATTCCCATTTGTGCCATGACAGATACTGCTGTATGATCTCACACCCAATACAGGAGTCCATTGTAGTGTGTCCCCTAGGGGCAAACTCCTGATAATATGTCAAAACAATGGTGCCAAACAAATATCAGTGTGCTACTGCAACCACTATAAAGGGACATTCCCATTACGCCAGTTTGCCACAATGGCAAAAACATTCCACTCTTGATGTACTATACATCCTCTGTAGGTGTAAAAAATCTGGGGATCAATGACATGTCATCATTACAGTTGTAAGAAAGGCTTAATGCTGTAATCCCCATTCCCCTTAAGTATATTCACATATATGCATCAAATTGTAAACAAAAAGGTTACATACCTGATGGAGTACAATACTTCTCTGTTGATATGTGCAGATATATAAAGTTTTTGGCAATGCATTTACTGCATGAAGAAAGTCTCATACAGACTGGTTCCCCTAACCAACTGTTTGCCTTTTTAATGTGGTTCTCATTATCAGGTGATTGGTTCTTAACCAATCTGGGGTTCTGAAGTGCTTATCGTAGTCAACACAGCTGATTTGCAGTATAGTCAGCCAATGACATGTGACCACTGAACAAGATATAATGCCTTCATGTAGACTAGAAGCCCTTTCTGATATGTTGTGCTGGACATTACTGGGGTCAAGATACTACATCATCACAGAAGATACATTTGTAGCAGCTACTTTTACATACAGATGTGTGGGCAAAGGCAAAGAGTGTGAACACTTTGGAGGACAACAAGCTGTAAGGGTAACTGTGGGAGTTGTGGCAGCCTTGTTGTAGAGGCAGAGCCAGATTGGGGGTGCCCATTCCTCTGCAAACTAAGGCATGTGTATAAGGTAAGTATGTTAGGCAATGGAATCACTAACAGAGTACTAGGCAACATGTCTGTTGTGTCCATGAATAACATAGGGGGTACTTATGCCATTATGTTAACCATTTGGGCAACTGTAAATCCAGATATTACATTATGGTAGTCATTTGGAACATGTGAGCTGGTAGCCCTTGTTACTAGTAGGACCTCCATATGTGTATGTTATTTGTGCAGCTGTGCTAACCTGTAATATCATTATCAAATGATTGTGTGCTGCACTCTTATAATAGTGGGCCTCATTTGCATTACCTAAGTTAAAATCCTCTGTGAATGTATATTAATGTATGACCTGACACTTTATGCACTTATAATGTTGCTATGGGGATATGTCAAGTGTGTTCCTATCTGCAGGTCTGTGACTTTTATCATTGAAAAGCAGACATTTCATTTGAAATGCAGTGTGGATAAAGAGTGCATGACTTAGTCATCAATTGATGGCTTCACAATAATGTAATTTAAATGCTACACACCATTGGATTTGAACCTAAGACCATGTGTGGCAAAGCTTACTGTTTGCAAAGCATTTAACAGACTAAGCTACTGAGTCACTGTTACAGCATGTGTATTTGTGACAGTATAAATACACACATACAAGCTGTGACATACCTCCATTACATCTACTATTATGTGCCTGCCTTTATATGGATGTATTTCTCTACCAGAGTCCCAGATGAACA
Organism: Protopterus annectens; assembly: GCF_019279795.1. Classification (NCBI taxonomy): domain Eukaryota; kingdom Metazoa; phylum Chordata; order Ceratodontiformes; family Protopteridae; genus Protopterus; species Protopterus annectens. The sequence goes on along the minus strand of NC_056741.1, from coordinate 1,763,514,640 downwards.
TCTATTTTGCCATTAATGTTTTAGCATGCATAATTGTACATGTTGCTGGCAAAAGTGTCCATTTACCTGCTATTAGAGACCTCAGTTACATCCATTAGTCTGTGTCTGGCTTTCTAGTGGTGTAATCCTGTATCAGACTCCAAGTTTCACTCCCAGTTTTTCCATTACTTTTTCAGCAAGTTTGCGCAACATGGCATGACCCACAGCTCTGCTTATTCACACTTAATTACTGTAACTTGCAATTACTATGTTTTGCTTAAACCACCTGTTCTATTTAACAGCAATGTGGCATGGCAGGTTAATGCAGTACTCTGCAAGTGTGATGGTTTTGGGCTTGAAATAGGGGAGAGGGGTTTATTTTGTATGCGTTTATTATCATTTAAAACACATATATCAATATAGCTCCATTTAACTGAGCTTAGCAATGTTGTATAAAATGCTGCATCACTCAGCTTTGTGCAAAATATCTTTAAAGAAAAGAAAAAAGAATAGATAGGACAGTGGTGAAATGGGGTGCAAGCAGGAGGAAACATAGTGAAAGGCAGGTAGGTATGTGCAGGAAGGGTGTAGGACAGATCCATTACTATCCATTTCTTGTACAGCAACAACTGTGCACTTTGGTAGAATTTGCAGATGAATTTGGACTGTCACCCCAAGAGAGAGGGATGAAGGCAACATAACTGTGTTGTCAAACCAACTGGACCAAATTACATGTGTCCAGTAGAGAGGTGCGTGAAATAGACAGCTATGTATGAGACCATTTTTTTTTTTGAGACAGGTGCCCATTTTTTTTTAAAGTGAGAGTGGAATGTTGTAGAAGGGGCATAGGTACATGTGGAAGAGGTAAGTTGGGAAGGTGAGGAAGCTTTTGCAGCCAGACAAGACAGCAGACAGGGGTGGTGTGTGACACAAGAGGAGGGTGAACACCTCAGATTGGGAGGGCTTTTTGGAATCCTAGTCTCAGGTGCCTCCATAAGGTAGCAGCATGACTCAAGTCCCCACCCATGGGACTGTTGACACTGCTCCTTCACTTCCTCTGGGGTGGCAGTGGTGGGGGATGTAGTCTTGGGTGAGGCTGCCCCATCAGGGTGGCGAGCATGTCCTCCGTCCAGCACAAGTGGCATCTAAAACCATGGAACACTATCATGCACACCAATCCTGGCAGTTCATTATGAGCGAAAACACCTTCTCCACAATCGCTCCCAGATGGAGACTCAGCCCCGGCCTATGGGGCAGAACTGCCTGACACCACAGGTAGTGCAGGGACAGCAGAAAGCTGGGTCTCTAATGTGCTGGATCCCTGTGTCATGGCCAGCGGAGCCAAGGTAGGTGGCTTACCTGGAACCTGCCTACCTTGTTGCACTGTAGTAAATCAGATATAAAAATAAGTTAAGGTTAGTAATAACCAAACCAATGTTAGCGTTAATATAATGGAACATAGTATTGATTAAACCAATTCATATTATGGTATATTATGTGGAACATAGCAATAAATAACATAACAATGAGCATGTTAACAGCAAACTAGTGTGAAATAATGCAAAAGGCCAACATAACAGTTAGTTTAACAGATTATATTAATATTAAATCTTAATAATAAATAATATTAATAAGTTAAAAAAGATAAGGGGTGGAGAGTGAGAGAAAAAACATACCATTAATGAAGTTTCAGATGATATTAATACACAGAGTAGTAAAACACACTTGTACAGGTGTGCAATGTCAATTGTGAGTACAGTGACTCAGTTTATTCTATAGATGATGTAACACATACATACATCTCAAGTTGTTAGCATTGCACAGTATGGGCAAAGCACTAGCAAATGCAGGTACACAACTACATGAAACTGTTTCACATAATATGCACGTACATAACTACTAAGGTGTTCTGTAAATGGGTTTACAAATACATTGCATTCCAGGTAATCATTTATCTGCCAGTCACTGACCACACAGATTGGGCAGTTGTCATTACAGTACAAGAAATCATGACAGCTGAGAGGTATATTTGTGTACATTAATTAGACTAGACAGCCAACATGTCTTATTTGGCAGGCATGGGAGTAGACCCCAAATGCTGTGACTCCAGAGGATGTGCACATAATGTAACAATTGACTGCAGTAACATTAGAACAGATATGCAATGAATACAGCCATAATGTACTTACTGGAACACATTACTTATGAAACAACAATCCTGCTTTACACTTTATTGTTATTGTACCTTAGAACTATGAAGTATACACACGATATCTGACCAAAACATGAGCTACCTTACCCATATACTTTGTTCCTGAAATGGGAGGAATACAGAGCATTATTTGACTGACAGTGGCCAGAAGACAGTCCTGAACTGTACTGTTGGTTGTGCAATACATTTATCAGGCCATTGCTTTTGCATTCTTTATTTATTTCACTTTTACAGTTGACTGCAATGACATTAGAACACACATGCAATGAATACAGTCCTACTGCACTTATTTGACCATATTACTTATCAACCACAGTCCTGCTTTATACTTTATTGTTATTGCTTCTTAGAATATGAGAAGTATACACATGATATCTGCCCAGAACGTGGGCTACTATACCCATATACTTTGTTCCTGGAGTGGGGAGAATAGAGAGCATCATGTGATGGAAAGTGGCCTGAAGACAGCCTTGAAGCATATTGTGGGTTGTGCAATACATTTAACATGCAATTACTTTTGCATTCTTTATTTATTTCACTTTTTGCACTTATTTGAACACATTACTTATGACGCCACAATCCTGCTTTAAACATTATTGCTTATTGTTATTGCTATTGTTTATTGCACTACAGTTATCAGAAAATATCCATACTTATAACACTCCCCGTGCATCCTGGCCAGGTGCCTGGCATGAGACTGGATGGTGCAATCCCATTCAGTTGCAGCTGTTGGAAAAGAACCACCACACCATTATGCATACCAGTTTTGCATGGATTCAGCTTGCATTTTAGTAACGTAGTAAGAAATATACTTAAATATCTGTGAGGCATACCCAGCCCTAGCTTCCTGGACCCAGGTGCCCAAGATTCTCCTCATCCTTCACTTCAGGTTTTCATAGTGGTGATGACACTGATGACCAGTGTGTGGGATACCAGCAGCACTGGTAGGATCCCTGACCAACTGATCCCAGGATTCAGATTTACATTCTGAGCCCTGGTAATTGCCCAGCAACAGCTGGGGTTCATAGTTTTGGACCAGGAGTCCAACAAACAAACTGGACTCCTACACACCTAATCTCTGTGCCTGAAAGTGCCCCCCTCACCAGCACTGTCAGGCATATTGATAGGTTAATAAGACTCCAATGAATTCTGCAGAATTTCTGTCTATTGACCTTAATATAGGATGTTTTCCTGCCCTTACACATCATATTTTAATATTCAAAAATGTGCTGCATTGCTTAGCATCATGCAAACCAACTTAGCAGAGCTGAGCGTCTCAGAAACTTGCACAACCGTGTTTCAGTGAAGCTTAGCAACGTGCAAACAGGAGTAGTCATTGACCATGTTTAAGCAGTGCTTAGCACTGCACAGCTTTCCCAAATGTAATAAATTTGTTTTTAAATTAAACTGCCCTTTAGGTCACCTCACACATTTCCACAGCAATAAATGAGAAAAGGTATGATGGCTGGGGACTCGAACCTAGGACCTACAATACTTTAGGCTGTGACTCTTTTTAGCTACTTGGATAGTAAGAAAACAAGTATACCTTCACATATACTACTAAGCTACCTGTTAGCATTACTAAGTATTGCGCCACACCATGCAAATGGCCATTCAAAAAAATAAAATAAAATAAAAACATGAAAAAAAACACATAATTAATTAGATGTTGTTTCTATTTTAAGATAGCTGGCAGATGTCACCTGTGCATGTGTAAGCGCAGCTCGGCATTGCTGCACTCCGCGACATGCCGAGCAAGCAGGCATTAAAAGAAAGCAAAATAAATAATTAATTACATCTGATTTGTATTTTTAGATGTTTGGCAGGTGTTAGCTGTATATGTGTGAGCACAGCTCGGCACTGCTGCACTTTGCACAGTGCCACCCACACGAGCATTAAAAGAATAAAAAAAGAAATACAAAAATAAAACAAAAAATATTAAAATTCAGACATATTTCTACACTAGCATGGTACATTACAGAAATTCTTATCCTGTACATAACATATGTCCAGGAATTCCCTTAACAATTCATTACCATGGGACAGTCTCTACACTACTGCCTACATGGATTCAATATCCCTGTTACTATGATCTCCCTCAGCAGCATGCCATGATTAATATGCATAGTGCGCTGCCAAGGGGGAACCGAAGCAACGTACACAGGTGCATTCCATGTAGGTTCTGCGTAGAGCCTACATGGATTTTATTAAATTCTGGGGATAGTCTTCATGCACTGTAAAGATATATCCAAGCTTATATTTAGGGTAAAAATACAAATAAAACATTAATGCTTTGTTTACTCAAAAATTATTTCCAGGCACTCGTCTCTCTAGTACTGTCATTTTTTTAATAGTGTGATCTCGTATTTTAATTTAGTTTCTTTGTGACTGATTAGGTTTAATGACCAAGCTAAGAGAAAATGCCAGATATCTATATGAGAGGCAATTCTGTGCAGCCATAATAAAGTTATCTGCAGAATCAAGTCATGTAAATTTTATTCACGATAAAGAATCCCAAGAAAACAAGCAAAAACTTGGCAGCAAGAATATACAAACCTCATTTATGATTTTAAATAGAAACCTTATTTGTAGCATTTTAAACTATGTGCATTTTTTAGCATTGTATATTTGATGTATAAAGTCAGATATTACTATTCTTCGAAAATTATGGCAATGGACTCCCATGAACAAAGAAAGACTTGAAAATGTGAAGGCAGCTAAACAATGAGAGTTACAGGAGAATGTTGGGGCTAACAGGATTTAAAAATAATAACTAATTATTATAAATTTTAAAATGATAATAATTCATATCTGCATCTCCTCAATGTGAAAATAGTATAGCTCAAAGCAGAACACTAATGCATTCATCAGATTTGGCATGAAAAGGAAACCACTACAAGAAAGGGGGAAATATAGAAAATAATTAAAATGCAACGGGATATGATCGGAAGATTTCAGGAACTCACATTCTCCGTACCATGGTTATTTTTCAAGGCTAGGTTATGACATGACTTGTATTCATAGAATAATTATTTACAGTTCCAAAATAAATTAACAAGACCATAGCATTGTGCACCTCAGTATTACTGTTGTTTTGGTGAACTTAAAATTTCTAATACTCTAGTGCAATTATATGAAAACCCATATGGTAGAGAATTTATAATTGTTGCAAAAAATATGGTACACCTTTTTCCATTTTGGACACAAAACAGTTTGCCGTTTGCTTTCATGAAGTGTGACTTCTAAAATGCACAATGAATGCAGAGCTCTGTGGATGTAAATGCAAGCTGAAAATCATTGCACATAATTTAGTGAGCAACTATAATCATTTTGATGTAAGTGATTCCCTTTTCAAGACATTCATGCAATTTAAACCATTCTTTTTGCCTCATCATTTAAAGATCCCAAAAAGGATAATAACAGCTAAAAACAACTAAGTAGTCTTTATCCGCCTTAACGTGAGTTTATTCTTTCTTTTCTAATGCCTCCATGCAAACTTGCTTCATAAATAAAACAGAGCCATTGTTTTTCTCCAGTACAACACGTTTCTTTGTTGTTTGATGCTGAACTATGAACTCGTGCATGATGCAAAATGAACTTCATTGCTACACTAAGATTTATTAGGTCAATAGCTACTTTACCAAATACCAGTAGCTAACATACTTCTAAATTTGTAGCAAAATTTGCTGTGCATTATTTGTAGGGATCCTTCACAAGAATTTTCTAGCTGTCACTCTGAAATTTTATATAAAGTATAATTGTGAAGATACTGAAGTAAGGAAACTTATGTATGCATGTATGTATGTATGTATGTATGCATGCATACATGTGTGCAGGTATTTACTTAATTTGACCAGGTTACAATGCTAATTCAAGTGGACTGTTTTCAGCCTCAGCCCATCTTTTACTACCCAGTAAATAGAATATGGGTCTTTTCTCCAGAAGAGTTCATGAGAGGATTTTAAAATTTCTGAGACAAGTTTAATGAAAAATTACTTCAATTAAAATGACTAATTCCACTATGTAAATGGATTCCCACAGTATTTAGTTTTAGCATTTCAAAGCAAAATACATAAAATGTATATCTATATTTATGTATTTATTTATGTATTTATTTATTTACTGAAAATGACATAAATCCAAAATATGGCAAAGCAATTTGTATGGATAATGTCAGAAATGCAATGGTACACATTGCAAACTCAGAAAGAAAGCAATTTGTAACACATTTATAATTTGGGAAAGCAACAGTCTGTATCAAGATATAATACCAAACAGGCATTTATGCTGCCTCTGAGTAAAGTTATGCATTTAAGCTTTAGACTGTATGCATATGCCACATCCATTGACATGGACTAATCTCTGACTACAGGTCAAGGTGACCAATATTCAGTTAGTGGCTTGGGTGTCTGTTGAAGCTGGCATTGGGAGGATTTATATGCCCATCCTTGGAGAGATGAAAAGGCAATCTAGGTTATGAAGTCCAATTTTTCCCCTCAGGGAATTGATGTCTGAAACAAAAGCATCATTGGATCATACATTTAACTCACCAAGACACTTTGAAAGAGACATAATTGTGACTCCAAAGATCTGAGCACTTGAATGAAGAAGGTTCAGTAACCCCTGCAGTAATGCTAGTTACACATAGCCCACCCAGGGCAGGGTGAGGTCATGAATCCTGAATTGCTGACTTCATGGTGGATGATATAGTTGACTCTCACCCAAAAATGAATGAATGAATGAATGAATGAATGAATGAATGAATGAACGTGTCAATCTGGAAACAAGATAGCAAATGGGTGTCAAGTAAATGGGGAGAAAAAAATGATTCTTTGTTTAATCAACCATAATCCTGGTGATATGCTATAAGTCTAGTAAGACACAGAGAGGTGTACATCAGGTGAATCAGAGCAGCTGCTGCCCCCTGGTACCCCATAACCCTGTGGGAACTTTGCCTGATGCATACTACATTCATAACAATGACTTTTTTTTTAATTGAATAAAAGTTTTGTTAGCTGGAGATCAGGTCACGTGGTCCAAGCATATGACAAATAAAAGACTCATTTTGCTTTATGCTGTACCCTACCTTAAAATTATGTAACAGAGATAACATAAGACTGGTTAAGTGGACAGTAAAAATCAAACTGTTGGTGTTGTTTCTTTTTGAGATTTAAATTAACCACAGTAAGTTTTGTTTTCCACCAAGTTCAACAAATTGAGAATACCACTTTACTCATGACCATCTGAAAGTCTTTTAATTTCCTTCGCACTGAAAGAACAAATCTGTTAGCAAGCAAAGGAGTATGTAAGTAAATAAGTACATAAATAAATAAATATGAAACACATGGTGCAAAATTTTTCTAGAGACAAAACACATTTAATGTAGGAATGTTCTCCATTACAGGAGCAGTTTCTAATAATCAAACTATAAACTAAAGCTGAGCTGAAAAAACACCTTTATTTTGTTACTTTTTAAAGAATAAATAAGCAATTAATGGTGTGCTCCATTAAACCAGGTGTAGAGTGTATCAGCTCTAATTTGCCTTTTTCCCCTTGCTTGAGCTTTTTAGTTAAAAAGTTTGAAAGCAGATACGTAGAGTTATTTCTTGCCAGCTTCACTGTGATGATACTGTCTTTTTATTAACTCAGCTCTCAGAGGGAACATTGGGACTCTATAACAAAGGCAGCATATATGTATACCTATATTACAGCATGATACTGCATCAATAGTTTTCATTTATACTGACTGTAGCACCTCAGGGAATAAAAATATTTTGGTCAGGGTCATCATGAGGGTTCTGTGTGTATGGTAATTGATGAAACATAGATAACTGTGCATGTATAATGCCTGAAGTGTGCATGCATTGATTAATGGCACTTGGAAACCTGTATATATATGAAATTATGGCCTTATGGGACTTTACATACCTGGTTGTTTGGCTTCATGATGTCCTTCCTGTGATTACTGTTGCAGTACTACTTACAAGTGAGGATATCAAATCAAGGATTGCCATACATTCTGTCAGGACACCAAAAAGCCTAGGAGTCTTCCTCTCATGAAGTGCATTCAACATCTGACCAAAGCACACCAAGAAGTATATGGTACATAATAGGCCTATGGATGCAAAGTACCTCAGAGCTTTCTCACTGCCAACCCAAGCACTGAACTTGAGTTTTTTAGTTGGTATGTCAGATGTACAGTCATTGTTGCTTCCATTTGCCTATAGTAGATACGTATCGCAATTGGGGAAACTTCATCTTTTTCTCTTTTTCTGACTAGAATTAAACATTTTGCATGTTAACAAAGAAAGGAAAATGTGATTGTGGGTGGGAAATACCTTAGGGGATAACCATATTGAATGTTTTTTTTTTACCTAGGAGCCAATAATGATTATAGAAGTGTTTCTATTTCCTTTGTTCCTAAGACCCTTCAAAGTTATTTTTCTTCACTTAAGACTTAGCTTGAAAATTAGAGACTCAAACAGCTTACGCATGTTGAGATGGATTTCAACTCTTCCTGCTCAGATGTCCCACATCAAGCCAAAAAGAAGACTGAGAAGGTTAAATCTGATGTTTTGGCTAGCCAGTCAGACTTGAACATTTCTACTGTGTCTCTTGATGAATCCTCAGGCCGTCCAGATGCTTCAGTTGCTTCCTCTGTCATGACCTTGTTGTTGGCCTACAAGGCACTTCTTTATAACATGTCCATCCCAACCAATCAGATGGCTGCCTCTGTGAGGGGGGGGGGGTAAAGTCTGATTATTTCAGAGAGAATCAACAGAATTCCTCAGATTGTCATTACAGAAAACATACCTTTTCCCTCAATGAGGTATGTCAGGAGTTAGAGCCTCCTTAGTTTGTGCACACTCCTCTTCCCTGCCTTCTTTCCTTTCTGGTCCCTCCCCCTTGCCAGGACTGTTATACAGATGAATCAGACCTGGCTTGGGGAGGTTACTCCCCAAATGTGAAAGTCCAGGGTGTACATAACAGGAAAATGAAGGCGGTAATTATAGCCTTACACTCTCTGCATCAGCTTTGGTCTCCTGGTCCTGTTTGAATCTTTACAAACAATAAATTACCACAGTTATGTGGCACATAAAAATGGGAAAAATAGCAAAGGGGTAGTCATACAGCACAATCTCTCCTTGTTATCAGCTTACATCTACTAGAAGAGCAATTCAGTCACAGATTACTTCAGCAGATGCCATGCAGACCCTATCGAATGGATGTTGAACATAGAGGTCTTCCTGCAGGTTGTCCATCAGTGAGATAGATCTCTTTGCCTTCAATTAGAAAGGCAGCTCAGGCTGTTTTGTTCCAGAATCCCATGCACAGAATTTTGGTGATAAGAAGCCAAGTGTTTTTCTTAGAAGGTGAGATTCATTTTTGCATTTCTTCTCCACCTTTTAATTCACATGCCTATTCTAAAAATCTAGAGGGACAAATGAACAGTCTTGCTGTGACTATCTTCTGACCTAGACAGCACTGGTTCCCCCTTCTATTTGGCTCAGGATAATCATCACAAGTTACTTCACAGGATGGACATGCTCACTCAATAAAAGGACTTTCTAATTCACTCAAATATTAAGAGTTAGATTCTAACCTTCAGGGTGATTGAATTTTTAATTCCTTCTGGGAAGCTCTTCTCAGGGGACATGCTACATGTTTTACAGGAGGTAGGGGTCCTAATGGAGAGATGAAAAGTCAACAAGCAAAGGAGAGTGTTAGTGCTGAAACTGAATTCATCCTCAAGTCTTAGTGAATACCTTTGCAAGTTGGACCCTGTTTTTCACAAAATCTCACCAAGGTGACACTGATATATAGACTGTAGTTATACAGCATATATCATGGACAGAAGTAAGTCAAAAACAGAAAAGATATCTGGGTGTACAAGACTCAGGATAAAAAAGTGGCTAATCCTGGTAGGCGCACTGGTGTTCAGGACTGGAAAAAAATGAAGTGTAGAATCCTCAAAATATGGAAACATTCCTACAATGGGGCCAGGACCAGGGGGAGGATGCCCCCCAGTTGCAGAAGGAAGTAGCAGTTCACAAAAATCACAAAAATTGACTGGCCAAAGAAGACCTATAAAGACGATAGAGTGGATTATTGAGGATAGGAAAGAAATTATGTATTGTTACTTTCTGTCTTTCCCCGGTTAGCGGTCACCACAGTGGAACTCTGGTCTGCTAATTATTGGCAGTGAATTTTTACAGTGTCGAGTTGCCAGCCCAGCACACAACCTTCAAGGAAGTCACACCCACATATGCTCACACCTACCTGCATGTCTTAAAATTCACTCAACCGCAAGGTGGACATGCAGACTTGACACAGAAGGTGCACCAGCTGAGAATCGAACTAGAAAGCCTCTTACTGGAAGGTGACAATGCTAACCGCTGTGCCACTGTGACAACAATACATACATACAAATTATGCATTGTTACTATTATGTAAAAAGCCCAGCATTTCCAGACACAAGATATACAAAATGATTTAGAGAGAAATTAGAGGAAAGAAAAAAATACTTCCACAGGAAAAACTATCAGAAGCTTCAAATAATAATTTTCTTTCATTAATACAAAAGATTTTTGAAAAACAGTATATAGATCAAGAAACTTTGATCTGTTTGGAAAAAGAGGAAATGTGAAAATATAAACAACAAAACCTAGAGATATAAAAATATAAAAAAGAAATATAGACATGGGAAAGAAAGAGAGATTTGATATGGTGAAATGTTTAAGCAAAGGAGAAAGCCAAGTTAACTAACACAGAGAAGGCAGCCCCAAAGATATTCAAAGAGAAATACAGGCAAAGGCATCCAGATATGGAACATTTCACAATAAAAAATTCATATCACAAATATGGAATGTGGAAAAGTAGATTAGTAAAGCAGAAGTTAAAGAAATAGAAGTTGAAGTTATGGAATGCCTGCAAAGTGAAGGATTTACTGTAGAAGGTCTAACACAGACTACATCACAGCATGATGGAGTGAGTCCCCAGAATAAAGAAAAGCAAGAAGATCAGGAGACATGTGAAGAAGAAATATGGGCATAGGAAAGGAAAAGCAATGTAATATGGTGTAATATTTATGCAAATGAAAAAGCACAATGAACCAATACAAAAAGAGCAGCACCAAAGATATTTGAAGAGAAATACAGGCAAAGTAATCTGGATATGGAAAGCATTGCAATACAAAAAAGAAGAAGACTAAGAGGAAAAGTAGAAAAAGAGATTAGTAATCGAGCAGCCAACGAAATTGAAATTGAGGTTATGGAGCACCTGCAAAGAGAAGGATTCAGTGTAGAAAATCCAATACAGAAGGCACCACAACACAATAAAGCAATGAATATCCAAATTATGGGGAAACCAGTGGAACAGGAAGCAATTGGTCAAGTACCATATCAAGATATTTTAGAGCCTTCTATGAGAAACCAGTATAAACATTCATTTGAAGCTAGACAGCAAGGAAAGGAACAGGAAACTGTGGAAACTCTGATGCAGTCAATGTTGAGGAGTGACAGGCCAGTGAGTTCCCATATGACAGAGCAACAGATGACACAGGATGAAACTGAAGAGAAGGTGCCACAGGAAGATGCTATAGAACTTTCTCTAGAATGCCCACAGGAAATGGAAAACAAGGGATGTGCCCTCAATTTGGAAGAAAATGAGCTAAGAGCACAGTTGCTTGATTTAATGGACATGCATAGATATATTAAGATCAATGAGAGAAAAACTGCAGAAGGTCTAAAACCCAAAAAGTAAGAAGTTTGATAAAACAAATGAATGCGGTAATTAGAACTGTCCATAGAGATCCATGTGATATAACAGAAGTGAATAGGATATACTACTGTGCTGCTAAATTAATAACTGATAAAGTACTACCACAAGAACACAGGGTAGTGAGGGAAAGTAAGGGGAGAAATCGAATACCATCATGGAAGTATCAATCAGAGAAAACTATAAAGCAATTAAGACAAGAAGTGTCATTGTTAGAAGATTATAGAAGAGGGAATAGATCAACAAAAATAATAAGAAAGACAGATGTGATTAAAGCAGTGCAGAGTATTAGAACAGACCAGGATCTATCATGCACTATCGCAAATAACAAACTAAAAATTTCAGCACAGGTGGAAAAACTTAGAAAATACACAGATAAATATAAGGGAAAAGTACAAAATAAGCAATTTATTGATGACCCAAAAAAGTTTTATAGAAAATTGGGAAATAAGGTCAAAGGAATTGAAAGACCACCAAAAAAAGAGGAAACAGATACATTTTGGAGAAGTATTTATAAAGATCCTGTGGAACATCATAAAGATGCTAAATGCATAGAAGATGTAAAAGAAAGAATAAGAAGTTTAAAGGTACAGGATATGAAATGGGATGAAGTAACAGCTAGAGAGATTGAAACAAAGTTACGAAAACTCTCTAACTGGAAAACCCCAGGTCCAGACGCAGTACCTAACTTTTGGTTAAAAGTATCAACATCTATGAACGAGGATTTAGCCATGACTAAGAACTATTTATATATGCACCCCAAGCAGACACCACACTGGCTAACAACAGGCAAAACAATGCTCTTACTTAAGAGTGAACCTGCAAGCTACCCTTAAAATTATAGACCAATAACTTGCCTTCCAACGACGTATAAACTATACACGGGAATTGATACTGACAGAGTTTATAGTCATTTAGAAGAAAACTCAATTATGGCAGCAGAATAAAAGGACAAAAAGAGAAAGTCATATGGAACAAAGGGTAATTTGTTGTTAAATAAAGTTACAGTGGAAAACTGTAAAAAAAGTGAAGAATCTAAGTATGGCATGGATTGACGAGAAAAAAGCATTTGATAGTATCCCACATTCATGGATAAAAGAGTGCTTAAAAATGTATAAGATACACCGTACACTGATTGACTACATTACAGTAACCATGAAACAATAGCAGACCACTTGGCAATTAAGCCATGATAAAGGACAGATTATTATACCAGGGATAAAAATTAAAAGTGGGATATTCCAGGGTGATTCTGTGTTACCATTGCTATTCTGCCTTGCCATTAACCCATTAAGTTGTTTACTTAGCTTAGGCCATGGCTACAATTTGGCTCCTAAAAAACAACGAAGACTAATGACTTCTCATCTTCTCTTTGTTGATGATTTAAAACTGTATAGCTCATCAGATGAGTAACTGAAAGCACAGTTCCAGGTTGACAAAGCTTTTTTGGATGATATTAGAATGTTATTTGGTCTTGACAAATGTTCAAAAGCAACCTTTAAAGCAGGAAAACTGCAGCACCAGGAAAACTGCAGCACCAGGAAAACATCAGATTGGGACAAGAATGTGATATAAAAGAACTTGAGCAAGAGGGAGTGTATAAAAACTTGGGAAATGATGAAGGATCAGCAATAAAAATATGAACAAATGCAAATAAAACTTAGTAAAGAATACTTTAGAAGAGTTAAATTAATTCTGAGAACAACATTGCCATCTAGGATCAAGATCCAAGCTATAAATCAATTTGTTCTTCCTGTCCTAACTTACAGTTTTGGAGTGACTGACTGGCCCCAAAAAGTGTTGGATAGATTAGATATTAAAACAAGAAGGATGCTTTATGCTCACTAAATGATTTATAAAAATCAGTGTATACCAAGATTATATATTCCCCGTTCTGAAGGAGGGATGGGCCTCCTTGAAATTGATTACATATAAATATCTGCAATCATGGGACTCTACACATATTTACAGACCTCACAAGATCCAAATGTAGTGAAAGCTTTGAAACATGAGGAGAATAAATCTAAGATGACTTCTCTGCTTAATTTAGCAGAAGCATATCGATGTCAAGCAGGAATGGAAATCTAACCAGAAGTAGATAAAAAACAGGCAGCAACTGAATGTGCCAAAAAACAAAATAAATAATATAAGGTGAAAGACGAGATGAGAAGGCAAGAAATGTGGAAAAAATTTAAATATAGTTGCAAGTATAGAAAACTTCTGAAAGAACCTCATGTTCTTCAGGAATGTACGCAGGCATGATTAAGAAGAGGTGAATTCAAACCAAGAAATGAAAGGTTAAAATTGGCAGCCCAAGACAGTGGGCTGCCAGAAAACCAGATATAGTGGTCAAGGAAAAGAAGACAAAAGTAGCATTGATCATTGAAATCACAACACCCAGTAACTACAGTGTCTTGCGTTCAGGGACATACAAAGTCATAAAATTCCAGGATCTTCAGTGGCTGGTTTACAAAGTCCATTGAACATGTGGGAGAAACAGACAAATGCAGGTTTTGTAAAACCAAATTGGAAACAGTCAGACACCTTGTTGCTTGTTGCGACACACTAATGGCATAAGGACTGTATACTGAAAGGCATAATAATGTGGCGAGACTGTTGCACTTGGGATTGTGCAAAGATTATGGTATCCAAGTGGCTGAAAAACACTGGAAACATGAGCCACAAAGCATCATAGAAAATTATGAAGTTTATATTGCATGGGATCACCCATTACCAATAGTTCAAAAGGTAGATGCCAGAAAACCAGATATAGTGGTCGAGGAAAAGAAGACAAAAGTAGCATTGATCATTGAAATCACAACACCCAGTAACTACAGTGTCTTGCGTACAGGGACATACAAAGTCATAAAATTCCAGGATCTTCAGTGGCTGGTTTACAAAGTCCATTGAACATGTGGGAGAAACAGACAAATGTAGGTTTTGTAAAACCAAATTGGAAACAGTCAGACACCTTGTTGCTTGTTGCGACACACTAATGGCAGAAGGACTGTATACTGAAGGGCATAATAATGTGGCGAGACTGTTGCACTTGGGATTGTGCAAAGATTATGGTATCCAAGTGGCTGAAAAACACTGGAAACATGAGCCACAAAGCATCATAGAAAATTATGAAGTTTATATCACATGGGATCACCCATTACCAATAGTTCAAAAGATAGATGCCAGAAAACCAGATATAGTGGTCGAGGAAAAGAAGACAAAAGTAGCATTGATCATTGAAATCACAACACCCAGTAACTACAGTGTCTTGCGTACAGAGACCTACAAAGTCATAAAATTCCAGGATCTTCAGGCAGAAACAAGAGCAATGTGGAAGAAAGATACTCAGACAGTGCCAATAGAAGTAGGAAGAACGTGTTTTATAAAAAAGAATCTACAATCGTATTTAAATATATTACCAATCCATGCAACCCTGTATGAATTACAGGTGTCATTACTGGGCACATTGCTGGTGTTACGAAGAGCACTTTTGGCTGACATTAAAGATTGAAGCAATACTAATTTTATGAACTTTAATCATACTTTGACTTAGGAATGGGGCCCATTCCCATCATGGTATTAGAAACAAAAATAAACTGGAGAAATTAGAAAAAAGAGGATAGGAAACCTGCTACTAAAAATCTCATGTTTCTAAATGGAACAAACTTTAAGAAGGCTAAACCGAGTGGAAAGTTGTATTCCAATAGAAGTGAGCAGAAAAATCAATGGAAGTAAAGTGATCAGTACAGCACAGACACACCAAGTATTTTTAAAAAAAATAGATATTCCAAAGTCTACACAGAATGATCAGCCAAGCATTGGTTTCCTTGATCAGACTTTTATTTACATGAGAGTTTTCATCTTTAGATTAACTACATCAGATCTCTTCGTCATAACATCAATTTTAACAGATGTTTCATAACAGAAGAGCATTTCTATATGGTACCATAAGAAGAATCAGGACCCATACCAAGAGGGATTCCTCTCATTCAATGTTACTTGTATGGGATGATCAATTCTAGGCTGGCATATTCTTCTGCTAAAGCATACGCCTGTCATTTCAGCATGCCTTCCTTTTGAGCCACTTGTGTCCTTATGTTTTGAGGTCAGACAGTTCTTAATAGGCATCTTTCATCTCAGGACCCAGAGAAAAATATATCCCTCCTCCTTGCAATCTGAATAATGTTTTAGAAAAGTTAACTCTTCCTCAATTTAATTCTGTGAAATTTTCTTCTTGGAAGACAACCCTCCTAGAAGCTCTTACTTCTGCCAAAAAGGTTTCTGAACTACAAGTTCTGAAAGCCTTGCCTCCCTTTTTGGTTTTCCACAATGATGTGATTACCCTTAGAACTAACTCATCCTTAATGCCTAAGGTGGTCACTGAGCTGACCTTGAAACAATCAATCTACCTACCCTTGTCCCCTCTCTTTAAAACAAAGACAAAATCTTACATTCTTTAGATGTTTATAGATAACTGAGGTTTTACCTTGACAAGATCAAGCCTTTCAGAAAGTCAGTCCTGCTTTTAGTTTCTTTTCATGAAAAGAAACTGGGCCTCCCTGTTTCCAAACAGACAAATTTCAAATGGATCTTTTCTGACATCTCCTTTTGTTATGACTTCTGTAGTAAGGAGATTCCAGGTTTGGTCAAAGTGCTTTCTACCAAAGCTGTAGCTTCTTCTGGTGCCTTTTTCAAAGGTCTAAACTCCAGATCTAGTTTAGAATCTGCATTTTGGTCTTTTGTTTATACTCTTACCAGGTATTATAAGACTGATGTTTTTTCTAGAGCTGGATTTGTTAGGTCCATCTTGCAAGAAATCTTAGATTCTAGCTCAAATCCTCATTTTTCTCCTTAGACACATACAAAGTTTTGGGACTTCTCCCACCTGTCAGTAATACTGCAACAGTGATCATAGGAAGGACATTGTACAGTTGTGTAAGAACTTACCATAACAGTAGATGTCTTACTGATCACTGTTGCAGTTTTACATCCCACCCTCTCACCCCCTCCCGTATTGTGTCCTGTTTTTTTGTGTAGACTTTGCTTGACATAAGCTTTCTATAGGTTCTTAGGTAAACACTAGACTATCTGTCTGCAGACTATTACTAGCCTGACCAATAACCAGAGGTCCTAACCAAACCCTGTGACTTGTATCTGTGAGATAAAAACCTTAAACATTATGCAAACAACATCCCCAAGGCCTTTCTCCTTTGCCATCTTACTGGCATTCTGATCTGGAGCAAGAAAATCTTGAGGTATTTCATGTTAATACCTCCATTTTGTGGTGCATAGCCTTGGTATGCTTTGGTCATATGTCAAATGTAAAACATGAGAGGAAAATGCCTAGGCTTTTATATTGTGGTTGGATGTACAGCTATCCTTGACAGGATATCCCCACTCAATAGTCATACTGCAACAGTGATCTTTGAACATTTACTGTTATGGTAAGTTCTTATGCAAACGTATTTTCACCATGTTTGATTATCCATATCAGAGAATTCCAAACAGAGCTTGATGAAACCTACAGAAAGAGAGAGAGCGAGAGAGCGAGAGAGAGAGAGAGAGAGAGAGAGAGAGAGAGAGAGAGAGAGAGAGCAAATCATAAAACATTGACTAAAGAAAAAAATATGGCTAAATGCCAGAAGTGATCTGCAGCTGTAATGAGAAAAAAAATAGCACTATAAATAAAATACTGGTCACCAGACACACACACACACACACACACACACACACACACACACACACACACACACACACACACACACACACACACGCACACACACACATGGTGGAATTTAATAAAGCCTACATGGAGCGATTCTTCATGTAGGAATAGTGTTATGGCCCGAACACAGAACATGGCTGCTGAGCAATCCAGGAAACAGGCCGGAGGGGTGTCCATGTGGACACAGACATATCTGTCAAATGCAAATCACCTCATAAGCTGGTGAAAACCATGCAAATGAGGTTGATGTGTGATCTAATAAGCAGAAAGGCACCTGTGTAGGTGCCATGTTGGTGTAAGAAATGTATGCGGATAGTAACCATGTACTGGACTGTAATTTTTAAACAGGGGCTGTAAAAGCCAAAAAAAGTGTGGATATGGTACTGTAGGCATGCAAATGGCCAAAACTATGGCCAGTGTGTCCAGAAAGCAATGCAAATCATGTCTAGGGTGTGTACTGCATGCATCTGACAGAGTCAAACCTGAAACACTGTTCTCTCAACTGTTGCAGGCACAAGATAAGTCACTCTTCTTTACAACAAATGAATGGGGTAGTAGACTGTGGTAGCATATGTATGGACCTGTCACATGTATGCAAGGGAATGGAGTGGGCTACTGCGATAGCCACAGACAACTGACAACTATGTGGGACAACAGGAACCATCAGCCCAATACTGGTCACCCCCCGATATGCAGTTGGTCCTAAACCAGCAAAACCCACTGCACAATGTGAGGAAATTACAAACACTGGGGTCACAGGAGTAATGCTTGATTGTCAATGCTAGAGTTCCCTATGCCCAACATACCCGTGTTCCTATACAACTGCAGTAACAGTATGTTTGCAAGGTAATACCAACAGACCACTCAATCCCTTGGCTGTCCCAATCAACCTGGTGACAGCTACCCATTCCCCAATATGTAGGGGTCAGTGTGCTATGTATGTCTGTGTTTATTAGTGTCAGGAAGTAAACTGCACTGTCTGGTGGCTATTGTGGCTTAGTGGGTTAAGTACATTACCATGGTTGATAGGGTACATGGTTCGAGACTGGCTGTGCCTGCTCTTTTGCATGTGAGCCACACCTATATTAGGAGTTATACAGCATGTTCATATTTCAGTATTTGTGACTGCAAGAAAGTGGGACAAAGCCACAGACAATGGCAGGACAGAGGGCCACAGATATGGACAGTACACAGCTCTGAGTAACCTAGATGGTGGCTAGTATATCAGCAAGTTGTAACAAGTCAGAGTAGCAGCAGGATGTCAAGGCTGTCACGTAACTGTGTCAATACTTACAACAAGACAGTGGACACCATCATACCCCTCAAATGTAAGAGTGTCACAGAATGTGCACATTTTGCCTCATATATATGGTCTGGTTTTCATAACTTTGCATTTTTCCTAGCCAACTACTGGTGAATCAGCAAAGGTTGATGGGAGAAAATAATGATAGACAGTTGAGATGCACACTTCATACCCATCAGAATTTTTATGCTAATACAAAATCTGAATTCTACCAACTGTTTAAGTTTGTAATAGCAATTTGAAACACTTGTCCCTATGTTTGTGCCTGTGTCTGTGTCCCAATTTTATTCATAGCTTTGTCAAGATCTCTGGCTCCAACAAGTTGAGAGTTTAGCCTTATAATAACAGTACAACACAAACATCTGAAGACCAGAGCAGACGTATGGTGCACAATGCTGGGCAACCTACAGAACAAGGACAGTCAGAGGTGTGAAGTCCATAACACTGTGGGTGGTGTTACATCTCTTACCCCAGTCACAACATACCTACAACTACATAGAGTAGCAACTGTGGAAAAAGCCAGGAACTGCAGCAAGGCAGGATAAAGGCCCACACATAAGGGGAAGAAGGAAATACTGCCCAGTCAAATGTAGAAAGTGCAGAATAGAACAGTCCGTGCAGTAACATGGGTTCCCTGCAGTGTACGGAGTCGGTAACCAAAATGTCTGCCAGCAGTTCCTCACATTAAGCTATAATGATTTGCCACTGATGTACCAATAAATCACAGTGTTATGTAAAATGTACCAGACATATTATGCAAAACTCTGTGCAGTCCAATATACTCTGTACACACCCTAGATATGGGTCAGATAGTATGGACAGTACACAGCCAGGAAATACCTCAGGCATTATATCAGGGAGGTGCTGGACTGTTTCATCAGGTTCAGCAGACAATTGGCTGTATCACACAAAATCCTGGATTGGAGTACAGGTAGGTCTGACCTTGAGTCCCATTGTAAATATTGATGGTCATACTGGGCATGCTCCTACACTTGGCTAATTTCAGCACATGTCTGAAGCCACATACGTCTATAGAACTGTGATGCCTGTATATCTCTGTGCATACAGACAGCTATCTGTACCTTAACTGTCTCTCCCTATGCTCATCAGACATGATTACTCTTATCTATCCATATGTGGCACATATAAGATATATGTGGATCTGTTGAGTTTAATATAGATACACACACACACACACACACACACACATATATATATATATATATATATATATATATATATATAAATATATACATAATGGGTCTACTTTGAGTCACTGAAAACTCATTTCACTGAATTTCAGAACACTCGCACCAAATCGATGAACGCTCAAATCACTAAAAACTCATTTCACTGAACCACATTTCACTGAATGTAAGTACTGTTTGGCAAATAAAATTTATATGTCCTTTTCCCCACTGTAGTGTGATCCTGGACTTAGTATATATAGTTGGGGGTGGTGGGGCCATACACACACACACACACACACACACACACACACACACACACACACACACACACACACACCATATACAGAGAGACAGACAGAGCGGGAGAGAGAGAGAGAGAGAAAGAAACAGAGAGAGAGAGACATGCCCAGAGAGTCATACAGTGATGTAGTGCTGTAGCCAGTTATACATCAACTGTAACCAGTGGTGCTTGTAAATAGCACGGTGAGCTCTAGTGCGTAATGGGGCTAGGTAGGGGGTCTCATCTCACATCAGTCACTGTGTGTGTGTGTGTGTGTGTGTGTGTGTGTGTGTGTGTGTGTGTGTGTGTGTGTGTGTGTGTATGTTTGTATATATACTCCATATACAGCCTAATAGACATGCCCAACAGGCCAATGTCTGTGCAATGGTCCCTCATTTTATGACCCTGTGACTACTGTCCTCCACAACAGTGGCCTCCCTGTCAGCAGCTACTGATGCCATCCACCCCAACAGCAGTGGCAGACACTATCCAAATATGTAATCTCTGTGGTGCATGTGATAACTACTTAGCATTATAGTGTGTGCAGCCAGATAGGTAGTGGTTCTAATCCCAGCAATAGCAACTCAGTGAGTATGTGTGTAAGTATATCCCTTCTTGCTGTGTTTATTTCTTGTCTATGTGTGTGCAATGCCAATACATTTCAAAGCCTGTGCGTACCTGTGAACCCCCCCCCATTGGCCTACTTTACAGAATCTGCTAATGTCATCCACCTTAGATGCACAGTTACACACTCACCAGATAAGTAAGCTCTGTGATGCATGTGATAAATATGTAGCACTACAGTGCATGTAGCTAGATAGGTAGTGATTCTAATCTTAACAATGGCAGCTCAGTGAGTGAGTGTACGCAAATCCCCCTGAAGCTGTCTGTGTGTGTGTGTGTGTGTGTGTGTGTGTGTGTGTGTGTGTGTGTGTGTGTGTGTGTGTCCTGCCTAAGTGTGTGCAATGCCAATACATGTTAAGGCCTGTTACACCCTGTTAATTCCCCCATTGGATTACTTTACAGGGCCTGCAGGTGTCATCCACCTTAGATGCACAGTTAGACACTCTCCAAGTACATGAGCTCTATGGTTCATGTGATAAGTACATAGTGCTATAGTACATACAACTAGATAGATAGGGGTTCTAATCTAAGAATTGCCAACTGTGTGAGTGTATATGTGTGTGAATAATACCTCCTGTCGCAGTGTGGCTGTTGTGTGATGGTTATACCATTTTGAGGGCCTATTCATCCCCCATTGAATTACTTTACAGGGTCTGCTAGTGTCATCCACCTTAGATGAACAGTTAGACATTCTCCAGGTGCATAAGTTCCCTGGTGCATGCAATAAGTATGTAGCACTATAGTATATACAACTGGGTAGGTAGGAGTTCTAATCTCAGAACTGGCAACTGTGTGAGTGTATGTTTGTGTGTATATATCCCCTTACAGCTGTGTTTTTGTGCAATTAATATACCATTTTAAGGGATTGTGCAAACTTGTTAATCCCCAGTGGCAACCTTTACAGCACCTGCAGATGTCATCCACCTGAATAGTACTGTCCAACACTACAAAAACATATAAGCTCCATGGTGCATGTGATATGTCTGCAGTGCTAAAGTATGTACAACTTGACAGGTAGGAGTTAAGGGGTGTTCGTGTGTGTGTGTGTGTGTGTGTGTGTGTGTGTGTGTGTGTGTGTGTGTGTGTGTGTGTGTGTGTGTATGTACATCCCCTTGCAGCAGTGTGACTGTGGTAGGCTGAACACCTGTCCCACCATGCAGGTTTCAGTCCATGATTGGCCAGGTGTGTCCTGTGAAAACAACTAAATCAATACATAGGTCCCAAGAAAGTAGGGTAACAAACATTTCCTACGTGTGTAATAGTTGCATAAACCAGTAATTTTACATCAGAAACATCTGAATGTTCTGAGACAAAGCATAACCTAGGAAAATGCTTCAAACATAAGATGTCGTATTGACAGACCAAGAAAAGTCTTGTCCTTTGCACTTGCCATGGGTATGGTTTGCCCTGCCAACTGTCACGATACTACAAGAAGTGTCTGACATTGATCATTCATTAAGGTGGCAACCCTACTCTTTGTCTATGTGTGTGCAATATGAATACATGTCAAGGCCCTGTAGGTAGACAGTGCCCCTACATAACCCACATGTATCTAGGCATGAATGCTGTCACCACCCACATATAGCTGCATTGACTAATGCTGTTGTGACTGTAAGTTGTGTGCTGTCTGTCATTGACCCACCAAATAATGTTAACACACTGCAACAGTGTCTTACATAGGGTGCAGACTGGTGCCAAGGTCCTGGGCTCAAGCTAAATGAAAATAAAACAGTACCATCATACCATACAGCAAGGGCACAGCCCCACTGTTTGCCACATCATTGGAAACCCCATAAACACACAACCTGTGTTGGCGGACTTGTCTACTCAGTTTGATAACAATGTTGCATTCAACCATCATGTAGTGGCAGTGGTCAGAAAGACCTTGTACATGGTGAAAGTCATAGGTAATGGGAGTTCATCCAGAAAAAAAGGTGGACATCACTTCTGTATAGTCAGTACAACAATACTTTAGTACAATGGTCTGTTTGATATGTACCTATCCAGACAACTGCAAGAACTGGAAAGGCCATGGTAATACCCACAAAGGTAATCTATGCCCTCCAACACCTGCCCTATGCAGACAGCCTCTAATCAGTAGTGCCCTACTTGGTATCAGACAGGTTGTCCAGAGGTGGGCTGTGGCATGCCTACAACCCAATGTTGGACCCTGCCCTTCAACAGCTGCCCCATATATGTGAGTCTACTTCCCCACACATTACCAGCACAACAGGCCTGAATCTGATAGATGACATCGCAAAACTTGCCGGACAGACAGGTTTGTCTCCCAGAGGCTGACCTGTCTCAGGAATGCACTTTCCATACATGTCAGAGTACCATGCAGTCCATCATTGAGTGTAACCATGATGAGGAGACAGGATACCACAAATGTGTCCCAGGGGTCCCACCTGTGTCCCTCAATGACAGGGGCAACAGGTGCTGATTGATAATTCTGTTGGGGATAAACTAATGGCTGGGCTTGTAAGGGCTTCACGGCCAATAGCCAAGTAACCTTGTATCATCCTAGTTATACCAGTTATGGCACTGTATGCTGTGACAGACTGTGTTAAGTGTCCACTCCCATCACTGCCATGTACTGTGGTGTGTCCCCTATGGGCAACATACCAGTACCATGTCATGCATCCACCATCCATGAAAAGGTGAGTCGTACCACAGGTGTATGGGGACAGTCCAACAACATCTGTGTGACACAATTACAGACAGCATTTGCAAATGTGTTTTAGGGTATCCTCCTTGTGGGTGTCCAACATCCACAGTACACAGATGTTTGCAGAATGTGTACATGTGGCTGATTTATGTGGACCCTATGACAGACAAATGTGTATGTCTGGAAATCAGTCGGATAATATGTAATGGTTGTTTCCAGACTGTGGGGAATCTGGCTGTTACAGGCCAGACACTTCAGAAAACAGTTATGGTACTTTAATATCTGTTCCTGTATTCATTCCCTCACATTGCATGCTCAATATGTACACTCACTTGCTGAGGGTGAGTCTTATGTACCCCCACTGCTACTGGCTATAACCTTCGGTCCTGCTGTAGGGGGTCAACAGGTATGCTAGCCATAGCTCTCAGAAGATTATATAAAGGTGTTTAGTATACAGTGACCTAGACAGAGTATGTCAGGAACAGTCAGGGACACCTGAACAATGTTTGGACTATGCCTATGTGACATTCACAGCATGAGAGGAGCAGACTGGCAGTACATCATGTGATATGGCAGCTGTATCCACCACTACTGACTGTCACTATTGTCTTATACATAATCCAGTCACATTTGCACATGAGCTGACCATTGCTGGGGGGAGTTAGGGGGAGAGCTATGATCTATGTCACAACAGACAGAGCCAAAAGGGAAGCTTGTAGCTGCTGGACAGCTGAATAACAGCATAATGTAATTCCAAGAT
Organism: Protopterus annectens; assembly: GCF_019279795.1. Lineage (NCBI taxonomy): Eukaryota > Metazoa > Chordata > Ceratodontiformes > Protopteridae > Protopterus > Protopterus annectens. The sequence goes on along the minus strand of NC_056741.1, from coordinate 1,763,490,122 downwards.
ATTTTCCACAGACCTCTATTGTGGAAATCCCTATTTCCTATCCCTGCACCCCCCAACTGCATCCGATTACATGGGAAATACTATTGCATACCTGGTATAGTGCTGTACTCCTTTACATGCAGAAATCCTGTGGTAGAATGCTAAGATAGTGTAGTCTGTCACCATAGAGAAAGCCACAGACCTGTGTACCATAGCAGCAGCTTGCCTTTTGTAGGTAATGCTCATGAACCGCTGATTGCCTGTACACCAACTTGTGTCTCAGACTTGCTAAATGCATTCAGAATAACTGGGATGCATTTTCATTAGCCAAAGACATGGCAGCACAGTGCTATATTTAAGGCCTTCATGTAGGCCTTGACCCTTTTCCTGGCTTGTGAGAAGGACATTATTGAGCTGTGGGGCTACAGCATCACAGAGGGTAGGTAGAAATACTGTCCACTGTTTGGATTTATGTGGTATGTCCACAGTTTTGCATACTATTTTTGGCCATTGTGAACAGACTTTCTAATTATGTGGCAGTTTACTGTTTAACAATGTGGAATGAGGTCAGTAAGGAGACAGACAGATGTGAGTCATACGTCATTTGCATCACAATATGCATGCTGTTGCACCAAATTCTGGTCTATCAGCTGTGTATGCTTGTAGGGGAAGACTTTGACATATGTCTCTGTCACTTGACCATTCCCCCCACCCCTTTATGTATGGGTGTTGTGTGGATTCCCTGTTCTATGTGTTTGGGGGGTATAGTTGGTCTGTAACAGGTAGCTGAATATACCGGTGCATATATTGCAGGCTGCAGCTGCTGAACTCTGCCCAAGAGCCATAATGGAGATTGCAAACACATTGTGGGACAGCAAGCTGTATAAGTGAGTGAGGGAGCAGTGTCAGCTCTGTTGTCACAGCATAGTCAGGTTGAGGGTACCCATAACAGTCCAGGTGAGATATGTGCCTCTGGTACCTATATTATGTAATAGTGCCATCCAGAGAATGGTAGGCGACATGTAGGACACTTATCCATATTTGTGAAGTGGGTCGCTACCTACAGGACTTTGAGGTGCAAATATGGGTGCCAGTGACTGCAGTAGCAGAAAGAAATTCTACTTAAAATTGCACGGCTCAGTCATTTAATTGTTCCAACAGCCATATACTTGGCATGCAACACAGTAGAATGGAAGCCAGGACTGTAAGTGGACAAATGTTAAGCATGCTAAGAATGTAATAACTTGGGGTATGGAGTCAATACTCTAGAAAGTGTATTTGCAAGACAAATGTGCATGCATACAGTCTGTTACACAGGATTGGCATGAGCATGTGTAATCGGATGTGTATGACATGTGACACTGAACTGTCTGTCATGATTTCATAATCTGAATGTGTACTGTCTTGCCAGTATGTCAGCATACAGCATAGGTTTTGTGACAAGTGTGGCAAATGTAGGTGGCACAACTGTGGACATTCTGCAACAGTCTGCAGTTGTCATGTCTGCCTGATATCCTAGGTCTCATGTACAGCCCACATTTATTTGTCTGTGTATTGGTTTGGTATCTGTATCGCAGTCCCAAGTACGTTGTCATTTGTCCCATTATATGTACAAGCAATGTGTTACTACCATAAGGATTTGCTTATGGAAACACCTAATAAACTGCAAAGCTGGGTGGCCTAGTGGCTAATGCATTGTGCAAGTGTTCACAGGGTCCTGGATTTTAAACTTAGCAAGGGCTGAATATTTTTCTGCTGTGCATCACTGATAAACAGGATACTTTCATGGAAACACTAGTTAGCTTTCAAAGCTAAGTGGCCTAGTGGACTAATGCCCTATGTCACAGTTGGCAAGGTCCTGGGTTTGAGCGTTGCTAGGGTGATAATTTTGCTGATGTGCAGAACAGACAGAAGGTGATTAAAGCAGTTTTAAGCAGCTTTAATTGGATTTGTGTGGGTTTGTGTGCTTAAACCCATGCTATTTACAAAAAAAAGAAAAGAAAAAAGGGGTGATAGGAAAGCGGTGAAATGGTGACAAGCAGGGGGAAAACAATATGAAAGGCAGGTAGGGATTACAGGATGAGTGTAGGAAAAGACCATAGCTCTCCATTTCTTGTACAGCAACAGCTATGCATGTTGGGGACAATTTGGAATATGGAGCCTCACATCCTAGAGGGAGGGGTGTGGGTGACATAACTTTGTTGATTAATTACTGTGATGATTGATTGATGGCAGTGTAGGTGTGGGCAAAATGGAGAGTTATGTATGGGGTAATTTTTTTTTTTTTGCAGGAAGGATGCCCTTTTTCTTTTTTTTTTTTTTTAAGGAGAGAGTGGGATGTTGTGGAAGGGATATAGGTACATGTGGGGAGATAAGTTGGGTAGGAGAGGTAGCATTTGCAAACAGACAATACAGACAAGACAGCAGACAGGGACAGTGTATGACACATGAGGGAGTAAACACCTTGGACGGGGAGGGTGTTTTGGAATCTGAGGACCAAGTGCTCCCAGATGGCAGCAGTGGGACTGGGACCAATGGGCAGTCATCACTGCTCCTTCATGGCCCTGAAGGTGGCTGTGCTGGGGGCTGGGCACCAGGGCTGGCCTACTTCTCCAGGTGCGCCATTCTGCCCTTGATCTGGCACAGTCGATTATCCATATCACTCTGGAGAATCCCCCACACCATCCCTGTGAGCTGCTGCCAGGTGACCACTCCCTCTCTGCACCCTCACCCGGGGGGATGGGCCCCGTCCCCTGATGCAGTTCCACCCATGGGTGGTGCAGGACCAGCAGAAGGGGCAGCTCCAGGTTGGGTCACTGACGTGCTGGGACCTGGTGCCATGGACAGATGAGGTGGAGTAGGAGGGTTCGCAGGTACCGGCCTACCCACTTGTGCTATGGTCAAAGTGTATAGGTTAGTCATGCACAGAACATTTAAACATTAGTTATAACAGCATGCATGGGTTTTCCAATTAACCCAGAACAATAAAATTGCATAGCATATAGAACACAACAATAATTGTGATATAGTTAGTATTGTAACAGCATCCCAGTAACAGTTACGGCAAAAGGCCAACAGCACTGGAATTTCAACAAGGTATGTTAGTATGCAACCATTGTAATATGTGTCAATAATTAAACAAAAGGCCCAACATAAGGTTTTGAGAACAACATATGTGAAATGGAAACCATACCCATAGTATAACAATAATACGCAGATAAGGGTTGGTGGGGAGAGACATTCCATTAACAACAGTACAGGCTTATATTTACTACAACAGTACTGTTCTACACTCTACAGGTCTGCACTCACTTTTATGTCTATAAGTGCCCTATATCTTCTGTATCATGTACATACCTCTCAAGCTATCCACATGGGACATTATGGGCTAAGCTGTAACACATACAAGTACACTACTAGAGGGGACTATTACAAGTCAGGGGACCACATATGACTACCAAGGTGTACTGTGCACTGATGTTGTGTGAGTATGCTACTGACATACTTCAACTGGATGTTAAATCTGTGTCCATGGGTTTTGGCAGCAGCGATCACTATCCATGACAGCATGACACTTGAAAGACATGTATCGTGCACAGTACAGAGAGTTTACATGTATCCTGCTGTCCTTGGCAGACATGGAGTTAGATTATCAGCAAACATTCACGGACACATCAGGCATACAGCCATAACAACAATAAACAGTTTTAGTTGTCTTATTAATTTGGAATAGTGGTGTACTTGTGGATGTTTAATTTAATGCAGTCTTGTCACCTTGCTGAGCAATGCTGTTTGCACACTAGTACATCTGTAAACACGTATTCATATACCATTGCAACAGCTATGACAGACAATTTATATACCTGTAATTCCTGTGGAGAGAACATCTGTTAACAATACAGAACTGTTTCTATACATATTCAGTAGTACTTGTCTGTTTCTATAAATATATATTAGTACTTGTCCCTGGATTTGAACTCTGGTCTGTGTGTGGAAAAATGAATAACATACATATCATTTAGCAAACTGAGCCACTGGTTTGTGTTGATTGACTGATATGTGCCTAGAGCTCACCTGGTAACATATTCTGACCTGGTAATGTAGGTTGTGTGTCACAGAGTATTGCAGTGACACTTGACCACACATGAATGAGATGCAGGCATGACAGAGATAGTAGGTGACAAAGATAGTAGTATTACTACTTGGAATGCAGGTGTACTCATTTATCTCCTAGTGGATGGGAATATGTGTGATGTGTACATAACATATCGTGGTGCTGGGTTGGCTACCTGACCCATATACAGTTGCAGATCGTACAGTTGCAGTCTACAGCTATTCAAATTTAATACTTGCCTGCATTAGCATAACTATGTTCAGGAATGCATATAGATGAAATGCAAAGGTTAACACAAGACAGCCCTGAGGGAAACACATTATACTACCTTACACATTACTATTCAAGTCTCAGGTCTTATAGTGCAGAACAAATGTCATAATGCAGTATATCTTGTTGTACAGCTCCACACCTACATGTTAGAAAACAGTGCTTTTTTGGCCAGTCTTCAATCACTTCATGGTATTATACCCATGTTTACTTCACAGCACTTGTAATACACAATTTCTTGACCAACAACCCAAAATATACACAACATTTTGCACAAGAAACCTTTTTTGAGGGTGACATGAAACAGTTAACAGTAATTTTATTGTTGAACACTTTACATAATGCAGGCATTGAAAGACAGCTGTTATTCCACACTGTATGCATTACTAACTTTATTTCCTTAACAATTCTGACTGTAGGTGTACTTTTTTTCCTGACATTTATGAATGCAGATGATTTATTCCCTTCACATTATGAATCCAGTATCCAGTGTACTTTATTACCAGAACATCATTATTAATACAGTATACACTTGTTATTCCTTCACATTATTAATGCAGTTGTAAATTGGTTTCCTTAACATTATCAAGTTTCATGCCTTCATATATATTGAACTGTACCTGGCATTTGTCACTTATATCAGTCCATGTCTATGAACACATTCACTGCAATACACTCAAAACAGAATACATCTACTGGCAGTTACTACTGCACTGTTTCTTAATTATATTAGCATATATTGCAGGATATATCTGTACTCACCACACTCTCAGAGCAACTTGGACAGGCATCCTCCATGGGCCTCCAGGTTGTGAGCTCTCTCCTCCACAACTGTATGGAGAGAAACACACTATTATGTATACCTGTCTATCAGATATTCATACTACACTTTGGTAAATCAATGCTTCCTATACTTACAAACTTGTGAGGCATTCCCATCCCGAGCATCTTGGATGACTGGGCCAAGAGTTCCCCCTTCCTATGCTTCAGGTCATCATAGTGGTGACGTATCTGGGCCAAGAGTTCCCCCTTCCTATGCTTCAGGTCATCATAGTGGTGACGTACTTGTTCACTAGTGTGGGGGATGCCACTTGTAGTTGTGAGGTCATGTGCCAGCTGGTTGCAGGCTACAGATTTGTATTCAGACCCCTGGTACTGACCCTGCAGCAGCTGGATGTCATAGTATTTTACAAGGAGCTCAATCATGACCCCTGGACTCCAACATGCCCCACTGCTGCACCTGGAAGCATGCACCCTCTCCGACTCCTGCCATAGCTCCTGCATGAATCAAACTCCAAAAGGTTTTGTCTGTATTCCCACATATTCAGCTAAAATAAGGCTATTTTCCCACCCTTTACCACCATTGGACCATTTTAAAAATGATAAGCGAAGCTTAGCACCATGCAAACCAGCTAAGTTCAGCTGAGCAGTGCTTAAACTGGCAATGCTTAGTAATGCTTAGTGGTGTAAAAATCAGCTTAGCTGAGCTGAAGACTGCCTAAATGGGCATTGCTTAGCAGTGCCCAACCCAGCTAAGCAGAGCTGTGCATTGCTAAGTACTGCTAAAAAGGGTCCTGTTTTAGCATTGCTTTGCTTGACTTAGCAATGCTTAGTACAGCTTAGCTACGTGAAAACCAGAGTTTAAAAAAATATATTGGAAGTAATTGTTCATTAATGATACTTTGTTATTATGTGTATCTATTTTGCTTTTATATCTCCTAAACTTATGCATTTAACTACATTATCTTGGAGAGTGACTTTAATGTATTGGACACTTGTGTGTAACTGGGCTTTTATACTCAGGTCTCCACTGAAAATGGGCTTCTGGTCCAGCTGGAGTAACCCAGTTAACAAATGGCAATGTATACATAATAAAAAAAAACATGTAAAAGCTGAATGGCCTATATTTGAACTCTGCACCTACTGCATAGAATGCCATCACTCTAACCATTCAACTACTGAGGATATGGTGATTACAGCTATACATTTCTATATCAGTTACATTTAAGCACTGCTGAGTGCCACGCAAACCTGCTTAGCTATGCTTAAACTTGACCTTTCCAAAATAATTAAATGCATCTGGTTTCTATTTTTAGAGGTCTGGCACATATCTATTGCTAAGCGCCATGCCGCACAAACACAAGGAAAAAAATAAAAATAAAAAAAAATTATTTAAACATGTTTCACTTTATTATTTAAGTGCCATCCAACACTTTCACAGTGCAGAGGGTGTGTTACTCATCCGCGGACACTGTCACACATCCCCTACACAGATTTTGTAACCATGTTATATGGCTGACTTTCAGAAGCATGCCTTCATTAATATATGAGGTACACTGCTGATGGGGAGCTGCAGACATGACCACAGTACACTCCATGTAGGAGTTACACTATTCCTACATGGAGTTTATTAAATCTGGGAAGCACACACTGCATGAGCACAGCCACAACTGAAAAATACCAACTCCAAGTGTGCACAAATTGGAAACAGGAGAAAAAGGAATGCCATTTTGTTATATCCATTATAATATATTAAAAAAAAAGCACACAGACCTGGCCTCTGCTTTCAAAGAGATTGAAATTAATAGATTAAAGTAAGCAATATAGAGCCAGAGCCTGGGTCTTGCTTCCCCTTCCCCTATTAATGCAGAAGTTTCCAAGTTTCTACATTGATAGTTTTGCTTTTATCTATTATATTGTTATTATTAGAATTTGATAGTAACTGTAGGGCTTATTCCTAAATGCATACTAAATAAAAACGTTTTCATTCAGAAGGTTGCATTTCTTCTGATGTCTTCAGCATTCTGGGGTTCTGCTTTCAGTATACAGAGGACATGTGTAGAAAATGTCATGCATTAAGCTATCATTAGCACAGACATTTGTCTATGAGCTAGTTGTTTGATTTTTCACTTCCTCTAAAATGAAGAAGGCATAGTTCTTCAGTACCCTGGAAGATACAGTTGTACTTTTCTGTGAAAAAAAGTACTTCATGGTATAAAATTGCTTACACATCATGCATGGTTTTAATAAAGGAATGTTTTGAATCTCATTGCTTTTCTCATAATTTTTCTGCAATAGTTTAATATACCACCATAAAGCTATATTTTGTGCGTGTGTGTGTTAGTGTGTGTGCGTTAAATGAGCTCATTTTGACTTAAAATGTTCAAAAAATACACAGTAGTTTAGATAAATCTAGATAATATTGTATGCATGACTGAGAATGGCCAAACTCTAAAACTTCAGAATGGACCATAAGGTAATAAGATAAATATTAAAAAAATGATATCAGCTTGTTACCTATCACCAGTTTAAAAGACAAACAGCTACCTGCCTTATTGTTTCAAAAGCATAAAATGTCCCTGTCTACTACATTTGTATAAACCCACAACTCATCTGAGCTTGGTAAATATTCAATTATCACTGCATGTTTTAGAAACTTTTTAATGACTGATGAAGCACACCGGCATGATGTGAAAGCATGCATTTTGTTTTTTTATTAAACTCTGGGAATGAAACTCAGTTTTTTGTGTTTTCTTGGTGAATAACTCTGCTTGGATTTTTATTTCCTCAAACATTTTTTTTTTTATTTTCAGTTAAAATAACATTTACATAATATTTTTAAATATCATTTTAAACAACTATATACAGTATTTACAATAGCCTGACTTTCAATTATATGCACTGTATGTTATTAAATATAGAGTTAACAGATCAGTTATCAGATATACAATATTAATTATTGCAGAGTGTCCAACAAAGATATAACTTTCTTCCAAGGATTATTTATCAATGACCTGGGATAGATTTGTAGTTCTTTGATTTTTATTTCCATTGATGCAGTTGTCTTCAGTAAAGTGCAGCATTCTTCCAAGGTCGGGAGTGTATTTAAATTCCAACCTCTGGTTATGCATTTCTTAGATATAGCAAGTATTGTCCATAACAAATGCATATTTGTCTTATTCAGGTAGGGACCTTCATTTACATTTAGCATAATCAACACTTTATTTAAGGTAAAGGATTCATTAAATAAAGCTTGTAAAAATGATTGATTCCATTCCAATATGACTTAATTGTATTACATTCATAAAAATATGAATCCAGTCTGCTTTATTTGACTTTTCACACCTCTAGCAAAATAACATTTGTAGTAGTACTGATCGTTTTAATTCTATCTGGTGTTAAAAATGCTCTATGCAAGTATTTCCAGTTAAATATTTTCCAGTACTGTGTGTTGGAGGTGTAATTAACTGATAGTAAGATGTTCATTTTAATGTCTTCTGTTAACTGCAATGACTGACCTTTTGTTAAGAACTGCCAGTATGATGGTTTGGGAATTGTTTTATATGTTATTAACTCTTTATATAGATTTGAAATGGAATGTTTCTTTTCACAACTATTATATATAAAGTCATACAGAAAACTTATTAGATTTGGAAAATCTTTAAATGAGGAATTATTAATTAATCTGCACAAATTTTGAGTGTACATTAGAATGCTTTATATAGTTAACCAGTCCTATGTTGGAATATTGTAAGCAGTTTTTATCATATGTATATCTAAAACATTTAATTTATTTACACATTGAAACCAGCATAAGAATCCATTTTGTTCCCAGGAGGTTGTTTCCCTATATATTTTGTGAGGAAAACTCTTAGTGATGGTAAATGGGGTTAAAAGGTCAAACCAAAGTTTAGATCTATGTTTGCATTCATAGGTTCATAGGTTGTTACTAGGCTATCAGCCCTAGGGCCTATACAAGCCTAGCTATAACAATTCCCAGGCTATTTCTTCCCACACTATTTACTTCCCTGGACCCCTGTCTAGCAGGGCAACTGACATGATCGCCGGGATGAATTTCATTTCTCCCATCCAATCATCAAGATTCTTTTTGAAGAGGGCCAAAGAGGCACTCTGCTTGACATGTATGGGCAGTCTATTCCAGAGTCTGGGGAGTCTCTGGATCAGGAACATATCCCTCCAGCATGTTTTGTTTATTATGATGACAAGGTTTAGATCCCTGGAGCATGTGGTCTGATGGATTGGGATTTCTTTAAGTGTAGCATGTCCAACAGGTCTGGGTTTGACATGGCCTTGTATGTTAAACATTGATAAGTTTCCTAAAGGAATTGATGTAATGATTAATGATTGATTGTTTTAAAAGGTTTTGTTATATTATATTGTGTACATAGTATGTGCCAGGGTTTGTTTGTTTGATTTGTCTACTATTAAAAATGTTTTTAACAGATTAAATTCACTTGTTAATATAGCCATTGCTAATTATTTCCAGTTGGCAAAAATAATTTGGGTTTATCCAGTCTATTGTAGTTTTAAGCACAGATGCTTTTATATATGTTTCTATTTCTGGGAAGTTCAATCCTCCTTGTTTCCAGGGTCTAATGTTATGAGTTAGAGCTATTCTATTCTTTTTGGGGTACCATAAAAAAATTATTAAACATGAGTTTATTTATTTAAGAATGCATCTTTCAGGAATTAACTGTATTGCTAATGCTACATATAGTATTTTTGGCAATAAGACAATTTTTATTTATTGCAAACTGTCTTCAAAAGTTAATATAATTTTGTTCCATTTTTCTATATATGTTTTTATTGTTTCAATAATGTTTTATAATTTATTAATATTGTTTTGTTTATATTTTTGGGTAACACTATTCCTAAATAATTGAGTGTAAGTTCTTGTTTTCCTATGATGGATTTATCTGTAACTTGTAGTTCTTTTTTCTTATTTAAAAATAGAAATTTTGATTTTGATCTATTAAAGTGTAGACCTGAAATCTTATAAAATTTCTCCATTACATCTTCTAGCTCTCCTAATGACTCTCTAGAGTTTGATAGGGTTAATAAAATATCATCAGCAAAAAGCATTATTTTAGATATGTACTGGTCATAGACTAGTATTCATTTTATTCTTGGATTATTGCGTATTATTTCTGCAAGTATTTCTATAGCCAAAGCAAATAAAATAGGAGAAAGGGGGCATCCTTGTTTAGTACCTTTCATTATATGGATAGATTCTGAGGTGAAAGGACCTAATTTAATGTAGGCTAAGTTATTAATATATATGTTTTTAGCAATAAGATGAAAGGAGGAGGAAATTCAAATAATGCTAAAGTTTTAAATAGATATTCCCAGATGAGGGAATCAAAGGCTTTTTGGTACTTACGTATTATCGCAACCAGATTTTCGCGGTTGCGAAATTCACACCCTGGAATCAAAACAAGTGCAGGAAACACTGTAAGGTGGTGTAAGTCATTACTGCTGAAGAATAAGTCTGGATTACCATCAGGAAGAAAAACAATTGCCAAATTCATCTTCCTGGTTTGTGTGCATTACACATGCATGCAATGGCAATGCTCTCAAAGCCTTTCACTGCACTCTAATATGTATAGAATTCCAAGGCATGCATTGTAAAAGCTGTTGGTTTGCCGACTTTTTTTAAGATAGGAGTAGAGATGCCTATTTCTGACATTTCTCCTCCTACTTGCAGTCACTGAATGTGGTATACATTGGGTACAGTTTTATTTTAATACATAGCAGTTCTGATGTGTAATTTCACTTTTCTTTGTAGTTCTTTGCCCGTAAAAAGGGTACGTTACAAGATGTACAGTCCAGAAGCAGAAACATGACAGACATAAACAAGACCTTATAACGTACCCTTTTTACAGCAATTTGTACAGTGGGACTATTGCTTTGATCATGGGTCTTAGACATACTCAGTCACAACCAGATTGTGCATGTAAGACTTGAAAGTGCTATTCAAACTCCTTCAAGTCTTACATGCACTCATTTCACTTGTACTATGTGATTTCCGCCATCGCAGAAATCTGGTTGCGATAATACGTAAGTACCGGCTTTTTCTATGTCTAATCCGATTACAAGTGTTTCTCTATTCAAATAAATAACTTGTCGGTTGCCAATTGAGTTAGTTTAGAATTTATGGTTAGTGCAAATATAGCATGTTGCAAAAATAATATGTATTTTTGTGTGCTCTAGAGACTATCATATGCAAGTGACATATATAATGTAGCATATATAGAGCAGATAGCTTATGGATTCAGGTTGTTAAAGTAAATTATGCTTATTAATCAGCCAGTTTCATTTAAATTCACAAGTAATTTGGAGACATTTCAATTGAGTTTCCAGGAATGTGTAGTCTACTTTTCCTCATAAACATATGTCACAATTCATCAAACAAAGCAGAGTCTAACATCTGTCTAATAATCATTATAAAGACAAAGAATAGTAATTTCCTAGCTCTTCAAACTTTCTGATATTGCAAAATGTTGACAGTAAGCTATTTTAACTGGAAGACTAAAACATTTCAATACTTCCTTGTGAATATATATTTTTACTTTTACTGTAGTGTCAAGAACTGTCTTTGAAATCTATGCATTACTTCACTTCTTTCAAGTCATTCATTTTACAGTTCAGATTATATTTTGTCAAAATGTCAATAGCATTTCAAGGGTACATTTAATATTTAAACTGATATTTTAAATGAATAGCTATCAGGTACCAAGTGAGTTTGTACAGAGTGTGAGGTAACTGCAATTATACCATGATCCCCCCAAAACGTGCACGCTGATTGGCCAGCGTGCCCGTTGTAAATCGAGTTATACTAATGGAAAAAGGTCCGGTCGCCCGGACTTTTTTCCATTAGTATAACTCTGTTTTTTAAAACACTGTCTTGCTATGTTAAATGGGTTTAACATAGCGAGACAGCTTTAAAATAAGCAACGGAGATCTCCATTTCTTATTTTAAAGCTGTCACACTTTGTTAAACCCATTTAACATAGCGAGGCAGTGTTTTAAAAAAAAGCAACGGAGAAAGCAAGATCTCCGTTGCTTTTTTAATGTTTAGCTATGTTAAATGAGTTTAACATGGCGAGACAGTTAAAATAAGCAACGGAGATGTCCGTTGCTTATTTTAAAACTGACTTCTATGTTAAACTCATTTAACATTAAACACTAAAAAGCAATGGAGATCTTGCTTTCTCCGTTGCTTTACAACTCTGATGTACTGCGCGGCGGCGCAGTACATCAGAACTGCCGGATGCCAGACATCTGCGGAAGGGCAGTAAACAGGCATTATACTATGCCATTATTTAAGAAAAGTAATAGTTTCTTTTCTTAAATAATGTCATATAATAGCAATAACCACTTCTGGGTGTGGGTAATGCTAAATTTACCCACGGTTGGCTTTTGGTCCTCGGGCGCCTCGGGACCAAACCACGCCAACCGTGGGTAAATTTAGCGTTACCCACACCCAGGCGTGGGTTATTGCTATAAGATAACATGGTGCAAAAAGTAATATGTATCTTTTCATGTGCACTAGAGACTGACAATTTCAATTAACATATAAAATGTAACTTTTACAGTGCAGACAGTTTGTGAAATCAGCATGTCAAACTGACTAATACTTTTTAATCAAGCAGCTACATTTAAGTGCACATGTAGTTTGGGAACATTTCAGTTGTGTTTCCAGGAATATGTAATCCTATGAGGATAAATCATAAAATATTTACAAATAGTCCTATTATGCATCTATTTTACATTGCTTAGGTTGTTTTTCATTTTAATGGCTAAACAACATTACTTTTTCTTATTATTTGTAATCTGTGAGGCTAAATGCACTTCGCAGGTTCACAGTGTCCTTAGAAACTGCAGCAGTTGTTTACTGTTGCTATGGCAACACAAATAGAATGTGAAGAAAGCTTCACTTCTCTTAACCAACAATACATTTTCCCTCCTTTTTTATGTATTTGTTAATACTAAAAGGAAATAATTCAGACATATGTACATGAATGGAACATTTCAGAGCTAATCATGAACATGTCCCCAATCCCAATAAGCATAACAGTGACTATCATTAATTTAATAAATATTGTAATAATTAATTAAGTTCACTATTCCAACTAGTCTATCTTAAAACTAAATTATTTTAGACTATTATTTATCTGTGTAGATAGTGAATTATTAAATATATACAGACTATATTAGTATAGTAAATAGGAGAGAATTTAGAAAGGGAGACAAGATGCAGTTAAAATAAATAATGAGAAAAGAGAGTAGAGAGAGAAAGAAAAAAGAAAATTAAGAGAAAATGCACATATACTATGTATGTTGATTTATAGTATAAATATTTTTATGTGCTATATAACCCTCCTTCTGTGAAAGAAAAGTACCCTGTTTTACATACCTGAGTTAATGTGAAAACTCTCATGTATCATCTATTTTCAAAAAGTATAGATAAAGATTCCAGTAGTTAGTTACCTTTGTTTTAAAATTCCAAGCGGTAAAATTGGTCCTTTAAAGTAATGTTAAAACAATTCATATCATAGTAGATGCTTTGAGAGATTTGGCTGTAACAGTATCAGTCTTTTGCTTCTTTTTATGACATCTGTTCAGACATTTGTTTCTTTTGTTCTCTTGAGAGAAGGTGACATCCAATACATATCTTCTAGTAAAGTAATCACATTATTAGTTTTAATAAACGAAGAGGCTTCCTCTAAGTCAATAAAAGACCTCATCTCGTTGGCATACAGTATTCTTATCTTAACTGGATATGCAAGTTGTACCTTGATGTTATTTTGTTTCAGAAACTTTATCTTTGCCCGCACTTTTTTCCTCTATTCCATTTTTCTAGATGAATAGTCGTTATCAAATCTTATCAAGCTTTGTTTATATTTTAGAAGTACCTTCCTCCAAGCAAATCATAAAGTGAGTTCCTTGTCCAAGTATGAAAGAAATTTGATAATTATTGACCTAGGAGGAGAGTTTGAGTTAGTGGCAGGTTTCTCAAGAGCTCTGTGTGCCCTTTCAATGCCAAAGGAAAGTCTTCTTCTTTCGGCTGCTCCCGTTAGGGGTCGCCACAGCAGATCAACTGTTTCCATTTCCTCCTGTCCTCTGCATCTTGCTCTGTCACACCAACCACCTGCATATCCCCTCTCACCACATCCATAAACCTTATCTTAGGCCTTCCTCTTTTCCTGTTACCTGGCAGCTTCATCCTTAGCATTTTTCCCAATATACTCTGCATCCCTCCTCAGCTCATGTCCAAACCAATGTAATCCTGCCTCTCTGGCTTTGTCTCCAAACCTTCCAACCTGGGCTTACACTCTAATATACTTATTCCTAATCCTGTCCATCCTCGTCACACCCAGTGCAAATCTTAACATCTTACTCTGCCACGTCAAGCTCTGACTCTTGCCTTTTTGTCAATGCCACTGTCTCCAACCCGTATAACATAGCTGGTCTCACTACCCTCTTACAGACCTTCCCTTTCACTCTTACTGGTACTAGTCTGTCACAAATTACTCCTGACACTCTTCTCCACCCACTCCATCCTGCCTGTACTCATTTCTTCACCTCTCTTCCACACTCACCATTACTCTGAACTGTTAATCCCAAGTACTTAAACTCATTCACCTTCGCCACCCCTACTCCCTGCATCCTCACCATTCCTCTATCCTTCCTCTCATTTGCACACATATATTCTGTCTTAGTCCTGCTGACCTTCATTCCTCTTCTCTATAGAGCATATCTCCACCTCTCCATGGTCTCCTCCACCTGTTCCCTACTCTCACTACAGATCACAATGTCATCTGCAAACATCATAGTCCACGAGGTCTGATCTAGTCTGTCAACCTGTCCATCACCATTGCAAATAAGAAAGGGATCAGAGCTGATCCTTGATGTAGTCCCACCTCCACCTTAAACACATCCATCACTCCCACCATAGACCTCACTTCTGTCACATTACCCTTGTACATATCTTGTACCACTCTTACATACTTCTCTGACACTCCTGACTTCCTCATACAATATCACAACTCCTCTCTAGGCACCCTGTCATATGCTTTCTCTAAATCCACAAAGACACAATGCAACTCCTTCAGACCTTCTCTGTACTTCTCCATCAACACTCTCAGAGCAAATATCACATCTGTAGTGCTCTTTCCTGGCATGAAACCATACTGCTGATCACTAATCATCATCTCCCTTCTTAACCTAGCTTCCACTACTCTTTCCCATAACTTCACACTGTGACTGATCATTTTAATGCCTCTGTAGTTACTACAGCTCTGCACATCACCCTTATTCTTAAAAATGGGTACCAAAACACTTTTTTCTCCATTCCTCAGGCATCCTCTCACTTTCCAAGATTTCATTAAACAATCTAGTTAAAAACTCCACTGCCATTTCACCTAAACACCTCCATGCTTCCACAGGTATGTCATCTGGACCAACAGCCTTTCCGTTCTTCATCCTCTTCATAGCTATCCTTACTTCCTCCTTGCTAATCCACTGCACTTCATGATTCACTATCCGCACGTCATCCAACCTTCTCTCCCTCTCATTCTATTCATTCATCAACCCCTCAAAGTACTCTTTCCATCTGCTCAACACACTCTCCTCACTTGTGAGTACGTTTCCCTCATTATCCTTTATCACCCTTACCTGCTGCATATCTTTACTAGCTCGGTCCCTCTGTCTAGCCAATCGGTACAGGTCCTTTTCTCCCTCCTTAGTGTCCAACCTTTTATACAACTCTTCATACGCCTTATCCTTAGCCTTCGCCACCTCTCTCTTTGCCATGCACCTCATCTCCTTATACTCTTGTCTACTTTCTTCATCTCTTTTACAATCCCACTTCTTCTTCGCCAACCTCTTTCTCTGTATACTCTCCTGTACTTCTTCATTCCACCACCAGGTCTCCTTGTCCTCCTTCCTCTTTCCAGATGTCACACCAAGCACCCTTCTAGTCATCTCTCTTACTAGCTCTGATGTAGTTACCCAGCTATTCGGTAACTCTTCACTGCCACCCAGTGCCTGTCTTAACTCTTCCCTAAATATCACCTCACAATTACCCTTTTTCAATTTCCACCATTTGATCCTTTGTGCTGCCCTCACACTCATCCTCCTGTTCTTGATCACCAATGTCATCCTACAAACCATCATCCTATGCTGCCTAACTAATGCCAAAGGAAAGTCCTTCTTTTAAATTTAAAAAAGTCAGGGATCCAGCTTGATAAAAAGGAAATAATATCCTCACCTTCTGTGTTTTCAGGTAATCTGAAAATCCTGATGTAATTTCTCCTCTCCCTATTTTCCAAGTCATCTACTTTATTAACCAACCAAGTGTTTTGTTTAAGAAGCAGTTCTTTCTGTGTTTCCTCTTCCTTAAGTCTGCTTTCCAGGTCATTTAGAGAAACCTCTATTCCTGCTATCCTTCTCTGGTGTTGTTGTAGCACTTCCTTGAGGGTGTCAGCCTGTTTTTGACTGCTTGTTTTAAGATTTTCTAGGTTCTCTTTAAAATCATCCATCTTCAAATACAACTCCTGCAGGGTAGATACCATTTGCTGTAGTTCCTTCTTTAAGGCAGCATCCTGGTGAGAATTCCTTGAGTAGCTCATTTTAACAAGTGAATATATCTCCAAGCTTTTTGGCAGGAAATTATTTGTAAAACTTCACGTTTCTAATTATGTAAATTAGTTCTTTATCTATAAGATTTTATACTTTGAAGAAAAAAATAATATTTTTCCTGTCTTATTATGGAGCTCTAAAATACTGCTGCTTTCAGTTAGCTTGTATATTGAAAGGGAAAAGAATGAGCTATTTTAAATACTGATCCATATCCTGACATACACCCTTTCATCCTGGTCTTTAAACTGCTGACTCACAGAAAATAAAATGCTTTCTTAGGGTCATAGGTCTACCATTTTGGCACTCTTGTGGAAGCAGCTCTTTAAACTCTATTCTCTTTCTAGAAGGGAGTCATAAAATCAAGAGATACAGACTGGAAAATGAGGGTAAGGAGAAGGCTTTCCAGCTTCCAGAAATCTGCTCTTGTCAGAATAAAAGCTGGATGCCTCTTCTAGACTTTAACTTAATTGGATTCCAGTTTATTTTATTCAAAAGATGGACTACTATCAGCCTTGCTGATGTTTGCAAATATAAATTATCTAAGGACACTTTCCTGATCATTCAGTGCACAGAAGGACATGTGCAAGGGTGAGCATAGCAACTGTGCTGAGAAATGAAAGTGCCAAGAGTAATATACTGAATTTAGGCTTGTTATTTTAGTATCATTCATAGTATAGTTGATCTTGTCATTCCAGTGCCAAAAACCTAGTCAGTAGACTGGCTAAGTAGATTATCGCCCAACCCTTTGCAACAAGGATCACCTATCTTTTCGCACTGACTGACCCATGTTCAGCTGGTTCATTTAAGTGGCAATCTACTCACCTAGCTCATGTGAGGGAGGGTATGACCTAGTTGCTTCTAGATCATTCCCTGGTGTGCAGGCCAGGAAAATAGCAAGCAAGGGTTGTGATGACAACAGGGCTGCAGCAAGACCATGATTCTGAATGACTTACTTTCAGCAGGCTGAAAACAGGTGTTTTGGAATGTGGCCCACTGTGCAAGCCTATTTATAGATAGCCCTTATACCGAAGTATGTCACTTCCATTGAGAGCAAATCTTTTGGAATCTGGCCCTAGATGTCCAAGTCCTACATGTATGGAAGCATGATGGAGGCATAATATCACTACACAATTGCATTCCAGGGACTAGGACAGCACAATACATCTCAGTCAGTTATCAGACTATTGCTGTACTAAGATGCATCATTATTCGTTCTTGCCCACTGACCAGTGATGGTGCATACATCGCCACTCCTAAGAGGTGGTCGATGACCCCACTGAGTTTGAAGTAAATATTGTGGAACACTGGGAAATGGAAGATACCTATCAGTACAAGGTTCAATTTGTTTTCCATAGGACATCTAAAATCAGTTCCGGTTGCCCATAAAACCCATATGACTAGAGATTTTGTGGCAACATATGATTTGTGCATAAAGACAGAGTATACATTTAAAAAAAGCTCTAAGGGCAGTATTTTGGTTGTGTCATACACCAGAATCTCTGGGTTAATATTTTGTGCATTACTGCTTCACCCAAACAACTTTGCTTCTTACTGCTTCATATAACCATGTTTCAGTTTCCTACTTTTAGAAAAAGAATACAGTATTATTTTTTCCATGTCATTACAACCCTGCAGATCAGCTAGCCTAGGTTGCCTAGCTCTGCTCTATTTTTATTTCCCCCACAAATGCACAAATACTCTTCCTAGAATCCATTTTTCAAACTGTACCTCTCATCTAGTTTAACTACTGGTCGCTATTTTTGTTGACATTGCTGTAAAGACTTAAAAATCATTTGGTTTTCATACTGCATTAAAGACTGATTCTTGTTTACAGCTGCACCGGTGGGTTATTGTTATGTAAACACTGTTGGGAAAGAACTGCAATGAAATTTCTCTGCTTGTGTTGATTTTTGAAGAATTCTTTGAACTCATCATAATCAGTTCCAGAGGCAGTAATTATTACAAAATGTCTGGAAATTTATGTGCCCTAATGGCTGACATCTGTCAACAATCAAGTACATATTGATATATAATGCGGTCACTGACAACTCTAATGAGCCTAGAAAAATACTGAAGTATTTTTCAACTTTCTCACAAAAGCAACTGTCACTGAGGTATAGCAAGTATAAAATATTTTTATAGCATTTGTGTATGGAAATAAAGAATTCCTGAGTGTTGATTTTTGATTTGCATTTTGGACAGTTGTTTATATAAGTGGTCCAGGAGAGTTGTAGCTAGATTTACTCTAATTATAATTCAGCAATTGAGTAGAAGCTTTAACTCATTTAGATTGTAATCTTGATTGTTTTTGATATGATTTTTTTTATATATATATATATATATATATATATATATATATATATATATATTTATATAGGTTTTAAATGCTATGGGTGAGGTGGCTGGGGTTGAGAATAGCACAGAAGTGAATCAAGTATACCGCAAGTTCAGCAATGCCAATACAGCTGACATTTCTCAATGAGCAACAGCAAGCAAGGATCCAAAAATACTGCTATGAAAAATACTGTTCACTTTTAAATGTGTGGGTCTAATACTCAGTACAACTATGGTTTGCAGACGCATTTAATCAGGAGTCAAGTAAAAGCTAGACATAAGGTTGGGCTGTTGTGGACTTGAATTTCAAAGAGGGCGTCAGAAGAGTACAGGTCACTGAAGATCTAGCATTGAGGAAAACTGAAATTCACCTTTCTTGGCGTAAGAAGCAGTAAACATTTCTTCAGAAACAGTTGCTTGAGGCAATCTGCCTAAGTCAAGTTTCTGTTCCAGCAGCCAAGCTAATATACATCCAAAACAAGGACATGTTTTTTACCATCTGAAGTAATTTATGTGATTATTTATATCACAAGAAGGAAACCTAATAATGCAGCTCTACATGGAAAGGATATGTACAAAGCTTTAATAGCAACAATATAACAGGTTATGTACCACATGAGAGCAGAGCAGTACAAAACTGAGTGTATATCCAGTAACAAAAGTTCAACAAGTAATGTTTGAGGATCTAGGTGTGAGATTCAGCTTGTGCAGAGAGAGAGAGAGAGAGAGAGAGTGTGAGAAAGGTAAAGGGCACTTTATGAACTGGAGTTATGTTTTACTACAAAATCATGCAGAAATATGCCTACAACCAGTAACACATGTACAAAAGATAATGGTCAAGTCAGAAGAGGTGAGTTCCAGGTTGTGCAGAGACAGAGTGAAAGAGAGAGAGAGGGAGAGACCGAGAGGTAATGATGTAAGGCAAATTATGTCCTAGAAATTAGAATTATCCAAAAAAGAAGTCCATCTTTCAACCATCTACCACAGACATTGATGATGCCCTTCTTTTGAGAAACGACAACTAAAAGGCATTATGAGTCAAATCTTTTCTTCAGTTCTCTTTTAGAGGGAAATAACCAGATTGTTATTGACAGGAAGAAGATCAAATCTTGTCTCTCTCAGTCAAACCACAATGTCTGGTATTTTTGAACTAAGATGACGTGAATTGGTTTGCAGTTATTTTAGTCTGAACTATAACACATTCCAAAATGAGAGCATGTGATTTTTTTTTTCTTGCTGTCAAATATGTAGAAATAAGGGTCAGAGTCATGTATAACATTACCATTAAAAAGGGACTTTTTTAATGCTTCTGCAGAAACACACCTTGGGATTAGGAAACACATAACACACTCCAAAATCCTGTTTACAGATGAATTACACATAGCATTTTGCTTGAACAATTCAGAGACAGATGCACAGTGAAAGCAGTATGAAGACATCAGCCTGTAGTGCAGGCAGCAGTTTTGCTGGTAAAACCACATGCACATGTGGCAGTTTCAGATAGTGACTAATGCTTATTAGCCATATACTCTCCCCAGGAAACATATCTGGCATCTGAATAACATAGTAGAGTGATTCAGAGAATTTATTAATTGCCCTGCTTGGGAAGTAAAGGATGAAACTTAATTAACTTCAATGGAAGGATCAGGGCTGGCAGTACCACAGGAGAAAAGTACTGCACAGGTGCATGTGTGTGTGTGTGTGTGTGTGTGTGTGTGTGTGTGTGTGTGTGTGTGTGTGTGTGTGTGTGTGTGTGTGTATGTGTGCATGTGTGTGCGTGTGTGTGTGTGTCTGGGTATGTAGGAATGTGAACGGGTATCAATATTTGTCTGTGTGGGGGGGTATGTAGGAATGTGCATGGGTGTCAATATTTGTGTGTTTGTGTGTGTGTGTGTGTGTGTGTGTGTGTGTGTGTGTGTGTGTGTGTGTGTGTATAGGAATGTGCACGAGTATAAATATTTGTCTGTGTGTATGTATGTGTGTGTGTGTGTGTGTGTGTGTGTGTGTGTGTGTGTGTGTGTGTGTGTGTGTGTGTGTCTGAAGTTGCCTATGCAACTGTGTTGCATGAGTGGAAAGGGGTCTAACAGCATGGTGCCTGATTCAGAAAAATGATAGTGAGCCATTAATGAGATGTTGCTCATTGCAACTTTATCATGTCTCTGAATTGTAGGTTATTAATATGTTTTTGGGCACTATGGAATTACCCACATAGCATTAGCAGTGATAATTGTTTTTAATCTCATTTATAGTATTTACAGTTTAATTTATTACATTCTATAAAATTTGCTGTTTTCATGCATTTTTACCAAATAATTTTCTTAAATAAGCAAAAAGCACCTCTGTGTGCTCTTATGAGGGCATTACCCATAACTTGTTTTCTGTTAATGCTTGCTCATCACTTTTCATTTAAATGTTTTCACATGATCCCAGTTCTACTGCCATATTCTTCAAAATCAGCTCACTTCATCTTCCAAAAAGTTATCATCCTCCAATATTTACTTCCCAATCATTTATCATTTTAGTAAACTCACCATGTTCACCCTTTGGACAGGTATCTCCTTTTGTTTCATCTTATTCTAGCATATATACCTTGCAAGCAATTTAAGAAAAGTTGCCACACCAATATTGGACTTAAAGCACAGCCTGCTCTTTTCATGGTTCCTTCAGCCACAGTTTGCTTGCCAGATCTTCAAAGTGCACTTAATCTTATAAACCCAAATTATTAACAATTAATGGGTAACCTTTTTAAATTAATGTTTTTTTCTATGTTTTCTTCACTATACCATACT
The DNA here is from genome assembly GCF_019279795.1 of Protopterus annectens. Taxonomy (NCBI): domain Eukaryota; kingdom Metazoa; phylum Chordata; order Ceratodontiformes; family Protopteridae; genus Protopterus; species Protopterus annectens. The sequence continues at coordinate 1,763,468,192 of NC_056741.1, read as the reverse complement.
AGAATAAAAGTCATTTTATCTGAAGATGTGTAAATCAAACATGAGTCTGCTAAATCTTGTCTCCAAGGACCCTTTAAGCTAGATTCACAAGTTCATTTGCAATGTGGATTACACCTTGTTTTATATCAATCTTTGGAGTTTACATAACAAGTTAGCTGACCTTGGGACCTGGTTAATTATGCAAAGATCATATGACCCAACAATCAAAATTGTTATATGGCAGCATCTGTCTTAAGGATTTAAAATCTCACTGCTTTCATAAGGACAGACTTGTGTCCAAGGCTGATTTGGAGGTCTGAGTTCGGTTGGTTGATATGCACAGCTTACCTTCTGTGCTGGGACGGCTCGTGCTATAGGACTGCAGGACTGCAGACCCCCACCTGTCAAAATAAATTGTACCACTGTCCTGTCAATAAATTGTAGAAAATTAAAAATAAAAAAAAAATTCACAGGACTCCACACATGCGTGCTGAGTTCATGACTGCTGTATTAGGCAGTCCAAACTCCACGCACGCATGCATGCTTAGTTCCTAAGCTCCAGACTGCTCTGTTAGGCAGTCTAGATAGAGAAGGAAGGGAACTCCATCCTGCCAGCCCAGACATCTGTGCGGTGAAAACCACATAGACCGGAAGAGAACCAGACTGCATCGTCCACAGGCTGGAGGCTCCAGACTACTCACATCTCCCGAGGAAACCCAGGGCAGCCTGTGCAGGTTGTTAAGGAGGACAGAGCTGCCATGGAGGATTGGGCTACTTGCAGGGACAGATCACTACAGAGGACTTAACAGCTGCCAAGGATCGGATCTGCCATGGAGGATTGGGCTGCTTGCAGGGACAGATTGCTCTGGAGGACTTAATAGCTGCCAAGGATCAGATCTGCTGGAAAGAGGTAGTGTGTGTGTGTGATGTCCCAGTTGCTACATGGTGGTGGGTAGAGAATAAGGCTTGAACCTTGTACCTTAGGTACCAAGTGGCAAGAGCCTGAATTCCCTACCCACCACCATTTGTAAAGCATTGCAGATTTTTGCCTCATATTTGTTCTGTTCTGTTCCTCATAAAATCTGTGGCTTCTGTATTTTTGCAACTTAGCACAGTCAGTAGTGCAGTGGTGCAGTGGTAACATTGTTGCTGGACAGCTACAGGTTGTCTGGTTTGATTCTTGGTTGGGCTGCCTTCGGTGTGGAGTCTGCATGTCCTCCCTTTGTTTTTGTGGGTTTGCTCTGGTGTCCTTAATGGGTATTTGTCCCTATTTTTTGGACTATATTCCCCCTATTATTGGCTTTGTCCAGGTTTTTTGTGCTAAGGTTGAGAGCTATGGTGATAACTGAACTCACTGAATATGTTTGGGGGCTGTATTCCCCATTATTGGCTGGTGTTTTGTGCTAAGATGTTGACAGCTATGGTGAGAACTAAATTCACTAAATGGTAGCCATTTAAGGTTCAGTCTTCCTTTCTTTCATAAAACAGATGATTTGGCATAGTGTTATGTTACTCTGACTGTTTTACACAGGGTCCTGGGTTCAGTACTTGGCAGTGAAATGCATGGTGGTAACACAGCATTTTATTCTAACAACTTTCCAACATTATACAAGCAATGTTTAAAATGCGTACCTGTTGTTTGGTCTTTTGCACCCCCCCCCAAATTTTGGATTTTTCCAGATTTCTTGTGCTGCAAAGTTCAGAGATGCAGCTGAGTGTCAAGTAGCTCTTACAAGAAGCTGAGAGCTGCAGGGAAACAAAGGTTTAGTGCTGCTTATGCCAAAATGGCTTGTATTGGTAATAGCACACTAGGTGGTGTACTTGCTTTTGATGCAGAAGGCTATGAGTTCTACTCCCATAGTAGGTAGATGCATTGCAGATGCTGTACTGTATTGTAAAGGGGATGGATGGTGCAGTCTTTTTTGGTGAAGATACCTAGTAACTATGAACCTGTTAGTTTGCCATCCATTCCCTATTGCAATACTACTAGCTTATTGTTTTTTTAATGCAACTTAGGCAATTTATTCCTCAAGGGCAACAGGCACTTTATTTGTAGATGAAACAATGAAATATAAAGATGGTTGCTAGCAGCAACCTCTTCATTAGTTACAGATTTCTTTAATGTGGAATTTATTAGAATACATTTACTTCTTCAGAGATTATGCATATTTACTGATACTGGTGGACTGTAGAAGTTTGAATAGACTTTTATGATAGAAATGTTCTGAACTGGACAGTTTTGTCGTTATTGGTGCATGCATTTTGTTTCATTGTTTACTGGAAAAATGTTCTGAATTGGGCAATTTTGTCATTACTGGTGCATGCATTTTGTTTCGTTGTTTACTGGAAAAATGTTCAAAACAACTTTAAAACGCCCTCTAACAACTGTACTATATTGCACAAGGAATATAATTTAATACAATCAGGAAGGTGTATCAAAGACCAAGTGTATGTTTCATGTGCAAGAGGTCTATGATTTGAAAACAGCCCAAAGTTAATCTTTATCTGCCACTGGCAAAATGTATTTTCTTTGAATGTGAATTTCAATGCTGTTTCAATAAATGCTGTTTCAAGGGCAGAGAAGTTTTAATGCTAAGTCTGTTTTCATTGTGAGATTGCATTGCTTTATTTAGCAGATGTCTTAGTGTTTGTGCTGTAAAATGCAAAATAAAACTTTCAAATGAAGTCCAAATCATCATAGAAGTAAAGCAGTTTGCACATTAGTGTTTATGGTAAATGGGGTGAAATAGTCAAGTAATGGTTCATTGGAATGGCTGCAGGGGGGAGGCTCCCTTTGACCATGATTTTGTGAGGGGGAAGGGCGGCAAACTCAAAGACAGTCCCAGCTGAACTATACCTCTCAACTGTTCAGATTTTCACAGAATGAATAGATATTTGCTTCTTATTTTTGGTTTGTTCCTCATAAAATGTGTGGTTTTCTGGCAAATAATTTAGGAATTAAGTCAGTAAACAATGACAGACACTGAGTTTCAGACTTCATAACCTTCAGAAAAATGCATGCTAAAGCAAGATCTGTTATTCTATCAATTGTCTCAGTTTATAAAACAATTTATAGTACTTTATAGTAATTTATAGTACTGTTTATATGTTCCCCCAGTATATTTGGCCTGGTCCAGACTTCCTGCATTAACAGGTTGAGAGGTAGGTGCAAATAAATTGCTTTATAGAATTAGGCATATCCAACCTCTCAATTGTCCCAAATTTTGGCTCAAAATGTTGCTCTTCCCCTAATAATCTCGCTGCAAAATTGCAATTTTGGAAGAAAACGTGGAGGGCTTGCAATTAAGAAATAACTGTAATAATCAGAGTTATAGATTACTTTTATTTCAGAAATGCATGTAGATTCTTTTATTTTGTCAGCTGCTCAAGTTAGCAGTATTAATATTTAAAAAGTGTCCCTTCTTCGACAGGTTCCCAGCTGTATTGTGTGGCTATTTTATATTTCTGCATCACATTTTGGTCCATTTTTCATAAAATGTATATTTTTTTGGAAAAATTAGTGGCAAATCATTAAAGACTGAAGTTAGAAAATAATGGCAGACATTTGAGTTTCAAATTTCGTACCTTTCATAAACTTCATACTAATGCAGGACCTACTATTCTATTATCTTTCTAAGTTTATAAGAGCAATATGTAAAAATTGTCCTTATTTTTGGTACTTTTTCCCATTTCTATGTATGGCTCTGTCCATATTTCTTGTTCTGAGGTTGAGAGGTATGACAAATGTGTCAGGGTCATCAAAGTCAGCCAGATATATTTCAAATTGTGACATACTTGTTGCACCCCACTCCCCCATGTAGTGACTCTGGATGTGTCCAAGCAAGGAAGGAGCAGTTATGCAGTGTAAATGTGCAGAGTATCCCCCCATCCACGGTAGACACAAGTGCTACTTTTACTCTGTCCTTGATTTTGCAGAAAGTCTTGGTTTCTGTCATATTTTTATACTGTTGATTTATGCTTATTATTACTCAGAAAGTGCCTGTTGCTCTGTGTTTAAGTAGCAATGCTTTAATGACCATCAGGTAAGCTTGCCTGAGATTGTAAGATGCAAGTAAGCTTTAATAAGCATACTGTTAAAGAATTGCCAGCATTGAAAGCCTTTCTGTTGTTGCCATGCAGTGTTAGCATGTTTCTGTGTGCGGATGTTAGCTTTCATTGAATCTAGTACACAGCATTCTGATGTTTTTTTTCTTGCACAGAATTTATTATAAAATATATTTATTGCTTGTATTTATATACTGTTGCAAAAAAAATATTAATTAGTTCCCTTTTCTGCATGTTTGCCTAAATTGTTTCATTATTATTTTGTTTTCCTGGTATTAACATCAGAGTCTGTGCCTTCTATTGTCATGTCCATTTTAATGAAACAGAATGAGGATATCATTGATTAACAAACGCTACCCTCCTCAAATCACAGTCAGGTGAAGACAATTTAATTAATGTACTAAACATTAAAAAGGAGCTAAGAAAGCATATTTTTTTCTTTTTGCAGGGAGGGGTCAGACAATACTCTTACATTATATATACCAAGACCTAGATTGCACTGTGAGCAAAGAAAACCCATCTGTTAGGTGACCTTGCAACAAATGTTCTAACATGCACTGACTTGTCAACACAATACAGCTCTCATATTTAGACATATCTGTCATCACATGTAAATGTACACACATCTCCCCATCCACCCCACACACACACACATACACACATCACAACATCAGATACTCACGCACATTTATCAAAATGACATTTACAAGCCAGCAAACACATCATATATCTCAAGCCTTCTCCCGTCTCACAGGTGATAAAACAAGAATAAAAAAAATATTAAAATTTCCCATGTTGTCAGACATCACCATTGACCCATTTCCACTGAGAATGTCATCTATTGATTTAGACAACTCTACAGGTAATGAAAATGCTGCTGACAGACTGTGAAAGGCATTGCATGTAGTGCTGTCCATGCAATGATGACATGCAAAAGTGTGCAAAATCAGCTTATTTTTACTATATTCTTCATGAAATAATTTGTCAGAGGCAGAAATAGTATGCCTTCTTCATTTATGCAGGATGTTCTGGCAGGTTTGTATTTACTCATACCCTCTTGGAATCACCGATATTGTCATAAAGTGTTAAAGTGATGAATATGTCATCAGTAATTTGTGATCTGCACTGTGTACTGATGTGTATGCCAGCTGTGTGTTGTGGAACATGAATGCAAACATGTGTCCTCATCCAGTTATTGCTGAACTGCCATTGATAAGATGCCATTTAAACAGCTGCAAATGGTTTGATGAAATGATTTAGAATGTCCCTGCTGCCTCTGACATGTTAGTAACCTGTAGACTTTTAATGTTAACTATTGTGCCATGTATGCCTTGTCATGTATGCACTGTGTAATGAACATTCCACTGTCGGTGGAACACCCTATGGTATGATGGCCAGATTAGTCTATCCAACAGCTTTAGTGCTTTACTTCCATTTATTTGGCTGGTTTAGTTTTTTTTTTTTTTTTTATTTAATCTGGGTAAACAGATCAGCCTTTCAGGGGGTTCGTCTTCCATGTACACCAAGACATCAGATTGTTTTCTTTATGTTCTATGTACCATCCATCAACTTTGCTATACTACAGCTCACTTGTGCCGATCAGATCTTCAGTTAGTGGTCATCTGCAGATGACTTTTGCAATTATGTGCTTCCTGCTTTGTTTGAAAGGTTACTACATTCCTCCAAAACATTTTCTTGAAATAAATCAGTTAGTTTTAAACATATGTAGTTGTCATTTCACTTTAATTATGTTGTTATAATAGAAGTATATACTTTACCAGATGTGCCTTGTTCTACATTGCGTGGTTCATTCATTGCACTTTTATCAACTCACTGCATTTCACTCCATTTTATCAATTGATTCCATTTTTGTCTTCAATAAAGCATGTGTCCTTCTAGCTAGTTTTAATCATCATTTGATGGAATCGTTTTTTGGGCGCCTTTCACATTCTGGCACATACAGGATCATGGGACTTTATTGTTCCAATTCTCACAACTTACCTTCTATGTAAGCAATTGTAATGCTGAAGTCACATTCAGCTACTCAAGATGTTGGTAAGATGATTGTAAAATTAAATTCCAGCATAATTGCATCATACTCTTTGAAGTTCAAAAGTATGAATCGATAATATGAAAAAGAATATATTTGTAAAAAAGTGAACATTTCATATCAACACAATGTAGAGGAGCATACTTCCACATCTAGTGAATAGTAATTAATGTGAATATCATTAATGTTTATATAAACAAATGCAACTACATTGGTGTCTTGTCCCACCAGACAGATAAACTTTATTACATATAATATGAATGGTACATGAGTGTATTTGTCAGTTTCAGCAATCAGAGTCCATGAAGTGAACAGAATCCAGTCAGATTTATAGACCTACAATATAATTAGATTACCCATTTTATGTTTATGCTATTGCTTCTAAATGGATAACGTGGGTCAGAATCCAAGAGCTACCAGAATATTGCTAAAGCAAGTTATTAGGGCAGGACTGGATGCTAGGTGTGGCAACTTAAAACTTAAAGTATCATAAGATGAACATAAATATGAATGAGGAATATCAATAAACATGTTTAGTAACCCATTGTTTGAGATACTGCTGTGCTGGAGAAATAAAATGATTTGACAGCCAGACATTTCATCTTCTGTCTAACTTCAATAGTTTCATGTTCTTGATGTAGCAGGGATACGAATTTTCTGCATGTTTATTTGAGGAAATAGTATGACTCATACTAAAAATATGTAATAAATGGTAGCACCCTACTGATGTCTGAGTAAACAGAGCTCACATGCATGCATTGTAACCATTATAGTTAATACAAGCTTTGAGTAAATTTTATTACCGACTGATTATCAGACCTTCAAAACAGATCATATATTTTAGGTTAGCTTAACCATGCAGCTGATGATATATACATACATTTACACACACACACACACACACACACAGACACACACACACACACACACACACACACACACACACACACACACACACACACACACACACACACGCACACACGCACACAAACAAAATATGGGAGTGGATAAAATTATCAAAACTCCCTAAAATTGACATCTGCTTTGCTTACACAGTTTGGTTGACAAAACAGATTGTCAGCAGGTATGTGACAGTGTCACAGTTAGTATATATAATTAGCAGAGGGTGTGAGGGTACAGCCTCTACATGGGGGGATGTATGCTGTTTTTACTTTTTTTTTTTTTTGTAGTTTTTTTTGTTGTATGGTGTGGGGGTATCATTTTGTTGCCAATTTTAGTGACACTGACATTTGCATATATAAATTAAAATAAGAATACACATACACACACATACACACACATATAAATATATGTGTGTGTGTGTGTGTGTGTGTGTGTGTGTGTGTGTGTGTGTGTGTGTATATATATATATCTATATATATATATATATATATATATATATATATATATATATATATATCTATATATATATATATATATATATATATATATATATATATATATATATATATATATATACACATATGGGTCTACCTTGACGACTGAAATTACGTTTCTCCAAAACATAATTTTGCAACCCCGTTTTTCCAAAAGTGCATTTATCTAAAAATGGAGTCAACGAAAAGCAAAAAAAATAGAAATAACAATACTAAACACAGCCACCCTGCACCCCCATACCCCCACTGCTTATATATTTTAACTCCGAGTTTGCACTACAGTGGGGAGAAAGAAACATTCCCTTATCTCCACTGTGCAACGATCTACAACAACAACCTCCATTGCTTTTCTTTGATTTGGTTAACTTTGGTGGTTATATGTATGTATATATATATATATATATATATATATATATATATATATATATATATATATGTATATATATATTTATATATATATGGGTCCCTGTCAGACTATCAAAGTTTCACAACTTTGAAAGTCATATGGTTGAGACCATGGGCAGGATTCACAAAGGCTTGCACGGAGTCTAAGAGTAGTGTAAGACTCCATGCAGCCTTCGCGATCCAGGAACAGCCCAAAGTCCGTGTAAGAGTCAAGCTAAAATGGCTCTTACACGGAGTGGCGTGGATAATAATCACCTCACTTGCAGCCGAATAGCATGCAAATGAGGCTGATTAGCGATCCAGGAAGCCCAGAACAGCCCGTGTAAGAGCCGTTTTAGCTGCAGAAATGTACTCAGTTGACAACTGAGTACGTTTCTGCAAAAACGGCAATGGAGCCATGTCAGCTCCAAATAAAGGGTGCATATGTGTCAGGCAGCATGCCAATGGCCAAATATGTGGCCATTGGCAAGGTAACCTGATGCAAATATATGAGAAATATATATATATTTTTTTCGGCGATTGCCGATGTTTAAACCCAGCGCAGCCCCGTGCAAACAGGCTGCACTGTATAGAACATAAAAACGAAGGTTTTAAACCTACAAATGTAGGTTTTATGCAATACATGGAATGTCAATGCAGGGACCAGCAGAGCAAAACCAACATGGCCACCGTGTAGTGGTTGCTAAGGGGGGAAGCTGAGTCTAAGAGATGTAACTAAGCATTAGTAGGCAATCTGATGCAAATGAGTGTAAGGATACTGAATTCCACTGTCACATAGCAAATGAGCACATTCTGAGTAGTGTAAGAGTTACATAAGGGGGAGGAACAGAGTAGGAGATAGGTGACATCACAGGGGAATGGTAGAAAGAAATGCAGTTCATTGGAGGTTAGAGTTACATGACAGATGTCAGACAGATATCAAGGAAAGAGGTGTGCCACTAAGTAAGCATGAGAAAGTCAAGAAATGGAAGGTGTACACTGTTGCCTACACCAAAGTTTCTTGCTGGACGTGTATGCGCACGTGTGCACGCCACGAAGCGCGTGTAAGGCAGACTTAGCATGTGGGAGCGTGTTGGGAGATGTTTAACACCGTTTGCGTGTGCGTGCACGCGTTTAAAACCGAATAAGCAGAGTCTGAACTGTGTAAGTATGTGTGCACGCGTGTAAGCCATTGTGAGCGTGTTCCTGCTGGTTTGCACACGGCTCCTCCCTGAGGAAACAGAAAGGAAAAAGGAAGCAACAGATGTAGTAGGAAGTTAGCAGGGAATACTGCTGGAGCTAGCAGGTGAAAACAATTAGATGCAGGCAATTACACAGGCAGAATACTAGCCCAGCCCAGCGCTTAAAACTCTGCAAACAGCAGTGCAGAATGTTTCTCTTAAGAGACACTGCAAGACAGGAGTTAAGTTATCAGAAGTGAAAACTGAAAAAGCTGAACTCAGAGCAGAAATGTTAGGGGCTGCCATAGCTGTCATAATGAGACATAGGCGACTTGCTGAGGGTGGTGACAATGCAGATGGTGCCAGACAACCCACAGCGAGGAGACGGAGAAGAGTGTACAGGCCCAGGGTCGCCTACCACGGGTTACATGAGCTGGAGATAGTAGAGCGCTATAGAGTGGACAGAGACCTCCTGCAGCAAATAGTGGAGCTGTGCAGGCCACGCCTCACACACAGAACCAACAGAGGGGAACCCATCCCAGTGGAAACCAAGGTATGTGTTGGCCTAAGAATACTAGCAACAGGTACCTTCCAGAGACCAACTGGTGATATGATGGGGATATCACAGGCATCAGCCTCCAGTGTACTGCACCAGTTCCTGGATGCCATGTCAGCACATGTCGGTGATCATGTATATTTCCCCAATGCCCGTGAGGTATTGGCCAGCAATATGCGTCTCTTCCAGCAAATAGCGGAATACCCTGAGGTACTGGGTGCAATAGACTGCACGCACATACGCATCAAAGCAGCAGCCGGTGAGCGGGGTAGGGCATACATCAACCGCAAGGGCTTCCCCTCCATCAACTGCCAGGTCGTGTGTGATGCCCAGGGCATAATAATGAATGTGTGTGCTGGCTGTCCTGGGGGCTACCACGATTCCCACATCTGGCATTTGACGCAGCTGTACCAGACATTTGCCAATGGGAACATTCCGCACGGACACCTAGTGGGGGATGCAGGTTATGCACTGGAGCCGTGGCTGATGACACCCATCAGAAACGCACACACACCTGAACAGGAATGCCATAATGAGGCACACGCACAAACACGTAATGTAATAGAGCGTGTGTTTGGGCTGCTCAAGTCATGGTTCCGGTGTCTGGACACATCTGGTGGAGCCTTGCAGTACACACCAACTACATGTACCCAAATTGTCATGGTATGTGCTATGCTACATAATATGATCTTGCGAAAACAGCTGCAGCAGGACCAGCATAGGGCTGGGCCAAACAGCCCCCCACCATTGCCAAGGCCATCACAGGCAGAGCGTGACTCGGAGGAGGAACAACCTGAGCCTGCCCCAGTAGGCAGAAGGAGACATGCCCAGTATGCCCTGGCCTTGGCAAAGAGGCAACGCATAGCACATACATTGGCTCAGTAGGAACCTTGGGAATGATACCCCTCTCTGACTCACTCATATAGTAACAGGGATGCCTAACGTGACACAACCTGCTCTCAAACATGTACAGGGAAGTGTAATATGTGCATCCGACAGAGACAGCCCTGCAGCACCACCTGAGGCATGAATGCTATGTGTTAAGTAATGTAATACCATGTACTATATGCACACCTAAGGACCCTGACTAACATCCTACCCTCAACAAGCATCATGCCACAACATGACAATGAGATGATCAAGTGCAACAATTGACTGAAGTATCGCAGTTAGTCAAAGGGGATCCAGTGTGTGCCAGTCTGGGATGACATGCTGAGCATGACATGATGCACCACCTGCTAGGACTGGCGTGCACCTATCAGTGCAGGCCATATTGATACTGGCAAAGGCTGTTGTCACCCACAGTGTGCCCTGAATAGGTAAGGCTCAAAACACAAACCTATCTCCATAGGTACCAGAAGGGATAAGAATAAGATAAGGGATAAGTTGAAACAGCAAGATGCATGCAGTCTAAACTCACCCAGTATGGAGAATGTTGATAACTGCGCTGTAACAGAAAACCGAGGCAAGGCTCAAAACAACTCCCTAACACTACCAGGTTACACCTCATACTGTGCTGTACAGCCTCAAAACTTGGAACAAGCTACAAAAGGAGGGTGACTCGCAAGAATTGTCAAGGATAACCACACCCCCATGTCGGTACCACAACAAAAAGCAGCATGGACTAGCCATGCTCAAGTAACAGTGGCTAAAACTGCCCCCCCGGTTTATAGCCTGCTACAGACTACTGTCCCAACACCAGGAACTGCATCCGGCCTATGCTGGAATACATGAATATATCAAGTCCTCCAAACCACCTTATATTGGGTGACTGCAAATACCCAGAGATAGACTGGGAGCATTATACTAGCTCCAACAGTGCAGGACAAAAGTTCATAGAATCCACAAACCAAAAGGCCCAGGAACAAAGTACCACTCCCACAAGAGGGGTAAGCATACTGGATGTGATAATCAGCAACATGGGTACTGGATGTCAAGATGAGAAGTGTATTGCTCACTGGTAAAACCAGACCATAGAGTAATCACACTGGATATACAAATCCTGACCACAGTCCCTGGCCAGAAAACCACAGTGGAAAACATGTGTTAAGCAATATTTGCACTCCTCCAAACTGATGTGGAATCTATTAAAGGTCCCGTGCAGATGCAAAATATGGGCCACACCTCAGAACCTGTAATACAGCCATTCCATGAACACTGCCAGGAATGCTTGGATTATGCAGTCCTAAATTAAAACAAGACACAGTGCCAAAATCTGGCATGGTGGACACCAGCCATAACCAAAACATGCAAGAGAATGAGGAAGCTACTACATGATAGAGCAAACATGAACAATGAAGTAATCACTGATCAGTAGTATGGCAATAAAATCTGTCCACACATGCAATCCACTAAGGCCAGCCACAACAAGTGGAATCTGTGAATCCTGAGGCAATGTTACACCTGCCCCAAGTACACAAACAACCCCCAACTCCACCCAAGAAATACAAATATATGTGAGAGATGCAACCATCCATCCAAACTGGAGGCTGAGCTCCCTCAACTCAGTACTCCCAAAACAAGTCAGTAGGAGAAGGTAACCACACACACCACAAACACAGTCCCACATAGACCTATCACAACTGCAAACCAAACACATAAACACAGAAAAACATTCCCGGTGGCACAAATTACAAACACAGCACACCAACAGAGGCCTCCAAAGCAGACACCCAATCAAACAGCCTCCAAACATAGCACATGCAACACATAGCACACAAAGCTGGTGTGCCAAACAGTCACAGGCCAGAAGGAGAAACAACATGCCTGATACAGTTGTAATAGGTGACTCCATAGTCAGACACACTGCTGTCCCGCACACCAGACTGAACAAGGGAAAGGGTACAGTAAGCTGCCTGTAGGCTGCCACAATATGCCACATAACAGAAGTATGTAGGTCACTCCAAAGCAAGTAGAAATATGATGCAGTCATAGTCCATGCTGGTGTGAATGACCTGAGATGTACCGCCCTAGACTACATAAAAAGAGACATAGATGAGCTATCTGATTATGTAGTCCAGGCCGGTATGACACTCACCGTTCGCAGAATCCTACCCTTACCAAGAATAATGCCACAGTACAAACACGGAATGATCAGTCATAGCAAGTGACACACTTACTGGTGTCATTCCAAGGGGATCCAATGTCTGTCTGCTTGGGATGTCATGCTTGACAAGCCACGCAGCTGTCCTTGGGATGGCCTGCACCTGTTACCCCTGGGCGTCTGAATATTGGATAAGGCCTTTGCCACCTCCATAGAGCCTTTTGTAGGCAAGGCTGAAAAGACTGACCCACCACCCTAGAAAACATAAGTGGGAAGAAACATAAGGGAAATGCTGACCAATGCCAGATGTGTACACCCCAATATGCATGCTCCCGAGGCCATCCCCAGAATGGAGAACATCGATGTCTGTGCAGTGACAGAAACCTGCTGCAAGCCTCCTGACAGCACACCAGCACTACCAGGTTATACCATGTATCATGTGTTATGGCCCCAAAACCTGGAACAAAACATAAAAGGAGGGTGAGTATCTATAGTCATCACAGACACCCATACGTCCAGGTAACTGACAATGCACAAGGCATTGGAGTTCACCCATGTGCAACTAACTGTAGGCAAGACTGCTATGCAGTCTGTAGCATGCTACAGACCGCACTCTCACACACAATAACACCACCCAGCCATCCTGAAGACACTGGACAGTATGAATGTCCCACCAAATACCAAACAAGGAACCACAAATTACCACATAGGTGGTAAACCATTATGTATGGAAGGAGTAACCAGGGACCTAGGGACACAAGTGGACAGTAACCTGTTATGTGACACCCACATTGCCAATGTGGCTAGGAAGACTGTCTACATTTGACACCGTATCAGGAAAGGAGTCACATCTACAGCAACAGAGGTCATTGTGCCCCTATACTTTTCTCTAATCACACCCATAATCTAGTACAATGCCTCATATGGGATGTACCTTACCTGACACCTGCAGCAGTTAGAAAGACCTCAAAGGTACCTCACCAAGAGGATAAAGGGTCTCAAATATATGTCATATGCTGCCTGGCTGTAGACACCCCAGCTGAATCCAGTCACATACTGCCTACACAGAGGCATTGCATGCCTGTTGTAGGAGGCCATGCCCAACACAGGAGTAATGGACATGCTCCACCCCAGAAAACTCAAATCCATCGGAGCTGTGAGAGTGAGAGATGTCAACCTCAACAAATAATGAAATAGGATGTGCTGGTGGGACAGATACATAATCCAGAGGCTCCCCACACCCTGGACAAGAATCCCACTCCATGTTAGGCAGAGCCCCTCACTGACACTCTTCAACAGGAATATTGCCAAGTGGATGGATAACTGTAGAGTTACACTGGGGGTCTTCACTGTGTCATGTCCAGACAGAGGCATAGCAAAACAAATCATAAATGGCCATAATATTCACATAGCAAGGGGTGTCAAAAGTCACACACACTCTGGCTAGGCTAACAAATGCCCAGGGTGGATAGCCTAGTATGAACCTATGAACCTATGAAGATACAAATTGTACAGGACACTAAGGATAATCCCAAGGCTTTCACAACTGATGGTAGGAACCATGTTGGGAATTCACAGATATACCCTGAATCACACAAATATCACAAACACACACACATATTGCCAACATACATCCTGACAGGTGCAGTGCAACCCCCCCCCCCCAAATGCAGAATATCTATCCCAGCAGACTGCTGGCCCCCTGACATTGCAGATGCTGAGGTAACAGCCAACATCTACAAAGCAAAACACACAGCAGCAATGGTATGAGATGGTGTCCTGGGCTTAGTGCAACATGGACTCCAAGATGAATGGAATGCCAAACCACACTACTGCTCAATGTCAGCCTTACCACAGAATATGTACCCAAAGAGCAGTGTACAACAACAGTGGTCCTTCTCAACAAAGGTGTTGCCTGAATGGATACTGAAAACTACTACCCCAGAATCCTGAGAAGCTCGGTTTGCACAGCTATGGAAAGGATCAGCATGTACCACAGACATAAAGATATTGGGGACCTACTGACACCGGACCCAACCCAGTGAGGCCTTCTCAAGTGCAGATCCTGCCCCTAACCATGTTTGACTCAATTGAAACAGTCATTAAGGTCATTGATGAGGGCAATGTGCTCCACACAGTGTAGCTGGACCTTGCAAAGGCTTCTATAGAATACCCTACGTGTTCATTATAGATAGGCTCACCAGCTTAAATATAAACCCACATGTCAGTAGAGGGGTTGCAAACCAGACCAAGGACAGAACAGACATGGTCAGACATGCTGCAGCCATGTCAGACTACAAACCAGATATAACTGGCATCCCACAAGGCTTTGTCCTGGGATCTCCCTCGTCTGGTATATATGTCCCATAGGTACAGGCAAACATGGAAGGACTGTGTCCAAACATGTTTGCAGAGGACTACAAACTGCTCACCACATATGATCCACCAGCTGACACAAGCATCCCACAAAGGGCCACATAGAAACAGACAACTGGTGCCATAGCCATGTCAGCAAGCTAATTGCAGAAACGTGTATAGTCAACCCCCGTGGATATACAGTAAGTGCCCACCAATTACCACATAGGTGTTAACCCATTATCTAGTTAACATGTAATGAGAGACCTGGGGACACAAGGTGATAGATATCCTGCATTGGACAAACATGTGCTGTAGTGTTTACAGAAACATACCATATACCCACCTAATCATGAAGGCTGTCAGATCTAGATAAGGGGAGGTCATTGTGGCTCTGCAGTCATCCTTCATCAGTGGTACAATTGACTACAATATCCCCTGTGGGATGTACCTCAGCAGACACCTCCATCAACCGTAAAGTCCCCAACAGTACCTCATCAGGAGTATCAAAGAGCTTGCACAGATGCCATGTATTGCCTGTGTTGCTGGCATCAATAAACATGCTGCACCTTGTACAATCTGAATGGCAGTGAGCTATGCACATGAGAGACCTGAACCCCAGCACTGACTTACATAGGACAAGCTGTACTGCGTGATCCATAACACAGAAGCCACTCCCACCCTTGAGTGAACCCCTAGCACAGGCTACCCATAGAGTCACTTATCAATCTTCCTCAATAGGAATCCTGATGAGTGGATGGGTGATGGTAGATTTATCCTGGGTATCACTGTCATGTCACAGGTAGACAGAGGCACAGTATACTAACCATGACATATGTCATGGCAAACTCCACTTACAATGTGTGTTGAAGGACAAACACACTCTCCAACTAGCATTAGACATGGACTAGGGCACATCGCTAGTGTTTGCAAATGTACACCTATGTTGTGGAATACACTACCAATGTTGGACAAGCCTGGTTTAAGTAGTTGATATCTGAACAGAATGCAACATGGTCAGATGTACACAACTGGCCCCTAACCAGGCTGTTGTGCCCACTATCGAAATGTAAAGCAGTGATAGCAGTAAAGCCCAGGATACTGTCCACCACAGTCAAAGTACTACCAGTACACTATACAGTACTACAGTGTTAGGTCAGTGTGAAAGGATGTTGACAACTGTATGCAAAGTATCCCAAGCAAACACTGCAGGCACAGTATAATCCTGTTGTGTTCACACACAAAGCAGTTGTACAGTAACTACACAACATGACACACAACACAACCATAAATGGGTGATAGTTGTTGAAGTTCACACTCATCCACAAATGTGGTGGGCTGCAGAGTCCAACATATGGAATGCTCACACTGGGCATGCTCACACACTTTGACAACATGCCATGGGAAGGCTGAACTGGGCATGCTCACACACGTAGGCCAAATCTCGGTTTAGCAGTTGGACACACATATCTGGTATTGTTATGTGTTATTCCAGGAACCAACCACATTACAGCAATCTGCCCAGTGCACACAGTTAAATGACTACAGAGACATACGTGATATAGTGAATCCCTCCCATATGCAAACATCTTCCACAGATGCACAAGTTGTTCATACAAACAGGGAATGCTATGGCAATAAAGATGTGCAAACAGTCTATCAGCAACAAATAATGTGCATTTGACAATTAAACATATGGGTGTAGAGGTCAACACTAGGCTGTTTGCCCTAGGGAATGACAGCTTAGCCAGAGTGTGCTTGGTGTCTGACTGCCCACAGGATGCACATTCCCCTTTCTAAACACAGATGATGTCAGCACCCTATAAGTACAGCAGGAGAAAAGAAACTTCCCAGTAATCCGAATAGTGCGCTCTGCTAATGTGTCCGTCTCAAGTGTCATAACATAGTTAGGTAGGAGTTTCAAATCCTGCAAATGCTCAGTGTTGGGGTTGGTGTGTGTGTAAGTCTGGGGGAGAGAAATGTCCCTTTTAGCAACTAGGAAAACACACTACAGGATGTACATTTCCTTTCTAAACACCGATGATGTCAGCACCCTATAAGTAAAGTAGGAGAAAAGAAACATTCCAGTAATGTGAATAGTGCGCTCTGCTGATGCATCTGTCTAAGTGTTGTAACATAGTTAGGCAGGGGTTTGAATCCTGCGAATGGCAAGTGTGTGCGTTTGTCTCAGGGGGGTTTGTGTGTGTGAGAGAAATGTCCCTTTTGGCAACTAGGAAAACACACTACAGGATGCACATTCCCTTTCTAAACACCGATGACGTCAGCACCCTATAAGTACAGCAGGAGAAAAGAAATCTCCCAGTAATGCGAATAGCACGCTCTGCTAATGCGTCCGTCTCAAGTGTCATAACATAGTTAGGTAGGGGTTTGAATCCTACGAATGGCAAGTGTGTGTGTGTGTTTGTTTGAGGGGGGTTTGTGTGTGCGAGTGAAATGTCCCTTTTAGCAACTAGGTAAACAGACTACAGGATGCTCATTCCCTTTTCTAAACACTGATGATGTCAGCACTCTATAAGTACAGCAGGAGAAGAGAAATCTCCCAGTAATGCGAATAGCGCGCTCTGTTAATGTGTCCGTTTCAAGTGTCATACCATAGTTAGGTAGGGGTTTGAATCCTGAGAATGGCAAGTGTGTGTGTTTGGCTGAAGGGGGTTTGTGTGTGTGAGGGAAATGTCCCTTTTGGCAACTAGGAAAACACACTACAGGATGCACATTCCCTTTTCTAAACACTGATGATGTCAGCACTCTATAAGTACAGCAGGAGAAGGGAAAACTCTCAGTAATGCAAATAGCGTGCTCTGCTAATGCATCCGTCTCAAGTGTCATAACATAGTCAGATAGGGGTTGGAATCCTGCAATTAGCAAGTGTGTGTTTTTGGCTGAGGGGGGTTAGTGTGTGTGAGGACAATGTCCCTTTTGGCAACTAGGTGAACAGACTACAGGATGCTCATTCCCTTTTCTAAACACTGATGATGTTAGCACTCTATAAGTACAGCAGGAGAAGAGAAAGCTCCTAGTAATGCAAATAGCATGCTCTGCTAATGCATCCGTCTCAAGTGTCATAACATAGTCAGATAGGGGTTTGAATCCTGCAAATGACAAGTGTGTTCCCCTGTCTGAGGAGGATTAGTGTGTGTGTGAAGGTAATGTCCCTTTTAGCAACTAGGTGAACAGACTACAGGATGCTCATTCCCTTTTCTAAACACTGTTCAGCAGAAGGCCATGGCTCTGGCACAAGTTGTCTGTTGCTATGATGCCCCTTTGGAAGATGCTTGTGTCAGCTGGAGAGTCGATTATGGTGGCCAGTTTGCAGTCATCTGCATATTTGGACAGCCACAGTCCGTCCGTGTTGGCCTGTACCTCCAATAAATATATACCAAACAAGAGGGTCCCAGGACTGAGCCTTGTGGGACACAACCCGTAACTGTTGTGGAGTCTGGCATGGCTCCAGCAATGCTAACCATGTGGGTTCTGTCCTTGAGCCACTCTGCAATCCATCTAGTGACATCGGGGCTTATATTTAAGCTGGTGAGCTTCTCTAGAATGCCCAAGTGGGGTATTGTTGTGAAGGCTTTTGCAAGGTCCAGGTAGGCTGTGTGAACCACCTTCCCCTCGTCAATGGCCTTGGTGACTGTTTCAAAGAAATCAACCGGGTTAAACCTGGTAGTGCTGGTGTGCTCTCAGTAGCCCTGAACCAGGCATCTGTTACTGCACATATATCGATGTTTTCCATGCCAAGGAGTGTTTTTGGTGCATGCATCTGGAGGTTTAGACGTCTGGCGTTGGGTAGCCTTGCTCATAGTTCCTTATCCCTTGTGATACCTATGAAGGTGGGTTTGTCATTTGAGCCCTGCCTAACATAGGCACTATGGGGGTAGCAAGAGCCTTTGCCAATATCTGAAAGCCCAGGGGTGACAGGTGCAGGCCGTCCCTAGCAAAGCAGGTAGTTCAACAGAACACAGTGAAAAACTTCTCAAAAGCCGATTTCACACTTCTAAAAACTAGTGTGGTCTCCTTTAAGGCCCCTGAGCCAGTGGTAAACATTACTCAAACCGCTGAATCACTTACAAATGCCTTCTACCAGCACCTACAGGACTGCATGGATCAGGCAATCCCAAACAAAACTAAGACTCTCTGTACCAAAGGCAAGCGTCCAGTCTGGTGGACCCCAGCCATAAACAAGCTCTACAACAAAAGGAGGAAGCTACTACAAGATAGAGCAAAATCCTTGAAAGGTAAGACACCTTTGATCATTATAAGTAAAAAACTAAGAGCTCTCATAAAATCATCCAAGGCAAATTTTGAGAGAAAATCGCCAAGGACTCTAAAGAGAATCATAAGGCCTTCTTTAGCTATGTTAGAATCCTAGGAGGAAACTCCCAGATATGCTCAGAATTAGTTCAAAATGATGTGAAAATTACTGAACCTACACACATTGCCAACATACTGGCTGACAGGTTCAGTGCAAACTTCCCCTCCCCCCCCAAAAGGAGAGATATCTATTCCAGAGGATTGTAGCCCCCCAAACATCTCCAACGCCCAGGTGAGAACTGCCCTCACTAAGGCAAAACACAGCATCCATGGGACGGATGGTGTCCCCGGCTGTGTGCTTCATGAACTCAATGAGAATTAAACCCACAGTTAGGACAGCTGTTTAATCTTAGCCTCACCTCAGGATACGTACCCAAGGAGTGGCACGGCGACTGTGGTGCCACTTCATAAGGGGGGTGCCTCCACAGACCCTGGAAATTACCCCATTAGCTTGACAAGCCTTATCTGCAAAGCCATGGAGAGGATCATAATGGAACTCATAAATAAAGACATAGGAACTTGCAGACTTTGGATCCAACTCAGTTTGGCTTTGTCAAGCAGATCCTGCCTCTTAAACTTGGTTGACTTTTCGAGACAGTCACCAAGGCCATTGATGAGGAAAGGCAGTCCATACAGCCTACCTCGACCTGGCAAAGGCCTTGACACAATACCCCACTCAGGTATCATCGAAAAACTCATCAGCTTGAATGTAAACCCATACATCACAAGATGGGTTGCAAACTGGCTAAGTGACAGAACCCACAGGGTCAGAGTTGCTGGAGCCATGTCAGACTCAAAGCCTGTCACAAGTGGTGTCCCACAGGGCTCAGTCCTGGGTCCACTCTTGTTCGGCATCTACTTTTCTGAAGTACAAGCAAACACAGGAGGGTTATGGCTGACAAAGTTTGCAGATGACTGCAACTGGGCGCCATAGTCGAAAACACATCTGACACAGATATCCTCCAGAAGGGCCTCACAGAAATGGATAACTGGTGCCAGAGCCATGGCCTGAAGTTAAACGCCAAAAATGCATAGTCATACCCTTTGGGAAAAACAAGGCTACCCCTAGCTACCATATAGGTGGCAATCCACTGAGCACAGAAAAAGTCATCAGAGATCTGGGGACCCAGGTTGACAGTAGCCTTCGTTTGACACTCATGTTGCTAAAGTAGTTAGGAAAACCTTCTATATCACCCACCTGATCATGAAGGGATTCACATCTAGATCAAGGGAGGTCATCGTCCCCTGTACTCATCACTTATTAGACCTATGATTGAGTACAATGCCCGTTCGAATGTATCTGACCAGACACCTGCTGCAGCTTGAAAGGCCCCAAAAGTTCCTCACCAAAAGGATAAAGGGTCTCAAAAATATGTCTTATGCTGCCCGACTGAAAGAACTCCAGCTCTATTCAGTCTCATACCGCTTGCTCAGAGGTGACCTGTGCCTGACATATAAGGCCATGTCAAACCCACATTTGATGAATATGCTTCACCTCAAAAATCTAGATCCCTCAGAACCACAAGGGGGGGAGACTTAAACCTTGACACGGTTATAAATAGAGCGTGCTGGAGGGACAGATTCATCACCCAGAGACTCCCTATGCTGTGGAACAAAATCCCGGTACATGTGAGGCAGAGCACCTCTCTGGTCTTGTTCAAGAGGAATCTTGACCAATGGATGGGAGATTGCAGATATACCCCAGGGATTACTTCAGCGTCACTGCTTGACAGAGGCACAGCAAAATGATAGGCATAGTTTTTATTCAAACTAAAGGGGTGGCGAAAGCCACATAACTATGGGCTAGGCTTATAAATGCCCTTGGGCAGATAGCCTAGTATGAACCTATGAACCTATGAACCTATGAAGATGAATGTGTGAAGGTGTAGTGCCTGTGATTAGTTAGCAGTAGCATATATGACTGCTCACGTGGACACATGCCAGGTAGGTCATATGCACTGTGTCACAGGCAATGTACATGTGAACAGGACAAACAGTGACATCCTGTCAAGTGGGACATGGACATACATAAAGTAGGCTATGCAGATGGCACTAGGAGTCCACAGAAGCTCTATAACTATGCATTGCAGGTGTGATCAGTATTCCAGGGTAATTGCAAGCAAACATGCATGCAAACAAAGCTACAGTAAACAGGGCTGCATGTAGTCCATTGTACAACAAACAAGCTGTACCAGTTCCAGTAGGTAACATTGCAAATATGCAGGCACTATGCACATGTACATGGAAATACACGGGTCAGATGGCTAGGGTCCAGTCTCAGTGCACACAAGTGTACAGACCATGTACTGTCAGGATGTACAATAACTGGATAGAAACCCATGTGCTCATACCTGCAGTAATACACATGTCAAATAACAGACACTGAGCCTTCACTCAGTGGTTCCATACTTAGTAGGATATATGCTCCCTGGCCTGCCACCACAGTATCCCTGACATATATGGGGACTCTCCCTCCTGTGACAGTTAGTTATGTGTGTTGGGGCTGTCTAGCATGGTATGAGATGTGAGCATGCAGTGCTAGGGTGCTCCTGTGTGTCCTGTACCAGTCGTGTAGTACTGCACACATATCAACATCCTCAAACATCTGCAATGCAGAGTCTAGTGTGGGCAACATGCCACTTGCAATTTACATGTCCATCATTGTGTATTACTACATTCATTACCCTATCCCCTGTGCTACCTATGTATGTAGCCTTCTGTTGACATCATTACCACCATTATGCCAACATGTGCAGATGATACACTATGGTACTTACCATGGGTGTAGACAACAGGACATGACAATCACACACTTACTGCATCAGGCATGCTGTGATATACCCACAATTAATTCAGCACACAGTGCTGTTAACAACATGATACTATTACTACACATCTATGTGGTCACCCTGTGCATCAGCAACATGTTAACCTGTACCTGCACAGTTGTTACAGATTGCAGGAGGTGGCACAGTTTCATCATATGCACAGGGTGTGAACCTGGTATGCCTGAGTCAGCCACCCATACCACCAATTGACATGTATGTGTATGTGTGTTGGTGAGGGACAGCAGTAGAAGGTGGGGCAATGTTGATGCAGTGTGTGCGTGTATGCGGTAGCCCTAGGTGTTGTCAATTTGCATGTGTGTATGGATACACACAGTTCCACCTCATGCCATATACTGGTGTTTGTGGACAGCCACAGACTGTACCTGCCAGGTCATACAGATCAGTGTTTCTGGCCACGGACACGGTACCTGTGCCTTGCAGGGGTGCTACGGACCGTATCCGGTACCAACCCAGACTGGGTACTGTCATCAGAAACAGGTGTTGATTGACTGGACACAGATCCCTGTCGGGCCTGGCCAGAGCCACGTGCACGTGGTCTCCTGGGGCGGTCTGATGACAGCACAGACCCAGCATTGCTGGGGCTGCTGCTGGCACTACGGGGGCAGCCGCGGCCCTGTTGTCGTCCACGACGACTGCCAGCTGCTGCTGTTGCTGGCATACGGCCACGTCGATGCCTCAACCACCCACCATCGCCCTGGCTCATGGACATGTAGTTGTGGAACCGGTCTAATATGTCCCCACAACGTCTGTCTATGACATCGGTGAAATCACAGATGGCAGCCGCAGTGTCACGTATACTGTCAGTCATGGCTGTGCGACATGCTGTCAGCTCCCTCAGACCCTGTCTGGTGTACCGTTCCATATGTGACTGTGCCTGCATGACAGTCCAAAACATAGCTGAGGTTGTAAGACCTCTGTGGGCACGTCTGACAGGGGCAGTACGCCCATGGATGCTCCCACGAGAACCCCTGGACATCTGTCTGTGTGATACCATCTCTGGGCCATGCCCATGGCTGCTGTGTGGGGAGGCATGTGCCACAGATACCACATTACCCTGGTCAATGCCCACTGTATGCTGTCCATCACCTAGGGACAGTGGTGACAAAGGGTGTATTGGCAGGATAACTGTGCGCATTGATGGGGTCGACAGCTGTGTACTGTCAATCGGCTGACCAATGGCGGACCCTGGCATACCTTCCTGTGCCATTACACAGATGTCAGCATTATCAGTACCCACAGCACCTGACTCAGGTTCCCTGCTACATGACACCAGAGCAGCAACAGAACCTGTGGGAAGGAAACAGGAAACACAGTTTACAATGTCTACACATTACCAGCGATGCACACATGCACAGGTGCACACATGCACACATGCACACATGCACACATGCACAGGTGCACACTTGTACACATGCACACATGCACACATGCACACATGCACACATGCACAGGTGCACACATGCACACATGCACATATGCACAGGTGCACACATGCATACATGCACACATGCACACATGCACAGGTGCACACATGCACACATGCACACATGCACACATGCACAGGTGCACACATGCACACATGCACACATACACAGATGCATACATGCACATATGCACAGGTGCACACATGCACACATGCACACATGCACAGGTGCACACATGCACCCATGCACACATGCACACGTGCACACGTGCACACATGCACGCATGCACACGTGCGCACATGCACACGTGCACATGTGCACAGGTGCACACATGCACACATGCACACATGCACACAGTTTCACACAATTGTACAGTACTCAGTATGAGTGATATCAACACACAGACACAGACACACCTACATGCATACAAAGAGCACTACTAAGTGAGCCATATAGTACTATTACTATCAATACTATTACAGGAATTGTTAATACACACTCACCAGCATGGATAGGCTGCATTGCTGTTATACCAGAGGGTCCTGCAGACGTGAAGAAACTAATGTCAGTGCCATTGTTACTGAGTATGATACAGGTCAGGAGTACAACAGTCACCTTTCACAGGTCAGCAGCTAATACTGAGGATATCACACTTGCACATTAAATACTATGGTGACAGCTACAAACCAAGGACACACCTCACACATGCATTAACTACCAGTGTACACAACAGTCAACTATACATATGGCATATTACCTGCACGTTCACTGTCTTGCTGCTGTGTGGCTCCAGCCTCCATCATAATGCATGTCTGCTGCTGTTGTTGTTGCTGGCGGACTGGAGCCACTACACTCATGAGTAGTCCCTCCAGTCTGGTGAGTGGGGGATGTGTAGCCACCCCACCACCTGTGGCAACCTGTTGCCTGTGGATATCCGACGCATGCTGATGGACATGTCTGATTAAATCACTGCAGTGATGTCGTACCTGCTCATATGTCCTATTATGCGTGCCTATGTCATTTACCCGACGGACAAGGTCTTGCCACAGTGCAGCCCTCTTCTGCTGATTCTGGCTGGTGCGGGAAAAGAGTATTGCATAATCCCGCACCAGGGTCTGGTGTATCTCCTCATCCTCAGCTGTGGAGTAGGTGGGATTCCGCGGGTGGGACAAGTACCTGAGAAAGAAAATAACCTGGAATCAGCAATATATGTCAGCAGAATTTGGCACACATACTACACATGCTACTCGACTGTTATGATACAACATATCTCACATATGTAGCATCTGTCTGTCTATTGGTGGATACACATGTAGATGGCCAGGTATCAGTGCTCGGCCAGCAACTGTGCAACAGTACCTGGCAGACTCCATACGACATACTACCAAACCCCAGCAGTCAGAACACTGATTCAGGTCAAGAGCACCTCCTCACTCTGGGGGTTTGTATCTAGGTACTGTATGGCCTACATCGTCAACTACTGTGAGCTGACCACACACTGATTGCCCTGGATATACATATCCCACCTCCACCACCAGCACAAACGACTATAGTGCATAACATTACAGATACAAACTTTACACTTTGTAACAGTGATATGGTATCCTTTCAGCCCACTGGGCCAGTGGCAGATACAACCCACAATGCTGACCCCTACACATTTGCTTTCTACAGACATCTCCGAGAATGCATGGATCATGCAATCCCATATATGACCAAGACACTCTCCACAAAGGGACAGCATCCTGTCTGGTGGACCCCAGCCATAGACAGATTGTATTACAGAAGATGGAAGCTACTGCAAGACAGAGCATAATTCATTAAAGGGAGGGCATGTCTGAGCAGCACTGGTAAGGATCTATTTTCCATCATACAAAATACATGGGCAACTTTGAGACGGAAATCAAGATTGACACTACAGATAACCAGAAGGCCTTCTTCAGTTATGTTAGCAACCTGGTCAGGAGCCATCCTCTATGCCCATAGGTAGTACACAACAACAAATATTTCACTGACACCACAGATATCAACAACATTGTGGCAGACAGGTTCAGTGCAGGTGTCACCCCGCCCTCTCCCCTGAAATAAGGCATAGTTATCCCAGCTGACTGTAACCTCCCTGTCATCACAGATGTCCAGGAGAGAGACACCCGCAGGACAGCAGAATACACAACATGGATGGGACCTGATGGTATCCCCAGTTGCATGCTACATAACCTCTGACAGGAGCTAAACACACATATAGAAGTGCTATGTAACACTAGCCTGACTACAGGATATGTACCTGTACACTGGCGCACAGCAGCAGTGGTTCCACTCCATGAAGGAGGCACCTCAACATACCAATACAATACAACACAATACATTACATTACAATACAATACTATACAATATGCTATTGCCCCTGTGTCTACAGCAGCGTACTGTTCTGCTACCCTGACCATTGTGACACATGTGGTGTGATGGTACCTGCTGCTGTCACACAGTTACACAGGGTGACTCATATGGCATATTACCTATCTGACTAACATTCAGCAGGGGTATGTGTGACATGTACGCATGGGGAGTCTTGCTTCTTAACACTGTGTGGTTTATTGCAGGGTATGTCTTATCTGTGGGTAGGAACTCTTACCTCCACATGTGCACACTATTGCAGTGGCATGGATGACACACAGCAGACATTTAGGTTGCGGATGGTGTGAGGTGTTACTATGGTTGTTGGACATCTGTCATGGGTGTGACTTCCATATGTAAATCCGGGAGTGGTAACCTCTATGTGGGTAGCATATGTGTACTCTGTGGTGTTGTCAGTCACTGTGCATTGGTAATGTGTTTGAGTGCATTGTCACAGTGTTGTACATGTCACTGTGTCCTTCTCCATATCTGTAGCTGTCATGTGAGGTCCATACCATGGCATCCATTATGTGGTGTGGAGGGGTACACCGACCTACATGTCCATACCTGACTCACCATGTCCACTGACACATACCATGTGCAGGTATACCAGGGATAGTGTGCCACTGTTAATATCATTGGGGCCACTATTGTACACATTTCTGACCCTGCTCACCCCTGACACATGCAGTGGTGGGCAGCCAATCACATATCTGGTGGTTACTGGTGTAGGTGATCTGGAATGTGGTATGGTACTCCGGATTTGACACTGGTGTTCACTCCATGCCTTTGTCACCAGGCACCTGTTGCAATACATCTGTACACATGTGCCTCACTCAGAATTTATATACATCTCTCTCTCTCTCTATATATATATATATATATATATATATATATATATATATATATATGTATATAGATATATCTATATATATATATATATATATATATATATAAATATGTCCGTATACATATACATATATATATTGATGTACATATATTGCTATAGATGTGAAGGAGGGGGGCACAGAGGGGGTGTGAGTGACAGAGGGGGTGGGACAGGCTGTGTTGCAGGTCATCATATACAGTCATACCTGTAGGTAGTCAGATCAGTCTGTCTATGTATATGTATCTACATATATCTGTATCTGTATGTGTGCATTACATAGATATGTTTGCACAATATTCTATCTACATCTGTCTATGTATTCCTACATCTCTCTCTCTCTATGTATGTATACATATATGCATATCATATATATATATATATATATATATATATATATATATATATATATATATATATATATATATATATATATATATATATATATATATATATATATATATATATATATATATATATATATATATATATATATATATATATATATATATATACACATACATATGTTGACATACATACGTATCCATATGTTAGACAGGTATATCAACATATTTCAAAGAACAGAAAGACACTGCAACCAAGTAACTCTGGAAAAACGAAGTCAGCTTAAACCCAGCAGCAAATTATGAGACTCCACAAGTTGTTTTTAGCGCTTTCATTCACTTTAATCTTCTGTGAACTTCCTCAGAAACAACTTCACCATCCATACACCTGTTTAAGTACTATTCAATCACAATTAATTTACATACATAATTGATGGCAATGAATAAAATTTAAAGAATTTAAAAAATTAAAAAAAGGGACATTACAGCATATGCTAACAAAAAAGCTTATGTTTTGGTATCACATGTTGACACAGAATATATGCATGATACTAATTGTAATAACAAGCATATTGTGGATTCAAATGGCAAAAGAAATGTGTCTGGCTCTAATAGTAGGTTGAGCAATAATGGTGGGGCAAATAATATCGAAGCCCTTATCTTAGATAATTGCAATAACTGTGACAGGAATGGTCAGGTTGCTAGTGCATCTAACAATGATAGTCACACAGTTTCTAATAATACCACAAATACGGACAATAACTGTGGTGACAATGGATCCAATGGAGGTCCTTTTTTAGTCGACAAACAGGGGAACAAACGTGGGCCAACTTGGAACAAAGTGGTTCAGAACAAACCCAAGGGAAGGCTGAGAAACAGAAAGAGATGGTAGGGGCAGTTCCCTTAAATTCATATGAAATACAGATACACAACTTGTCAAATATGGAAATTTCTGAAGAGACTACTAGTCTCTTACAGAAAGGTTTGTCTTTATTCCTTCCAATCATTTTAATAAGACAAAAACCATAATAGATTTCAGATTAACACTTAGGAAATTAAATCTTAAATACATTATGAAAGACATTACAACAATCTCTACACAAGAAGGTCCCAAGAAAGCTAGTACCTTTAATCCACCACTAGTGGGCACACTTCAAGTTTTTCAAAACATATGTGAGGAAGCTATGAGAAACATAAATGCCACTAGCTTTCCTGAGAATTTAAGTGAGCCAGAGTTAACGGCTCTGAAAAACTTAAAAGACAACACAGACATAAGAATTATGAAGGCTGACAAGGGGGGCAAAATAGTAATTATGGAAAATTCACAATATATAAACTCAATGGAAGCTTTGTTAATGGACAAACATGTCTATCAAGAAGTAGATACTAAGATGATACAAAAAAGTTTTTTAAGATTAGATACTACTTTATTTGATATGTTTAGTCAAGATGAAATAGACTATGCAACATATAGTTTCCTATTAGTTGAATTTCCTAAAATGGGAAACATGTTTGGTATCCCAAAACTACAAAAAAAACTGTTTGATCCCCCTTTTAGGCCAATTATCTCAGCCCCCAAATGTAAGACAGAAAATATCTCCATTTGTTTAGATTACACTTTGAATCCAATAGTACAATGTTCTAAATATTATTTAAAAGACTCTTGGCATCTATTGGAACAGCTTAGAGAATTACAACCTCTGACATCTGAATTCTTTCTTGCTTCCTTGGATGTACAATCTTTATACAGTTGTATTGATCATGAATTTGGAATTGAACATTTAAGACAATATTTGGTTGCTAACACAAATTTAAGTAATATTAAGGTTAACACCATTTGTAGTCTTATAGAATGTGTATTACAAAACAACTTTTTCAAATTCAATGATAAATTTTATAGGCAAGTTTTGGGTGTGGCAATGGGGGCAAGGGTAGCTCCGGCCTATGCAAATCTGACTATGGCACAATGGGAAAACACTTTTGTGGCAAATTCTATTTACAAAGACAAGATCATCTTTTACACCAGATACATAGATGATCTGTTTTTTCTATGGAATGGTACCTTACAGGAATTTCATGACTTTGTTCATTATTTGAACAACACTACAAATTGTCTAACATTCACTGTTGGTGAATTTGGAACTAACATCAATTTTTTGGATTTACATTTAAGTTATGACAATGTACTTAAAAAATTTTCAAGTTCCATATATAGAAAACCTACATTTGCAAATCAGTATTTGCACAAAACAGTATACACCCTTACCACATGAAGAAAGGGGTTATAAAGGGTCAATACATTCGTCTAAGCAGGTTGACATCTGACAATGAGATTTTTCTGAGTGAAACAAATAATCTAAGGGGATTTTTTGTCAATAGAGGTTATAAGTTGGCATGGTTAAAAACAATAGAAAGAGAAGTAACATTTCTTCGTGAGACCACAGCAAGGCCTATTTTAACAGTAGGGTCACTGGTCACAGAAGTAACAACTAAGAACAATAAGGAATTTAGTGGTTCCTTTTTGCTACCCATTTCTAATGAGATGTGGCTTATTAAAGACATTATTGTAAATAACTGGAAGATTATCTTGGGTAACCAAGATTTAGCTAACATTTTAGGCATTAAACCAATGTTCACTTTCAAAAAAGTAGTTAATCTAAAAAGTATACTTGAGAAAAAGGAAAACAGATGTACTACAAATAGAACGGGTGTCATACAAACTAAAGGCACCTTTTCTTGCCACTGTTGTAAACAGTGTAGATACATCACTAATTCATCTTTTGTACACTTTAAGCAGTATTTTACATGTCACAGTACTATGGTTGTTTATATTGCTCAGTGCCAAACATGTCCAAGTTATTATGTGGGAATGACCACAAGAGCCTTGAAAGTCAGAATTAGTGAACACATTTTGGCTATAAAGAAAAAGACACAAATAATGCATTAGCAAGGCATTCTATCATTTGTAATGAATTTAAAAAGTTTACATTTGCTGTTCTAGATAGTGTAAATAGTGTAACATTTGGTGGTAATTTCAAACTTTTATTAGAATGTAAAGAGTCCTTTTGGCAAATATTTTTAGGAGCTGACAAATTTCCAGGTCTCAATGAAACTATAAATATGAGATGTTTCCTGGAAATGAATTCATAATTTTTATTGTGATATCACAAATTCAAATGATATAGTTATATTAGTGTTAAACATATACTTGAGAAGTATTTATTTAGGATGTTTTAAGAGTTCATATGTACTATATATAGTTTTCAGTAATTTTTTATGGTATGTCTTAAATTTTATTCATTGCCATCAATTATGTATGTAAATTAATTGTGATTGAATAGTACTTAAACAGGTGTATGGATGGTGAAGTTGTTTCTGAGGAAGTTCACAGAAGATTAAAGTGAATGAAAGCGCTAAAAACAACTTGTGGAGTCTCATAATTTGCTGCTGGGTTTAAGCTGACTTCGTTTTTCCATATCAACATATTTGTCTACCATACTGTATACACACACTAACATACTGCTAAACATACATAACTGTGTAACCTACTTTGTACATGGCACTACAACCTACAATCAAACAACATTGATATGTGCACATAGATGCTCTCACATACAAATGTATGTACAGCCTTCACTGATAGTTGCTGTATGTCCCCTGCCCTTTACACATCTTCATATACATATGGATACAGACCAATGACACATATAGAGGGTTCACAGTATGTAGACCTTTATAGTATTACTTTACATTACCTGTGTTTGTCACAGCTGCTTGTGTTGCTGTCTGGTTCTCTGTCCTGCTGCTCCACTTCCCAGTTGTCAGCTTTCAGGTAGCTGTTGCTGAACAATTTGTTTCTGTCTGCTTAATTGCAGTTTTCTCTGTCTCTGTCTCTCTCTGTCTCTCTCTCTGTCTGTCTCTCACGTCCTTCTCAGGGTGCAATGAAAGTATTGCATGCGTGGACATGGAGTACAGCATACTTTTGTAGGTATCTGCATATGCCCATGTGATGGCCTCTGCACCAATTGTTAGCCAGCATTTGCTAATTGCATGCAGCCAGTTGTGTACTGATTGCAGTTCTCACTGTGATTTCAGAACAGTGCTATAAAAAGGTGTGTGAGATAGGCGTAGCCCTTTCAGATGTTAAGGGCAGGGACCATGCTGTTATGCTGTGGACAATGTTCTGTGAGTGTAAAGGTTGGTATCTCTCTCATATTTCCAGGTGTGTTGTAGATTAACATTCCTCCATTCATTTCTCCAGTTTCCTGTACTAACTGTGTATGTACACTGACACCTACAACTACTACTACTGTTAATGTGTGTGTGTGTGTGTGTGTGTGTGTGTGTGTGTGTGTGTGTGTGTGTGTGTGTGTGTGTGTGTGTGTGCTTTCCTTTCACATTTGCTTGCACTCTGTTGCTAAGGCTTCAATAGTTGCCCTTTACAGTCACTACTTGTATGCCTGCTAGGTGTCTTGACTGTAGTGTGCTGCTGTAGCTTTCCTATTTTCCATGTACATTCACACTTTGGAATGCTTGCTATATCTGCTAGGGTGTTACAGCATGCAGTGTGGTCTGGCCATGGTGTGGGCCTTGACATCTATTAGGGTATTTGAGTATGCTGCTGAGCAGGCCCCAGAGACTTTCAGGTTCATCTGTTATGTGCCTCATGGAATGGTACATATCAGTGGGGTACACCCATTAAAATGTCTGGTATGCTGCAGTTGTGACTGTGGTTTAGCATGAGCATATGTATTACTACACTTTTTCTGCCATGCAAGTGGTGAATACTTTCCGGACTCCATAGTTACCATTGCATGTGTTACACCTTTCTGCCTACTGTTTGTACATTTCACATGGGGTCTGTGGGGCATCCCTGTAAGTCATTCACTGTTGCTATGTCTAGGCTCTTAACTATTCAAATATGGTGGTGTTGGACCCGTCATGTGTACAGATATTTGCAGGTTGTCCACATATCTGCCTCATAATTTGGTCAATATCTCATGCACACCTTTTTCTGGCAAGTCACTCTGGGCTCAAGTCAGAATATGGTGACAAACATTCAAGTTCCAGACTGCATACCCTTCCAAACATCCCACAACGTGTAGACCCTGTTACTTTCTGAACTGTCTGCGTTTGTTGTAACATTATTTGTAATGTGTCCCTGGTTTTGGACCTTTGCTCCACATATTTTATTACTTGGTCCAGATGTGTTCCTGTAAGAGGTTGTGGGGTATGGGCAGTGCTTATCCTGCTGTGAGTATGTGTGTGTCTTGCAAGGTGCTATAGTGACATTATTACCTACTAGCTTCCAACTAGCATGGCTGTTTCTGTTCACACACTACTATTATGGAAATCCACCAGTTTTGATAGTAATTCTAAATGTCATGCTTTGTGTACTACACATCTATATTCCCTTTACATTCATTCCTACTGTTACATGATATATTTACTTTAGCACAATGCTCTTGTATAAGAGTCATGGCTTAGTGGTAAGTCATGCAGACTACAGTTGTCAAGGTCCAGGGTTCGGGACTTACAGTAGGATTTTATTTTGCTTTTGAACTGATTACGGGACCTGTCAATCAAAGTGACTAAGGCACTTTTAAGCAGTTATAATCGGGTTAGCGCTGGTTTGTGCGGAGCTCACACATGCGCACTGGCGGTTAGCTCCGTGCACACAAGCGCACACCCGATTACAACCACTTAAACGTGCTTACTCTTGCGCACACCCGCGCTATTTTGCTTGAAAGAAAAGAAAAATGGGGAGACAGGAAAGTGGTGAAAAAGGGGTCACAAAGAGGGTAAGACAGTAGGGAAACAAGCTTGAGATGTGCAGGAGGGATGTAGGTAAGGCCCATAGCTGCCCATTTCTTCATCAGCAACAGCTGTGCATATATATGTAATTTGGTGTGACATTTGAAACCTTCCACCCCTGAGAGAGGTGTCAGGACAACAATAATACTTGTTGTACAGCCAATTGGAATTGATAGGTTCCATGTCCAGTAGACATGTGTGCAGAATGGGCAGCTATGTATAGGGCGTAATGTTTTTGTGGGTACAGAGTGCCCTTTTTTTTATTTTTTCAGGTGAGAGTGGTATGTCAGGTGAAGGTAGTCAGTACAGCTGGGGAGGTGGGTTGGGTAGGTAAACAGACAAGACAAACAAGACGCATACAGGGGCGGTGTATGACACGTGTGGGGGGGTTACACAATTGACAGGGACGGAGGTTTGGATATCCAGAGCCCATGAGCCCACAGATGGCAACAGTGGAACTGATATCCCCACCCATAGGCAGTTGCCACTGTTCCTTCACTGCCCAGGACGGGGCTGTGCTGGGGGCTGTGTAGGCGGGGCAACAGGCATGCCCGTTAGTTGCGCCACCCGTGCCTCGAGCTGGCGTAGGGGCTCAAGGACAGAGTCCCGAATCTCCCTACGCACCACAGTCCGCACTCTATGGAGGGTGAGTGGTGGATCTCCTCCGGCCACACTTGCAGAGGGGGTCGAGCCCCATCCCCTGCAGCGCTTCCACCCGCAGGTGGCACAGGGCCACCGGAGGAGGGTCCAGACTCGGCACTAGTGCCAGGTGCACTCGCCAGCTGAGGTGGGAGAGGTGGGTCCGCTGGAACCCGCCTTTCCTGCCGTACTATGTTTTGCATTATGTCATGACAGTTTGGGTTAGTGACATATAATACCATTCACAATTAGTTGTAACAGCATGCATTAGTATTCCCATTAACCAAACACCCAGATATTCACACCATTGAACAGCGTGCATAACACATGCATAATTTGAACAGAAATACACGGTCCAACAACATGCAGGGTTAATTGATGGCAACAGGCCATCAGGTGTGGATGTATGAACAGGGCAGATGCATCAACAGACATGCAAATATATATGACCCAACAGGACAAACGTCCAGGGGTGTTAATTGTGATTGCACATACCATTTTCACGTGGAATGGGTTATATGTACTTATAGGGTGGGGTGAAGAAAGTAATATTAACACCTTTGAATAACAATACATATGCTGTACATTTCTAATAGCTACAGTTATATACACACTACTGTTCTAACTACAGTTTCCTATATGTTAACTATTTCAACTTGGTGATAGGACTGTTAATGCAACATCAATATACATTTTATGGTTCTTCCTACACATTCATATTTAGCTTTGTTCAGCTACATCAGGGCTACATTTGCTTTATATAGCTGTAGACAAGTGTGGATGTTTGGTATATCAGACAAACATTCTATCTGCATATTGCAGACTGAGAGCAACATATCCTGATTTTGGGATACACATTCCAGATGCAGCAACACTTTGAACAGATTTAGCTGTTTGGTTTTGAATCTGACATGCATTTCATTCTGTCTTGCCTGCAGTATACTTTATTCAGGGGTTATTACTACTGTATTGCTGGATTCATGGCACTTTCTCACACTCTCTCACTTGCTTTCATTTTACTATTCAGGATGGTACTTCTAGGCTTTATTGACATGTTTTAACAGTAGTTATTACAATCCTTTCCAGCAGTCTCACTTCTGTCATGTTTCAGTATTTCCACAGGGATATATTTCAAACATGTGATTTCATCATCTTCTGCAGCTATATTTTTCAGCCTGCTGCAGGTTGTGTACTATTTTCTTACAGGCAGGGCATTTTTATTTCAGGATATATGTCGGACAGTTTCATGTTTAGCTTAAACTTACAGACTGAAAACTGTTGTAATCAAGCAATACTTGCATACACTTTCACACTGTTACTTGCAGATTTTATTCCTTACTGACTACACTGCACTCTTTTGCTGACTGTCATACTTTTATATTTCTTTACAGTTACTGGTAGTGGATTACTGACCTGCCTGGTGGCGCAACCGCACCAGCCTATCACCATAGGCTCTGCGGTTCGCAGAACGGACACCTGCAGCTGTAATATAAATGAAGTAATATTGGAATACACATCTCCATAATATCAGCTAGTTTAACTTTTACATACATAATTAAATGTTACTTACTCAGTGGTGGGCGTTGGGTGTTTGCCGGGCCTCCTGGATCCAAAGGTTCAGTTGGTCCTGCTTGCGTCTCTTCAGGTCCGCATGGTGGTGATGGACCTGCTCACCTGTCCTTGGAATCCCTGTGGCACTGGTGAGATCATGAGCCAACCGGTCCCACGCCTCAGCCCTGTATGCTCCCCAGAGGACCTGGCCCTGCATGAGTTGGGCCTCATGATTGTGGACTAGGAGCCAGGCCATGTACCTGGACTCCTCAACACCCCACCTCTGTGCTCGAAAGTGACTACCCTCTCCTACTCCTGACATTCTGCCTGCAGGTCTGTTCTACAATTGTTTATGCTGTGTATTCCCGCCTATGGGGCTTATATAGTCCATTTTTCCCGCACATATCTGTGATTGGCCATTTTGGAATTGTATCAACTTCAGTAAACCTGCATTGTCATGCTGTAGTTTGTATTCATTCCTATATATTAGCTATCATTGCATTTCTAGGTACTGCTGTCATGGCTTAGTGGTTCTGTACCTTGACTATGGTGTATAGTATCCTGGGTTCGAACCTGGCCACTGCTTTTTATTTTTCATGACTGTCTAGACATGCTGAGGGGTGTGTCTGTGTAAAGGCAGTTTTGATACGGCTTGCTCAACGTTGCCCGTCAGCTTGTTTGCACGGTGCGCAGCTCCGCGCAAACGGAGTACGCTGCTTTAAGCCTCATTTGGCTATCGGCATGCATATTATGCTCAGCTCAGCTAGGGGCACATAGATTCAGCATGTTAAATGACTGCTCAGCTACGGGCACGCATTTTGCACCAGTTAAACCACTGCTCATTCACGGGCACATACACTCACTCTGTTAAACTGTAGCTCAGCTATGAGCACATCTGGCATTTTTTCTTCTTTTGGTACCTCACATGTCTTCAATATAAATGGGCTATTTCATTACATTTTACATGAATTGTGGTTTTATGTGTACATATTTGTCAGGGACTTGTTTCCTGCTTATTTTGAAAAAAAAAAAATTGGTGTTGTGGGGGCTCGAACCATGAATGCCTGCTCTTCAGCCAACATCTCTACCACTACGCTATTGCTTCCTGGCTTGTTTTGCATATTTAGTTCTTATATGCTTTCCCACTGACTGCTAACTGTAGCTGCACTACGGGCACGCCTGCGCAAACGAGCGCACTCACGGTTAAACATCTTTACAATTTAAAAAAAATATATAACATGTTCATTTATATATCTTTTATGTTTATAGTCTGTAGGGGCATGTGTTGTGTTGTGTTTATTCACATTTCCGTGGACTCTGTTGTGGGTGTCTCCTTTGGGCACTTTTACACTTCTGGGGGCGTGTCCGCTTGCAGGGCTCGGCCTACGGACACGCCCCCTACTGTCTTACATGGACCATGTTAGACTTAGGTGTGATTCAGCATGCTCTCATGAATATGCAAAGCATGCTGACATCACTCCATTTAACTGCAGCCTCTGTGTAAGAGTTATAACTCTTACACGGAGGCTTCGTGAATCCTGGGGCATATGATCGAAGTTCTGAAACTTCGACTGTTTTGAATGGAGATTGTGGTACAGCTCAGAACAGGAAATTTATCATTTTCTACAAAGTAGTGTGAACTCAAGAGTTGGTATATTTAATTAGCAGGGGGTGTGGGGGTGCAGAGAGCTTGCCCCCCCTGCAAAAACATTAAAAATAGAATGTTTTTTTTTTTTTTTTTAAATGTTCAAAGTTCCAAAATTTTGATCATATGGTCTCAGCCATATGAATTTTGAAGTTTTGGAACTTTGATGGGAACCCATATATATATATATGTGCATGTATATATACCTGTCAGAATAATAATGCTATTCATTAACCAGGTAGGCCCACTTGATGCACAGTCCCTTTTCAGAGATGACCTGGGAACTACATCTGGTTAAAGTGACTGTCTCAAGGCCACACAGTAGGCAACGAGGACTGAGAGAATCAAACCCTATACCACTGGAACTCTCTCTCTCTTTATATATATATATATATATATATATATATATATATATATATATATATATATATATATATATATATATATATATATATATATACATATTTATATTTATATATATGTATATATATATAAAAATATATATATATATATATATATATATATATATATATATATATATATATATATATGGGTCCCCTTCAGTAGATCGAACGTTTACAAGTTTGAACCACATATGGCTGAGACCATATGTTCGAACTTGTAAAAGTTCGATCGGACTGAATGGAGATCTCTGTACAAAGCGGAAGGGAAGATTTTCCATTTCCATAATGTAGTGTGATCTCGGAGTTGGTATATTTAAGTAAGGGGAGTGTGGGGGACGAAGCCCCTCAAATGGAGGGTGCAGGGGGACGTAGCCCCCCCTGCTATAGATGTTTAGTTTTGTGGGGGGGGTTGTTTTTTGTGTTTTAAATTCTGTGTTCGAACTTTTACGAGTACGAACATATGGTCTCAGCCATATGTGGTTCGAACTTGTTAAAAAGTTCGATCTACTGAAGTAGATCCATATATATATATATATATATATATATATATATATATTTATAATTTATATATATTTTTATATATATATATATATATATATATATATATGTGTGTGTGTGTGTGTGTGTGTGCGCGTATTTTTTTAACACCTTTTAACAGTCCACAGAGAGCAACATTTGATGCATCTCTAATGGTTGTCAATACTAGGAGCATTGATAATAAAGTTTTTATTGGAAAATTTGCTACAGTCCCACAAGACTGACATTGATATTGTTTGTGAAACATGGTTAAAGAACAATGACTGGAAGCCAGTTCTGTCAGGGTGTGAATATTTTTACTGTGACAGACATTGTAAGAAAGAATCAGGTGGAGGTGTTATGATAGGGATTAGAGATGGTTATGACACCTGTTATTATTACATGGTCATTAATAACATCAGTACTAGATATTGTGTAACTGTGACTGTAAAGACAACCCTAGAACATATAACAATGGTTAGAGTGTATAGACTACCAAATTCAAGTATTAATGACCTAGAATAATTCATACATATCTAGCATGACACACAGCAAGGAAGAATAATAGTGGCTGGGGAGTTAAATTTACCAGAAACAGACTGGAATAGTATTAATTCAACAACATTACTAAGGAAATTATTCAGAAAGTGTGTTCAGGAACAGCAATTG
The DNA here is from genome assembly GCF_019279795.1 of Protopterus annectens. NCBI lineage: Eukaryota > Metazoa > Chordata > Ceratodontiformes > Protopteridae > Protopterus > Protopterus annectens. The sequence goes on along the minus strand of NC_056741.1, from coordinate 1,763,429,715 downwards.
CTTTGAAATGTAAATACTAAACACTGTTTATGTTCCTAAAAAAATTACTGTTACTTCATGTCAATTTTACCATTGTTGATCTGCAGTGATCATGGTGTTATAAAGGTTAAATTGTTGCTAGATAATTCTGCTAAACTGAAATCTAACCAATGCACAGAAGATAATTACATATTATATGGAAGCAAAACAGTCAGTATGTAAAACTAATTGGAGTGAAGCATTCATTGGACAAAATGCAAAAAGAATGTGGAAAGTTTTGAAAGAGAATTTTAGTGTAAAAAATAAAAAAATTATCATCAAAAGCTAAGTATACAACATCTCAGACACAAAATATTATAGATATTTACACAATCTTATGCAAGATAGTTTGGCTCCACAAAGGGGGTGATGCGTTTTCCTAGTGACTACCAGGTAACTGCAGATACTGAAATCAAATTAGATTATATTGACAAAGAACTATACAAACTGAATCCAAACAAGGGAGAAGATGGAATGGGTAATAATGACCTGAGAACACTTCAACAGGAACCGTTATATCAATTACTTACTAGGCCATATCAATACAGAGAGATTCCTTAAGATTGGAGACACACACTTATTAGACCTGTCTTTAAGGGATTGGGGAGTAGGACAAATCCAGTCATACAGACCCTTAGGTCTACTTTCTTGTTGTGGAAAAATAATGTAGAAAGAAATATTGGATAAATTATTGTCAGAATTGCAAAGGTTAGTACCTGAAACCATTTATCGGCATGCATATGTTGAAAAAAGATCTATTACCACCTGTAACATAATGTTCAATACATATAGAATAACAGCTATGAATGAAAAAGTGTGCTGTAATGCAATTTATATAGATTTAACTTCGGCAATTGACAGGGTCATACACAAAACACTGATCAATAAATTAGAACTAGGTATTGATGTACTCTTGATAAGATGGATAGATGCATGGCTTACAAATAGGACATGGCAAGTATCATACAAAAACTGGACAGGTGAAATTCTCGGTTGCAGTCAGGGTGTCCCACAGGGCTCTGTCCTAGACACATACTTGTTTTGATTGTATCTTTCAGACCTATGTCTTTCATCTGAGGTGTTCAGCAGTCTGTAGTTAGATGACCAGAAACTGGGTAAACTGATTACATGTCTTACAGATAGGGCATGTCTGCAAAATAACTTCTAAATTGACCAGTTGGGCACAGGAGAATAATATGTTGATAAATACATCAAAACTGAGCATATGAGATTTGGGAGACATAAATTGAAAGGTGAATATTTAATACAGCACGCAGTGATTTAAACTGTAGATTCATTTAAGGACCTGAGTATATGGGTAGATTCTGTTTTGAGTTTTTCTAATGATATCACACAATTGGTTAATGATAGTTATAGAGCTATAGGTTGTATAAAAAGATTTATAAAGTCAAAGAATCCAGAAATGATGACGTCATTGTTTGTTAATTATATTATACTCAAACTTGAGTATGGAATAACAACATGGAAATCTTGCAAGAAAATAAGCATGAGTAAACTAGATAGGAAACTTAAGTTATTATGAAAGACTAAAATATTTGAACTTGTACAGTATCTCAAATAGATATTTAAGAGGAGATCTTATTCAGGTATATAGGGCATTTACAGACAGCTACCTCTGGGAATGTTTGGAGTTATCAAAAAGTAGTAGAGAATCATCCAGTGACCTTTGTAGAAGATTCTACAGGAATGAGAAGTGTACCAATTAGTTCTTTGAGAGAACAGCTGGTGCATGGAACTTACTATTAAATTGCATTAAAGCAAGCACTAGTTTCGATATTTTTAAGAACAGCCTGGACACGGGAACAACTGTTTTGGTATATTGGCAGGCAGGCTAGAAGGTCATTAATGCCTGTGCTTGAAATATTTGTTTGTTTGTATGTATCTATGTATATAACTATTACACTGCAAATGTTGTGCATGCATTGAGACTAGTGGTGTTGTTAGGACTTAGGATGTATGCTGACTATTTTTCTACAAGCACTGTTTTTATGTAGTGACTGCGGATACTGTGCCAACTTACTGCATTACTCCACAAATACTATACTTGTGTGCTGACTGCAGATACTGTGACAACTCACATCATTACTCAACAAGTACTGTACTTGTTCACAGGTTCATAGGTGTATACTTGGCTAACAACCACTAAGGCCTTTATAAGCCTAGCTGTGTAATCCAATATCTCCCACAAGTTATATGTTTTACACATTTATATAGGGGATGATCGTTGATTACAGCATGACTTACTGGCTGCCTCTGTCCATCAGGCATGAGGACACCAGACCATGGGTGAATTTCCAATTTCCATCCGATGGTCCAAGTTGCACTTAAATAGGGATAAGGATGGATTTTCTTTCACATTGATGGAGAGCCTGTCCCTGAGAAAGGGAATTCTCTGAGATCTGTATCTATCTCAACAACATGTCTTATTTACATTGCAAGCACAGTTTAGGTCTTTTGATCTAGTATTTCTGATCCTGTTTATTTTGTGGATGTGCAAAAGATTCACCAGAGTGGAGTCCAGAGATGTCTTGTATGCCAGGCACAGATCACCTCTCAGTTGTCTGTAGGAGATTGAATATAGAGATAGGGATTTGAGTGAACTACATAGGACATTGTGTTTATGCCTTGTCCTCATTTTGTGAGGAAACTTTGTGAACATTCCCCTAGCTGCATGTATCTGGTCAGGTACAAACCAAAGGGGACATTATACCCAATGATGGGTCTGATAAGGTCAGGTATAGTGGTGTAATGAATTTCCTTTACTTAGATGCCAAGTTGAGCAACACAGAAGTGTTTCCTTACAACCTTGGATACATGTTGGTTGAAGGCCAGGTAACTGTCTACATGTGTTCACATATCCCTGACTAGTGAGCCAATTCTTACTGGTGTTTTATTGATGATGGAATTTATTGGGGTAGCTGACTTCCCAAAAGGTGCTATAATGCATTTCTTGTCACTGAGTTTTAAGTCATGGCTTTGGCACTGGACATTTGTCTGTGTTTGGCCCTCTTGTAAAGTGTTAGTGTCTTGGGGGATTCTATGACTGCTCCCAGTTCGCAGTCATCTGCAGACTTGGTCAGCCAGAGGCCTTTCACACTGGCCTTAATGTCTGAAAAGTAGATTCCAAAGAGAAGAGGGCCCAACACAAGGCCTTGAGGGACTCCACTGCTGAGTGGCCTCTTTTAGGAGGTTGTCTCAGTGATCCTAACTTCCTGGGTTTTATCTATGCAACAGCTGGCTATCCAGCTTGTTATATAGGGGTTTATGCCTCATTTCCATAAGTTTGTTAACAATGCTAGAGTGGGGTATTGTTTCAAATGCCTTAGCTGGGGCAAGAGGTAGGCAGTATGCACTGTTTTACCCTCATCCATTGCCTTGTTGATTTTCTCAAAGAAGTCTATCAGGTTCAGTAGGCATAGCCTTCCTTTATCAAAGCCAAACAGAGATGGATCCAGTGTCTGAAGGTCTACTTCAGTCTTTGTTGATCATTTCCATAATAATTCCTTCCTTGGCTTTGCATATAAGACTAGTCAGTGTAATGGGTCTGAAGTTTCCAATAATTGTTGATGGTCCACCCTTAAAAAAAATAAATGACTAATTCACTCCTCCATTCTCATGGTACAAAGACTTTTTTGAGACTATAATTAGTGACTCCAGTGGCCCTAATATGTCATAGTTTAACTACTCAGGAGGCATCCCATTTGGGGCCTGTTAAAGCTGCATCCTTGGCCTTAGTGAGCTCAGCCAAGACATACTGTCTATTTAGATATGGAAGGGTTATGTATGAATGCATTTCTTGGGAGTTGGCTGGACTGAGTGTGTGTGAGGGGGTAAAGTTGGAACTGAATTTTTCAGTCAGCAGCTTTGCTGCATCTCCTGGCTCAGTGAATGTGAAACCATTAACCATGAGCAGCACACTGCTGTGTGTTGCCTTTGAGGTTTCTGGCAAGCTAAAGAAGCCTTTATTGTTGCCCTTTGCCTGGTAGGTTATCCTGACCTTAAAATTGTCCTTATTGGATGTAATTAGCCCTCTTAGCTGCTTTTTTATTTTGATAAGAAAGTTCTTATCTTTATGGGAGTTACACTTCCTGATTTAGCCATGGTATTTTTATCCTTTTGTTCTATAACCTGTTTAATCTGAGATGCCATCAGGGTTGTTTCTTACTGGAGTTAGCTTTGGGTTTACTTCTGGTTGTTATAGCAGCCTCTGTGTAGTCATTGACATGGTTGTACAGAGTTTCTGTGATCAATTATGCACAGACTGATGTGGTCTCTGGGTTTGGAAGGGCAATGAATTTTGACAAACTATCTCTTAATAAAAGGTAGTTTGCCTTGGAATAGTTCCTAATTGCTGCTGGGTTTACTTGGGTTACCAAGTTGATTTTGATTTCAAAGGAGACAGTTATATGGTCAGACCTTATCAAGGATGATGTAACACTGGTGGTGGTGCATCATTTTTCTATGTTTGTGAGTATGAGGTCCAATATGTTGGAACCTATAGTGTGTGTATACACTAACTGGTTCAAATTGTTTGTATTTATTAAGTCTGGATTGGAAATATCTGTGCTTCCAGATTTGGAGCTGTGTAGGATTCCCAGTCTACAGAAGGGAAATTAAAGTCCCTGATGAGTAAGGTTTTGGGTTGGATGGTGAGTGCCTTCAGTAGGTTTAAGTATACTCTATGAGTTTCATATGACATAGAGGGTGACCTATAGCTTGCTAGGAAAAGGTACAGGATTTTATCTATGGTGACCTGCACATGGAGAAGCTCTAGTGCATTTATTTTTATTTATTTATTTTATTTTACATTTGTTGACCGGGCTAGTCTAGCTGGAGAAAATTCCATTTTCAGTAGAGGCCCGGGGAGAAAAGCTCCACAAAAATAAGTACATAGAGACAAAAAAATAATATTAGTATGCATGTTAATGAAAACAATAATAACAAACTGAACAATTTAAGAGTGTTACTACAAGTGTTAATTTCTATCATACATAGTTACAAGAAAATAAGAAGCTATATGTCTTAAAATTAAAGGTGCATGAATTAATTACTTCCCCTCACAGTTACAGTCTAGGGAAAAAAGATATTAAATTTTATACAGAGAAAACAGAGATACATGTAAGATATGGATACAGGGAAAGTAGGTAAAGAAAAAGAGTGTAAAGAATAAGGGGAAAAAATAAAAGGGAATTAGATTATGAAAATGTATGAAGTTAGGACAGTAATAGGCAAGGAAGCGAATTAGAAGACAGTGTGGGAGGAAGGAAGTATGCCAAGTGGAGAAGTAAAGTCAGAGAAGAGGTAGTTATAAGTAAAGTTGAAGTATTGGGAATCAGGTTAATGAGGTTTGCTACAGGAGCAGAGCCAGTGATTTTGGAAGTGGAGTTTAATATTTTGTTTGAAGAGAGGCAGTGATGTAATCTTTGTTATGTTGCTAGGTAACGAATTCCATTTTGAACCTACAGAATTGGTAAAAAGGGAGTCACCAGCAGTGTTGTTTGATTTTATGGAACTAGTCAATAGCTTACTAGATGAGCGGAGAGAGTTGAGATTATTATAGGGGATTATGAGTTGAGAGAGTATAGGGGTGTTGTTTGGTTGGTACAGTATTTTGTGGGCAATGGTAAGTTGGTGGATTGCAAGATAGTTCTGATACTCTAGCCAGCCTAGTTGCTTCAAGTTAACACAGTGATGAGTTCTGTAGGTGTTACCTGTAGCGAAGCGGGCAATGTTATTGTAGCAGGTTGTTAGTTTGTTTAGGTTGTTTTTCTTGAGGTTGGTGAAGATAGGTGAGGCATAAAGAAGAGTAGAAATAAGATATGAGTGAGCAATCCTAGTTCTGGTAGATGGAGTAAGGAATGGTCTGATTCGATATAAGGATCCTATTTTTCTGTTGACTTGTTTTATGGAGTTGTTTATGTGTTGGTTGAAAGAGAGATTATTATCAATGGTAATACCTAACAATTTAGTGGTAGAGTCAGGTGAAATGACAGTGGCACTGTTGGAGGAGATGGAGAAGTTTAAGGGGGATGTCCTAGAAGTGGGTGTGAAAAGGAGCAGTTTAGTTTTTTTTAGCATTTAATAGGAGGAATCGACTGGAGAACCATGTTTCTATGGTATTAAAGACTTTTTGAGTAAGAGAGATAAGCTCTGGGGTGGAGGATGTGGAGCAGATGAGCGTAGAATCATCAGCATATTGAATGCAGGTTGCTTGAGGGATTATAGTATGAAGATCATTAATGAAGAGAGAAAAGAGAAGTGGGCCAAGAATCGAGCCTTGTGGAACTCCGATAGAAACAGGCAAAAGTGAAGAAATATGGTTGTCCCAAAGAACAGCTTGTTTTCTATTTGTGAGATAGGAATTAAACCATTTAATGGCTGGGATATCAAAGATAGGGATTCAAGAGTATTAATTAATAAAGAGTGGTTGACCATATCGAATGCTTTGGAGAGGTCAATGAAGAGGGCAGAAGAGAGTAGGTTGTTATTACGGTTTTGATTAATAGTGTCTACAAAGGAAAGCAGGGCAGTAGTAGTACTATGATGTGGTCTAAAACCGTGTTGAGAGTTTGCTATTATGTTGTGAAGAGAGAGATGTTGTACAAGTTGATGGTGGATACATTTCTCCATAATCTTGGCTAAAGGTGAGAGGAGAGCAATAGGTCTATAGTTAGAGTATTCTAAGGAGTTTCCACCTTTATGAAGTGGGATAATATGAGAGACTTTCCAGATATCTGGGATGTTTCCTTCTTTGATTGTCCTATTTATGAGGATAGATATAGGATATGCGATAACCTTAGCAGCCTTTTGTAGAAAGAGTGAGGCGAGCTTATCAGCAGAGGGGGTACAGGGTTTTAGTTTGTGCAGGAGTCTGTATATGTAAGATGTGGAGACAGGTTGTAGAGAGAATTTAAAGGTAGAGTCTGTTAGGTTACTTGGTGGGTTTAAGTTGTTGGCATTTAGTTGTTTAGCTAGAGCTTGGATAGTTTCAGTGAAGAAAGAGTTGAAAGCATCTGCAGTTTGCTGAGGGTTATCAGGGTCAGCATTAATAGGGGAAGGTGTTTTGGAAGTACCTGGGGAGAGAAGTCTATTGACAGAAGACCAGAAAAGTTTAGAATTATTGACATGGGTTTGTTGTAGTTCATAGTAGAATTTCTTTTTGTCAGATATTATTGCCTTTTTAGTTAGATTTCTGAGCTGGCGGAAGTGTAGAAGATCTGCATCAACCTGTTTAACCAACCCAGAGGCATGCTTGTTACTGATATATATTGAGACACTTCCAGCTTTAGTCCCTGACTGTGCAGCTACTAATTTAAAAGTGAGGAAGGACCTGAAAGCTTGCACTAACTACCAAGGTACTCTTTAAAGCTTTAAACCATGTCTCAGTAACTGCACAGATGTCTGTATTCTCCAGGGTGAGGAGAGCCTGGAGGGACTTTAGCCTTTTCATTACTGACTACATATACAATGACGACTCTCTGCATTACTCAGCAGGTACTGTACTTGTGTGGTCAGTGTGGATACTGTGACAACTCACAGCATTACTCAACAAGTACTGTACTTTTGTGGTCACTGCAGATACTGTGAGAACTCACTGGATTATTCAACAAGTACTGCACTTTTGTGGTCACTGCAGATGATGTGAGAACTCACTGCATTATTCAACAAGTGCTGTACTTCTGTGGTGACTACAGATACAATGACAACTCACTGCATTACCCAATAAGTATTGCTTCATTTTTGTCTTTTCTTTTCTTCCTCTTGCAGATGACCATCAGCTGCCACAAGAGCTTCTCCTCATCCTCTGGACCTGTCAGACACACCTATTTCTCCCCAGTCTTATTCTAACAATACTTGGGTCTGATGATGCAGTTAAGGCTTCTGGTGCACTGTCATATAGCTGCCAAGACAGCCTTTGTTTTAAACAGTAGCTGTCCTTCTCATGTGTGTACCTGTTCATATTCAGAGCTGGACTTGCAATAGGTACATGCTGGCATACGTTCCTTATTGAAATACAAGCCGAAAAAAAAGACTGAAAAACCCAGGAAAAGACTGAATATTGAAGATCAATCTTCTCCTTTAAACTTCTTTTTTGTAGGACCTCCATACCTCCTGAGCTTATATAAACCCATTCCAAGATTGCCATATCTTGGAGAAAAGAGAATATTCCGAGATATGGCCAACCCATACTTAATATATGTGTCTGTTTTCCAGCCATTCATTCTCTGTGTTTTGGGACTCGTGGTAGGTGGTCCGGAAATTTCAAATGGTTACCACTAGCACATCATCTCAACACCATGGTGAGTAAGCCATTGTCCCCTGCCTACTCCCCCTTTAAAACAAACCCCCTGTGTGTCCTCAGCCTTTACCAGGGATTGAATGCAGGTTTACTATCAAAATCTCGAAAGTCAAAACACATTTTGTAGACAAACACCAAAAAAATTCTGGATTCCTGAATACTGATTAGGTAAACATGTCGAAAACACATCAATTTGAAATGATCGAACCAATGGCTTCGATATTTCCAAAGGTTTACCTGCTGACACCTGCCTGCTTTGCAACAGTACGGACATTTGCAGTTCAGTACTGCACATCACTTTAATTCACATTTTTGTAGGGAGCAAGCCACCCCGCACCTCTCATGTGGGGTGCTGCACTCTTCCACGCTCCCTGCAAATTGTATATTCCAACTCCTAGATCACAATAGTGAGGAAAAGGGTACATTTCCTAATCTACATTGTACCATGATCTCTGTTCATAATGTTGAACTCATATGAATGAATGCACAGTGGCATTCACTAAAAGGACATTAGTAGAATTACAGTTTGGCAGTACGGGAATCAGCCAACACACATTTGACATTCCCGTGTACACCTAACTGCACCTCTACATTTTGATAGTAAACCTAGAATTCAGGGTATGCCAAAGGGCATGCTCTCCCCACAGCATCGCAACCCTCATTCCTCCCCTGCCACCACGTCACACACCAAAACCACTAATAAGTATCAAGTTGCCTGGGTCATAGTCCAGCCATTATCCCTGTACTCCATGGTGTTGATATTAATTGACAAGCAATGTACTTGTAATGTAACTGCAGATATTGTGACAACAAAAAGCAGTACTTTGCAAGTTATTTCTTGTATGGTGACTGCAGATAATACAAGTCTGTTAAAAGTAGTAAATAGTGTGAGAATTGGCAAAAATAAAAGCTCAATGACAAGTAAAAACAATACAAAGCATAAAAATCAAAAGTCAGGGCTTATAAACACCAGCATAAAATATTTATTCAAACTTTAACAAACATCAAACTTTAACAAACAAAGCTTTCAGGTAAAACACCCTTTCTCAAATGCATACATCACAATTACATCACATCAGGCTTAAATACATTAATCAAAGTCACATGATAAAAGATGTCCCTATTTAAAGATGTATTCTCTCTTAATAAACACTAATAAAAACATTTGAAATACTAACTACTAATACAAGATAAAAATATAAAAATACAAATGTATTGTGTAGCCTGGTACAGATCTATAAATTCATTTGTTTCTTTTTAACAGATGTTTAATACTAACTGCTGAATTCAACCCAGGTTCTTTATCAGCATTCAAATGAATATTCCAGTTTAATTCCAAAACTTCTCTTTCTAAACCAGAATGCCCCCTTTCAAGTCAGACCTAACATTTTGTATAACTTTGAATTTAAAAGTATGTTGCACTTCCATATCTACTATTTGTTGACTAATGGTGTAATCAACACTTTTCACCTAATGTCGGTTAAGTGCTCTGAAATTCTTTTAGTCTTCCGAATCCAGGGCCCAGATCCTGATAAACTATTTTCCATAATACATGTCGCAAAGGAGTCAAACAAAAAAATTTTCCCAGTAACTGAATGAACAAATTTAATCTGTTGTAATACATATTTACAAAAAGAACAATTATAACAAGGAAAGTTACTCTTTCTCACAATAAGGCAACCAGCTTTTCTAGATCTCAAGTCTTTATAACAGAGATGCTGCTTCAATCTTTCATTTTTCCTATAGCCAAATTCAAGTGTTTCTCCTATAAACTCCTGTAATTCTGGGAAAACAGTTAAAATTGCACAGTTTTGTTTAATAATATTAATAACACCTTCTGCTCTAAGATTATCACTGGTCAAATAACATATTTTATTTTTTCTTTTTCTTTTTTATATTTATTATTTTGGCCATTACTAATATATAATCATTCCTATCTTGCAAGTAATTACTATTCATTATACTATTACCAGAAAAATAAGGACTCACTTGGCCATTTCTTTCCTTAATCACATTATCATGCACTTATAACAAAAAGATCTTGGGGGTAATTCAACAAAGCCTACATGGACTTTTTTTTCTGTGTAGGCAGGGTGGCACAGTGCTTACACGAAAATAAGCAGATGTGCAATCCAGTAAACAGAGCTGAGGGGCGTGCACGAGCTTGCAAACACAGAAGTATCTGTGGCATTCAAATCACCTCATAAACAGGTGAATTGTTTGCAAATGAGGGAGGTAGAATGATGCAGTAAGCAGACAGGCAGTCCGGCAGACCCTGTGTTGGTGTCCGTAATGTACACAGAAAAATTCTGTGTACAGGATTTTAAACAGAAAACAGGCTGTAAAAGTGCAGTTAGAAGGACAGGAACAGCATACAGACACAGATATGTGCAAAACTATCCACTGTGTGTCCAAAACTCTATGTAAAATAATTTAAAATATTTTTTTAATAATCAGGCAATGCTTGCATGGCAGGCTGCAGTGTCCAAACATGCTGATATGAAAAAAAAATTAAAAAGAGTGTGAAAATGCAATTTAGTAGTATATGACAGTAATGCATGATAGGAACTTACATGGAGTATCTACAGTGTTGGAATGGTGATATTGTGAAGAAGGCAGGGCCAGGAAACTTGCAGTATCCAGGTTGTGTGCACAGATCCCTATGCAAATGAATGGGGTTACTGAATAGCACAAATGAGTATCCATATCCACAGATTCCATCCCTGTAGGCACAGAACCATGTTGATGTTCCCAGTAGAGGTAGTTGAAATCAAAAGGGGGTGTGTCTTGCAGACTTTTAAACTCATTGAAGCTCAGTGGCACCTGTTTGTGCGGTGCTGTGCTCTGCTGAGCAGGGGGTGTGTACAGTGACTACTAAGCTTTGTTTACCTTCAGGGCATGTGTTTCTGCAGGTTTCCATGTGTTTCCATAGGGTGCCACTGTGCTGAGCATGCCTGTCCATGGGGGTGTTTCTAGTGACTGTTGAGCATTGTTTATCTTTGCTGTGTAGGTTTGCACAGCATGCCACAGTGCTGAGTGAAGAAGGTTGTCAAAAAAAGGAATTGGCTGAGAAAGCCAGTGATACATTAATTACTGATGACCCCTGATTCACTTAAGCTAGGTCCATTAAAATCCCTTAATGATGTACTTGGCAGGTGGAATGTATCATAGGTAGCCAATCACACAGGCTGCACCTACAGCAGAGCACTATAAAGGTTGCATGCACCCTAACATCTGATTTCACCCCCATACTCTGCATCTGTGAAGTACAAACTTGGTATTTTTAACTGAAGGAATGCTAGGGGCTGCTGCTGCTCTGCTACATCTGTATGTACTAGATTCTGAGGTCAGTACTGATGCTGCTGCTGACAATAGGCCTAGACTTGAGCAGGAGAAGAGTGTTCAGGCCCAGGGTAACCTTCCAGGAGCTACATGAGCTAGAGATTGTAGAGTGCTACAGGGTGGACAAGTACATACTACAAGAACTCACTGAGCTCTGCCACCATCAGCTCAGAACCAGACCCAACAGATGGGAACCCATCCCAGTCAAAACAAAGGTATGTGTAGCCCTTAGGAAGCTAGCTACAGGTACTTTCCAAAGACTAACAGGGAAAATGATGAGGGTCTCACAGGCATCAGCATCCAGGGCACTCCACCAGTTCCTGGATGCCATGCTTCCACATGGCAGTGAGCACATTTATTTACCCTGCACCCCTGAGGAGAGGGCCAGCAGTACACGACTCTTCTACCATGTAGCACACTACCCTGAGGTACTGGGTGCCATAGATTTCACTCATGTACACATCAAGGCACCTCCCGGTGAGGAGGGTAGAATCTACAACAACCGTTGGGATATCACTCCAACTGCGAGGTCTTGTGCAATGCCCAGGGCATTATCATGAGTGTGTGTGCTGGCAGCCCTGGGAGTTATTATGACTCCCATATCTGGCACATGTCACAGCTGTAACAGATGTTTGCTGGGGGGGGGGACATCCCATGTGGCCATTTACTGGGGGATGCTGGCTATGTAATGGAAGCATGGATGATGACGCCCATCGGAGATGCACACCGACCCACTGAATAATGCCATAATAAGGCACACTCACAAACTTGGAACATCATAGAGTGTGTGTTTGGGCTGCTGAACTCATAGTTCTGGTACCTCAATATATCTGGTGGACCCCTGCAGTACTCTCCAGCCACATGTGCACACATGTTCACAGTATGTGTCATGGTACACAATATGGTCCCATGGAAACAGCTGCAGCAGGATCAGCAAAGGGAAGGGATACACAGCTCCCCACCAGTACCCAGGTCCCCACAGCAACACCCACAGGGGGATTCAGAAGAGGAACCCCCTGAGGTTGTCCCTGTAAGCAGACGTAGGTGTGCCCTTTATGCCCTGGCCTTGACCAAGAAACAATACGTAGCACATATACTGACAACATAGGGCCCTTGGGGCTGACACCTTACTCCAAATCACATACATATAATAAAAATGATGCCAGCCAGCCCACACAACCTGTACTTAACCATGTACTGGCTGTGTACTGCATGCATCAGACAGAGTCAGCCTCAAACTACAGATTTGTCAACTGCTGCATTTGCAAGGTAAGTCACTCTCCTATACACCACTTGTACGGGGTACTAGAATATGGTAGCATATGTATGGACCTGCCACATGTATGCATGGGATTATAGTGGGCTACTAGGCTACTTGCAGAGATCTAACAGCCACTTGTGACAACAAGTACCCTGTTCAATAGTATGTGCCCCATAATATTCACTAGGCCACATATTTGGAAAATCCACTACAGTATTCAAGGGAGATGGCAAACAGTGTTCCAATGCAACTGCTGTAACAGAAAGTCTGCAATGATATTTCAGAAGAGCTGACAATTCCAGGTCTGTAACAGAGAACCTGGCCACATGTTGTATTTCCCACATAACGTAGGGGTGACAATGTATGTCTGTATGCTCTTGATAGTGTGAAGAATGAAACCTCTTTGTCTGGTTGCAGGTGTGGCTCACTGGGCTAGGGACATTAGTGTGACTGATGGTGTTGATGGTTTGAATCTTGCAGCATCTGCATCTTTTGCAAGTGAGATACTCGTATGGTGGTATTCCCACAGACTGTCATGCCCCTCAATCTGTTCTTCAAGAAAGCTGGACAAAGCCAGAGAGAATGGGAGGACAAAGGGTCACAGCTGCAGACAGACATTACACATGCTGTCATGAACCTAGAAGGTGGCAAGTATAACAGCAGATTGCAACAGGACAGACTAGCTGCAGGATGTAAAGGCCGTCACTTAAATGTGTCAGTAGTTACAACAATTCAGTGACTGCATTTTATAGTATTTTACAAGAAAACCACAAATGTATGAGGAACAGACTAAACATATGAGGCAGAATGCTGGAAATTTTGTAAAAACATGTACAGGGAGTGGTATGCAGACTGCCACAATGTGTGTGGTATTACATCATGTATTCCAGTCACATCATACCTCTCAACCTCTTAGAGTAAGAAATCTGGACACAACCATGAATAAAAGTGGGACTAAGGCCCAAAAATAGGGACAATGTATAGATATTGATCTTACAAACTTTATATGTTGATAGAATAACCTGTCTTGCATTAGGATGAATTTCCTAATGGGCATGGAGTCTGAAACACAACTGTTTGTCATTATTTTAAACTTCAAGTCTGTAATGATTTGCCCTGATTTTCCAGAAAACCACACTTTTATGAAAAATGGGCCATAACTCTGAGGAATAAATCTGGACACTATCTGTACATTTGAGAGATATGAGTCACATATTAACTGCAGCAAGCAGCTGAGGAATGCCTTGGACAAGTGCAGGGAAGTGCTGAACTGCAGAAACAGGTGTAACAGGCAATGTCTGCAGTACACAAAATCCTGGACTGCAGGTAGCTTTGGCCTGGCATCTTCTTTTAAGTACTGACAGTCACAGTGGGCATGCTCTTACACTTAGCTAACCTGAGAGCAACTCTGTTGCCTCTTACTCACAAAGACCCGCTATGTGGAAATATGTCTGTAAATACAGATAGCAACATATACATATCTGTCTGTCCCTCTTCCCCTCACACATGATTAGAGCATCTATCAGTATGTGGCACATATATACACACACACACACACACACACACACACACACACATATATATATCTATATATATATATATATATATATACATATATATATCTATATATATATATATATATATATATATATATATATATATATATACACATATGATAACACTATATATAAAGTACAATTTTACACAGACACAGACTGTCCACATATATGTGCATAAAACATTTACATAATGTATACACACAGCAACAGGCAAGGACAAATCCCTCTTATACAGATTTATATATATATATATATATATATATATATATATATATATATATATATATATATATATATTCCTGCCTTATCCACTCCTCCCTCACACATCATACCCTACAGTCTGGCAACACACTAAGTGTGTGGATATGACCAAGATAGAAGAGACACTGGAGTATGTTCCTGTGTGTCATGACAGATTCTGCTGAATGTTCCCACATCCAGCACTACAGTCCACTGTTGTGTGTCCCCTATGAGTAAACTCCCACTAATATGTCATACGGCCACTGCCAGACTAATAGCAGTGTGCTCTTACAACAACTGTATGGGGATAGTCCAACAACACCAGTGTGTCACACTGACAGTAAACAATGCAAACCTGCTGTAATAGATGCTCCCTGTAGGTATCATACCTCTCAACTATACAGCCATTTGCAGAATGTCAAGATGTTTGCCACATAGTTTTGAACATTATCACACAAACTTGTAGATGTGTGACAAATGGTTGTCCAGTCACTGATGGTTGATATCAGAAAATAAAGACTGACATCTGCAGAACCCAATCACGTTACTGTAATACCTACCATTCTATTAACTATCTTAGTTTGTAAGAGCAATATTTACCAAGTGTCCCTAATATTGGGCCTTTGCCCCTACATTAATTATGGCTTTGTCCAGATTTCTTGCTGTATAAATGTCTACAGAAACAGGGACTTAGCCGGAGTACATCAGGGATACTTTGAAAATGTTAGGACTATTTATGTGAGACATTGACAGAATGAGAGGAGGTGAATTACTGTACAACATTTGACATTACAGAAGTGTACACCCTTACTTATTGTCAATATGTATTATGTGCACTCCACTAGCTTTCCTGCAACAACCATCCATTGTAGGAGAGATTAAGAGGGACAGAGCAAAAATTTGATTGAAATCAGGGACAATTGAGAGGCATGCGTGTAGGTGTAGGACAGCAGAGTATCAATGACATGTCATTACCATAGATCTAAGACAGGCTTACTGCTGTAATGCCTATTCCCCATACCTCCATCCTCCCATCTGCATCCTGCTATATGGATAAATCATTTACATACCTGGTGGAGTGCAGTACTCCTTTATTGAACTTTGCTTCCAGTACTGTTTTGCAAAGAGTGTCTCTTTGGGAGGTAGGTCTCATACAGGCTTGTTCCCCATAACCATCTGCTTGCCTTTTTAAGGTACTGCTCATTAACAGGTAATTACTTCTGCACCAATCTGTGGCTCTGATATGCTAATTGGAGCCAAAACAGCTGAATTGCACTATCGTTAGCCAATGACATGTCACCACAGTGCAATATATAAGGCCTTCATGCAGATCTGGGTCCATTTCTTAGCTGTTCAGATGGACGTTACTGAGGCATGGAGACTACAGCATCACAGAGGGTAAGCATCATAACTGTCAACTGTAGAGATTTATGCAATACATCCACAGTTTCTCCTAATATGTGTGGTCAATGTCCCATGACATTGTGGTCATCTGTTAAATAACTGGTAAATCATTGTGGGTTGAAGTCATTAATGAAAGACACACATTTGAGTGTCAGACTTAATACCCATCAGAATATGCATACCAATGCCATAGCTGTTTTTCTATTACCTGACTATCTTTTGTAAGAGCAAACTGTAAGACATGTCCCTAACTTTGGACCTTTGTCCCCACATTAAGTATGGCTGTGTCCAGATTCCTTGTTCTATGGGGTTGGGGGGTATGGTAGGTCTGTAGCAGCTACCTTTATGTACAGCTGTGTATACTACAGCTGCTGGTGCTGTGGGCTATAACACAACGTGGGGAGTGTGAACACTTTGGAGGACAGCAAGCTGTACATGTATGTGTGTCAGCTGTGTCAACTCTGTTGTTACAGCAGAGCTAGGGTAAGGGTACCCTTTACAGTCCAATCAAGGCATGTGATTAAGTAATGTCTGTTATGCAACTGTGCTGATACCAGAGTAGTAGGCAACATATAGTTAGGTTATACAGATATGTGCAATGTGTCCCTACCTGCAGGATTTGACTTGCAATACTGGGTAGCAGTTCATGAATTAGCAGTAAGCTGTGTGGATTATGAATGCATGACTCAGTCATTACTTGCTGTTGTCACAATAATGTAACTGAACTGCAACACAAAACTGGATCTGAACCCAGGATTGTGTGTGGCAAAATGTACTGCAAGCAAGGCTTTTAAGACGCTGAGCTGTTGGGTCACTGTGGATGCATGTGTATTTGCAATATATATGTGCACATATACAGGCTGTGTGAAGCATGTCTACATCCATGAGTGTGTGCATGGCTTTATACTGTATTCCTGCACCAGGGTCCCAGTTGTACATGTACTTTGCCATTGCTGTCTTAGCAGGTGTCTTTCCACAAGTTGCTTGTAAAAGGGCACATATGCATGCTCTCACAGGCCTCACTTAAATCCATTATTATATCTTTGGCTGTCCACTGTGTATTATTGCACCAGAGTCCAAGGTATACACTCATTTTCCCATCAGTTTTTATTTCAGTTGCATGCTTAAAGACTGAAAGTAGCAATCAGTATGTTTTGCTTGAAACAGCTGCTTAGCTTTAGACCTGTGTAGCATTGTGGGTTAAAGCAGTGTGTTATAGTTGAGAGGGCCCTGGGTTTGAAACCTGACAAAAATGTTTATTTTCTATATGTGAGTAAGAATGAAATAGACACATATAATCATTAAAACTCTTTAAAGCTTACAAAAACTCATTTAAGCTGAGCTAAGTGAAGCAGTGTGGCATGCAGCTCTGCACATATCAGCACAAATGTGGGCTAAAAGATATAAAGAAAAGAAAAAGGGGGTGATAGGAAGGTGGTGAAATGGGGGCAAGCAGGGAGAAAAAACAATGTGAAAGGCAGGTAGGGATATGCAGGATGGGTGTAAGAAAGTACCATAGCTATCCATTTCCTGTACAGCAAAAGTTGTGCATTTTGACAGATTTTGCACATGAATTTGGACTCTCAAACCCTAGTGAGGGGGTGAGGACAACATATATGTGTTATCAAATCAATTGGATCACATTAGTAGTGTCCAGTGGACATGTTGTGCAAAATGGATAGCTATGTATGGGGAGATATTTTTTGTGGGCCAGATGCCCATTTTTTTTTTAATAAGGAGAGAGTGGAATGTTGGGAAAGGGACATAGGTACAAGTGGGGAGGTAATTTGGGTAGCAGAGGATGTGTTTGCAAACAGACAAGTCAGACAAGGCAGCAGACAAGAGTGGTGTGTGACACATGAGGGGGTAAACAACTTAGATGGGGTGGGTGTTGTGGAATCAGAGTCTCATGTTCCTCTAGATGGCCACAGCATGACTCACATCCTCATCCATGGGACAGCCAACACTGCTCCTTCACTGCCCTGAAGGTGGCTGTGCTGGAGGCTGGGTGCCAGGGCCAGCCTGGCCCACCAGGTGGAGGTGACATTCATAGGTCTGATGAATGATCCTGCACACCATGAACGGCAGTTGCTCTTTGTTTACTGCAGCCCCTCTGCCACCACTCCCAGGAGGAGGCCGGGCTCCGTCCCCTGAGGTAGTTCCACCTGATGGTGCAGGTGGTGCAGGGGCAGTAGAGGGAGCATCACTGGCCTGTGTCCCAAACATGCCAAGACTCAGTGCCACAGCAAATTGAGGCAAGGCAGGCGGATCACCTGGAACCAGCCTACCCTAACATGCTCTGGTGATGGAGGTATAACAATAAGTAATAATAGCAATGCAGAAAAATGGAAATAACCAAATTACATATCAATGCATATTATGTGAAACACAACAATAAATAACAGAACAGTCAGTATATTAACAGCATGCCAGTAACAGTTACAGCATAAGGCCAACAAAATAGGTAATTCAACAAGATATGTTAATATGCAACCACTACAATACATGACAGTAATAAAACACGTCCCAAAATACATTTTAATGTAACAACATATGTTAATAGTAAATCATAACCAATGAATAACAATAATAAATAAATTAAGATAAGGGGGTGGGGAGAGAGAGAAAAACATTCAGTTAGTACCATTACACGCTATTTACTTGACAACAGTGCTGCTATCTACTCTATGGCTCTGTTCTTCCATTATGTGTACAAGTCCCTTACAGCTGCTGTAGCATGTACATACCTCTTAAGCTGTTCACATGGGATAGTATGGGCCAAGCAGTAACAACTGTGGGTACACAACTACACAGAACACTTGCATATCAGGTGGACCAATATACCTACCAAGATGTACTGTGGGCTGATGTAGTGATACTTTGCAATGCAGGTAATCATTTCAATGTTAACCCTGTGACAGATGGATTACGCACTACTAATTACATTATGTGACAGCGTGACACTTGGCAGACATGTATGTGTACAGTACAGAAACTAAACAACTATCATGCCATGCTTGGCAGGCATGGGGCTAGAACACAATAGCGGTGACTGCAGAGGACATCTGCATGGACTGTATTAATTGACTGCAGCAACATTTAACAGACAGTCCAGGCATACAGCCATACCAAGATTATACATTTTCTTTCTTTTATTATTATTATTATTATTATTATCATTATATTTATTTCCTTTATTTTATGCTGTATTTTCACATTCTTGCTAATGATTGTAACAGTCTGTGACAGCTAAACACACAATTATTTACTCATAATATGGGCTACCTCAACCATTTACCTGGTCGTTCCTGTGATGAAAGAATATGTAAACATTACATGACTGATACTGTAATAGTTAGTGCTACATAACACTGGATTCGAACCCTGGTCTGTGTGTGGCAAAAATGTACTACGTATAGAGCATTTAACAAACTGAGCTACTAAGTCACTGCTGATTACTTAATGACTGATATTTGCCTAGAGCTCACCTGGAACCAAAATATGACCTGGTAGTAGTATTGCTGTGTTATACTAGACTACAGTGACAGCAGAACACGCATGCATGAAATACAAGCATGACAGAGATAGTAGGTAATCTATACATTAGTACATAAAATGCCAGTGTATGCAATATATTGTTAGAGGGTTGAAATATCTGTGAAGTCAACAGACAATATCAGATCATGGAATGGGCTACCTCACCCATATACTTAGCTTACCTGATGTTTGTGGATGACAGAGCATTATGTGAACAATATTGGCCTAGAAACAGCCTTGAATGGTACTATATATGTTAAACAATACATTTGACAGCCATCAAATGTGCATTCTACAGCTATTACAGTGTTATACTTGACTGCAACACCTTACCTTACAGTCTGAATGTATACAGTTCTACTACAATGGTTAAAACAAGACAACCCTGACGTACACAATTTGCCTTGGTGTTATTGGTATTGGTTCATGTTTTATTGCAGAATGGTTGGCATTATTCATTTCTTGCAAAACAGGTCTAATTCCACACTTATTGCACTACAGACTTTATTGTATATATACTTTAACACAGTTAATGGTATTGTTTCAAGATTTTATTGCACAACAGTTGTCAGTTCTTGCAATGCACCTCTAATTCCACATTTATTGCATTATAGACTTTATTGTATATATATATTAATGCAGTTAATGGAATTGTTTCATGTTTTTATTGCACTACAGTTGACATTATTCATTTATTGCAGGACAGCTCTGAGTCCACATTTATTGCAATACAAATTTCATTGAATATACTTTATTTCAGTTAATGCTTTACTCTTTCTTGCTTATTTCAGTACAGTTAGCATAATACATCCATACTCACCACACTCACGGTGCAACATGGCCAAGTGCCTTGCATGCAACTCAATGTTGTGAGCCCTCTCCTCTGCAGCTACTTGGAGAAAAGCACACCATTATGCATGCCAGTTTAGCAGACATTCAGATTAGATATTGGTATAACAGAGGTTAAATTACATACATACTTGTGGGCATTCCCTGCCCAAGCTTCTTGGACCCAGGTGTCCAAGAGATCTCCCTCTCGACGTTTCAGGTAATCATGATGTTGATGACACTGCTTACCTGTGTGGGGAATACCAGTAACACTGGTGAGTTCACTTGCCAGCTGGTCTCACTCCTCCACCTTACACTCTGAGCCCTGGAAACTTCCCTGCAGCAGCCGGTCATGATGTTTTTTTACTAGGAGCCCAACCATAAGCCTGGACTCCAGAATGCCCCGATGCTGCATCCAAAAGTGCGCACCTTCACCAATGCCTGCCATAGTACCCTTCATAGACAGAACCCTAACAGACTATGATGTAATACCGCCTACTGAGCATAACATAGCCTGTGTTCTTGCCCTTATATGCCATTGGGCAACATTTAAAAAAAGTGCTGTGGTGCTTAGCAACGCTGAGCTGTGCAGTGCGAAAACTCATAGAACCATATGCTTAGCAGTGCTTAGCAATGAGCAAACCAGCCAAGCAGAGCTTAACAGCACATAAACATTTTCAACCATTATTGCGTTTATGCTATGCTTAGCAGGTTTTAGCAGAGCTTAGCAGAGCTTAGCGGTCCATAATTTAAAATAATTGGCATAATCTGTATTTAAAAAAAAATGCTTATTATCCCTTCCATGTATTCAAGCCCTGCACCTACTGCATATGAGGTCATAACTCTCCACATTTAGCTACATGGATATGTGGAATTCTGCTATATCTTTACATATACCTCTGAGCTACCTATAAGCACTGCTGAGCACCTCACTGTGCCACGCCAATCTGCTCAGCTAAACATGACATTTAAATACATAATTAAATGTATCCGGATTCTATTTTTAGATGTCTGGCAGGTGTCTTGGTGCCACTTAGCATTGCTGTGCTCTGCACTGCACAAGTATGCTTTTTAAAATAACAAAAAAAAAATACCTTGATATAATACAATTGGACAGTGCAGGGAGTGTCTTACTCATCTGTGGACATAGTTAACACCACACTCCCTGCACTGATTCAATGACCATGTTATTCAGCTCTCCCTTGGCAACATGCCATTATTAATATGCATGGCTCACTGCTAAGGGGGATCCATGTACACAGACACAGTAACATTCAGTGTAGGCTCTACATTGTGCCTACATGGATTTTATTAAATCATGGGGCTTTTTCATAATTTCTTTGTTCACAATCCTTACTCATTAGCTCAATATTTATTTTATAATTCTCTTCATCTGTGGTTAACCTACTGACCGTTACAAACTGACTTCACTATCCCTTTATAAACATGCCTAAGATGCAGATTTTTTCTATGCAAATATCTACTTGCCTGTACTTTTTTTCTATAGATGAAAGTAGATATTTCCATTCCCTTTCTACTGACAGTGATATGTTGAAAGTTAATTTATTGTTGGGAATGTACTGGTTTAAATTTAAAAAAGTTGTGTTACTATCTAATTTATCCACAAACTCATCACCTTCCCATATAAAAAAAAATGTCATCAACAAAACATTTATAATATAGAATATTCTTTGCATGTATCATAGACTGATTATAAATACATTCTTCCTTTCATTGACTTAAAGCCATATTAGTATAAGCATTGGCTACCAGGGAGCCTATTGCTACTCCTGATGTTTGATAGTGTAGCTGCTCATTAAATATAAAAACATTATTATCCCAGACAATTTCTCATAAAAGACACAAAGTTTCTATCTTTCTTGTTGAAAAATCACTATTCTTACACAGATGATTTCTTGACGCTTCTATTCTATAAGAGTTCGGAACTATGGTGAATAAAGAATTAACATCAAGAATAACAAGATATAGTCCATTTTACTCTTATTCATCATATACTACTTATATAAGTTTTGTAAAAAAATAATTTGTGTCCTTTACAAAACTCTTAACATAACTCTGAAACGGTTTTAGTGTTTTTTCAAGATAAAAAGATAGGGGCACTGTTACCCATCTTTTTCCAGAGACAACTGATCTCATGGGGAGGTGATTTAATTTTTTATGTATCTTCAGCAGCCCATTTAAAACAGGTGTTCTAGGGTGTGCAACAAACATAAATCTATATAAGTCAATAGATATATGATATTGCCTTTCTAGATCGTAAACATCTGTAACTGAATATATAATATTCTTCAACAAGTAGTTTCCTATTTTTTTAATAGTATAGGTATTGTTACTTAGGAATTCTTCCATCCAATCTACATACTGAGCTCTATTCATAACCACAACTGCACCTTTTTTGTCAGCTTGTTTTATAATAATTTATGGATAATTTTTAACTTTATTAAAGCACTATATTGATACTTTGTACATAATTTAGGTACACTATAAAATTCATGTATCGGTTTCTTACAGATGTTCTGAAAAGCTAAAATTACAGGCTATTAGGAATAAATATACTTAATCTTTTACATTAAGTTTATACATTACCAGCATCTCAAAACATACATTTTAAATTCAAATTCCTTGTAAACAACTATAAATCCAATACAGCATTGACTACTGTGTTACCTGAAGCAGGCACAAACTGCAGGCCTTCACTGAAAAGTGAAATGACCGTTTCAGTTAAAAGTTTATCAGATAATTTCAAAACAG
Source organism: Protopterus annectens (assembly GCF_019279795.1). NCBI lineage: Eukaryota > Metazoa > Chordata > Ceratodontiformes > Protopteridae > Protopterus > Protopterus annectens. The sequence goes on along the minus strand of NC_056741.1, from coordinate 1,763,406,434 downwards.
AAAGTGGATGCTCTACCTGTTGTTTACCGAATGGCTGCGTGTCTGCGAAGCTGCATAGTTTCTTCTTTCTTTTCTTCTGTTTGAATGGTTGTTTCTTCTTCTTCCTCATGACTGGTCTCTTTTCTTTTTTCTTTCTATTCTCTCGAGTAACACAACTTTTATCGCATTCTGGAGTATTCAAAAACCCATTTTCCGGTAGAACATTTGCCATCACTTTATCAGATTATAGTTCATAGCTTCCCATTTGCTGATTATCATCACTACATTGCATATATTCTTCACTACACCTCGCAGCTGTAATTGGATGATTAACAATTTGCTGTGATGGGATTGGCTGTGGTGGCTCAGTTGTATCTAAATCATACATTGAGCCACCTACATAAACTTTAGAATTTTTTTCTTTTTTATTCACTACTTTTTGGCCAGGATAAAATATGCCCTTTCATAAAATTAAGTATATGTCTATAAAATGTGCATCTTTTTGTTTTTGTTTGAGTCTCTTCTCAAATGTTACCAGCCATTCCAGCATTTCACAATAAAGTGAGAAATGCTTCTCAAAAAAGGGCATAGATACAGGATTATTCTCCAAAATGGCAATCTCATTCAATAACTCTGCTTCAATGGCCTTAAAAGGGAATTCATTAAAGTCATGTAGTTGGAACTCAATTTTAAATTATGTTCCTGCCATTTTTTTAACAAAATAAGATATGCAGTTCTATAAGTAGGCGATTTTAAGATTCTTAAGCCTCGTGTAGGTGTAACCACTCCCATCTCCAGAAATGCCCGAAAACTAAATCTCTGCCACTGCAGCCATTTAAAAGTCTGAACTTTTCTTTCTAATTGAATAATCAATTGTTAAAAGCTCACTGCTCAGTTGGCTGCTGGATTCAGGATCCACTTGAACATTCATGGAGTCTGATAGTAAAGGATTCATATGAGTGAGTAAATCACCCAAACATACACTATTCTCCAATCCTCGCTGCATACCAAAACCAAAATTGATCTGCTGGGACATCAACACCCATGTGCAAACTTGCACCAGAAAATAAGTCTCTTAAAAGTAGCAAATAGTGTGAGAATTGAAAAAAACGAAAGCTTGTGACAAGTAAAAACAATACAAAGTATTTTTACCTTCTGTTAATAGTTAGTATTTCATATGTTTTATTAGTGTTTATAAAGAGAGAATGCATCTTTAAATGCGGATATGTTTTATCATGTGACTTTTGATTAATGTATTTAAGACTGATGTGATTTAATTGTGATGTATGGATTGAGAAAGGGTGTTTTACCTGAAAGCTTTGCTTGTTAAAGTTTATGTTTGTTAAAGTTTGAATAAATATTTTACACTGGTGTTTATAAGCTCTTTCTTTTGATTTTTATGACCGAAGATAATGTGACAACTCACTGCATCAGTTTATTACTCAACTAGTACTGTATTTGAATGGTGACTGTGGATCCTGTTCCAGTTCACTGCATCACTCTACAAATACTGAACCTAAATGGTGACTGCAAATACTGTGGCAACTGTCTGCATCGATTTTCCAGTACTATATAAATATAATGATGGCAGATATTGTCACCATTCTCTGCATCAGTCTTCATGAAGCATACTTACATTGCTTGTGCTGCACCTGTGATGCACTGCATATTGGCTGATACATACTACAACTACTACTTACATGTATGAATGAGGGGCTCTTTGAGGACCCTCTGCATCTGCTGACTGCTACACACAGCAAGTTTTGTGCACATACAATAATACATAGCATGGTGACTCCCCTGCATACATGGCGACTGCAATTGCAAGTAGAATCTGCACTGATTGCTTTTGCTGTAAGGACTCTGCATGCATCCTGGCTAATGAGATCTGGAATATTCTGTGCATGTGATGATTCTTACACACTGTAAGTACTATACATATAGGGTGACTGATGGTACTTTAACAACTCTGCACACATGCGCACATACACATATACACACACATATGCACAAACACTCACTCATACACACATATACACACACACGCACACACACACACACACACACACACACACACACACACACACACACACACACACACACACACACACACACACACACACACACACACACACACACAGTAGATGTGACTTGTAATTGTTTTATATGTTTTGTGACTGCAGACAAAATGGCAGTTGTTAAGTATAAATGATGTGGTCAAGATCACAAGCATTTTGATTGCATCATATGTTTGGCAGGAATCACCCAAAATGTAGTTATTTCAAAATCAAATTAAATGGTGTAACCAACACTATGTCAGTTATTAATCACTGGACATTAAATAAGCCAGTATAGACAATTATTTTCAGTAAAAAAATAATATTCTGATACCTGAATATTTTGTTTACAGCTGCCAGTGAAAATAATTTACCTGAAAAATGTAAGCACAATCAAAGCATACCAGAGTCTGTCCAATATTATTTACAGGAATGCATCTGCAATTCAAACAACATTACTGAAGGTTCGCGTAAATGCTGTGGAAATGAAACAAGAGATCAGAATATCAAGGACTATTCTACAATGACAGCAGCTCTTACTAATGACAAGCCTTTTCTTTGCTGTGTTATCAATGACTCTGTACTATATTTGTGTAAAGATGAGCAAGTTACAGAAAATCGTGCCACTGGACAAACTACAGGTGGTAAGTATTAATCTTGTTATGTCTTCCAGTTTTTGTAAAAATTGCTGTATTATTAAATAATAATGAATGTATGAGTCTTGCTTTCAAGGAAGTGTTCATCTTTGCAAAGAATATGGTTTATGTTTGCAATCTGCTTTTCAGAAAATCTCAACTGCTTGTGTCCATTGCATTAAAATGGGCAGAAATGTACACCTCGGATGAGAGGAGGCAAGAACCCTAATGAACTTAAATGCAGTTTGATGAAAAATTGCTTATGAGTAGACAGAGCAAGTCATGAAAGTTGCAGGGGCAAAGTAGCCAGTGGTCCATTGCACCAGTTGCCTAGTATCTCAATACATATGAACATACAAATCCTATTAACAGTTTGATAACATCAATAATATCCATGCACCTTACATATGAGGTGCTTCATGTGTGTTGTGAGGAATGGCACCTCGGGGACCTTGATGCAGCATCCTCTCCCATTCATGTTCCCTTATGAAAAGGAGAGCTGGCCAATGCCACATAATCCCCCCTTCACAATCACCACCCTGGCATAAAACTCATTACTAGAACTTGGGTCACCAAAGCTGCAGAAATGAGTTATCCATGTATGGCAGTGGCCTCTCACATACCTTAACTATGGCTGGTATGAAAAACATGTGGCACTGAAATATTCTGATTATAAGTAAGTCATCAAAAGTAACTACATTTCTGAAGAGTAATGTACTCTGGTCATAGTGCATTAGGAGATTCATTTGTTTTTCTACTGTTCTCTCACTCATGTTCTTTTATTATGCATCTCTAGAAAGGATGAACTAGGAATATTTTTTTCTTATCAAAGCTAAATATTTTGCTGACTAGTGTATATGACTTAATAGAAACAAGGTGCTTAATTATATGACTCACAACAGTGAAGTAGGCTCTCCATTTTCCTGATAACTTTTGTATTTTTAGCTTGTTTTCAGTATGACAACTATTTTATCAATTACAGATGTTAGTCACTTTAAAGACTTATGAGATGTAAGTCTAAGAACAATGTGTTTTTTTTTTCCTTTTGAGGGGAATTGTAAAATAAAAGGCAAAGTTCTGAATAATGAACAAGCTGGCAAAGTACAAAAGTACAACGGCCAAAAGGAAGACCTGAGTTTATGTATGCTGAACTTTTAAAAGGGCACTTTTCCATATTCCTTAACTAAGCCCGAGGCTCTTAGGAACTATATTTGTAGGTGAGAAAGATGAAGAATACTGGCCCACAGATCTTTCCAGACTAACCTTTTTGTCTTGGTACTGCTATATCTCTTATACCTATATCAATAGCTACATATCTAATCAGGGGCTCAAGAATGAGATAAATTACATGGGGATAATACACATATCAAAGCTTTGCACCATTTTTCATAGAGAAATGATAACAGCTATGAGGGTTAGATATCACTTGAAAGATGGAAGCAGTAAGGCATTGACAGTTTACATGGTGAAATGAAGAAAGGTGATATATGTTCCAAATGCAGATATCATAAACCTCTGCAAGATCAAAATGAATGTCCTTGCAGCAGCAAAATAAAACAAAACCAGTTCAGCCCATTTGGCTCAAATGATTTCTGCATTCTATTTTATTCCCTTAATAAGTTGAAGCATGTCATCTTTGAGAATCATTGGGCATACTTTGGGTTTGTCTAAATTAATACTGAGTATTACTGAATATGGGAACTTCTGTACAGATGAAAATATGTATGCCAGTTTCATAGAGAGAAATATTTACTGAAAAAAATACTTTGATGACCATAGCACAGTCCTTTAACATATAAAGTTGATATGAAGCCATGAGTCCATTGATTAAAATTTATTGCTCACATTTCTGAAACAAGTGTAGGAAGCATACACTTGAAATTTGGTATATACCAATACTCTAGCCAGTACCATATTATACAGTATTTGGTAAACAATGTGTTGATTTTGCATTTTATTTTATTGATAAGTAAGGCCACTGACATTTTATTGTATATGAAACTCATGTCATGACATTATAAAAGACTGAACCGAACAATGCCTCATTATTTAAATTAATGTAATACAATAAAATGTAACCAAACTAAGAAAAAAGCACTGATGTATGTTGGAAACATCTTCACAGGTGGATTAATTCACTGCTATTTACATATGTTCTTTGTGACTTTAAATAAACTGATGGAAAAGGTAATCCACCTTGGTGGTCCAAATCCTTGTCTAGATTGCATCAAAGGAAAACACATCATTGGATGATACTTAGGAGATTTTCCAGTCAATAAAATAAAGACTGCTATCAAAATGTTGAAGTATCCCTCAGGTGTGGTGTAAGGAGAGCCACAAATAGGTATGATGCTAAACTAACTGCTCAGACATGTGATAATTAAAAGGTTTTCTTTAAACATCTCATACGGTATGAAAAAGGTGGGCAGGCAAAATAAGTGTTTCATTTGATAATTCAACAGTCAGATCCTAGCTTGTGTGACAAGTTTTATGGAAAGATGCCTTATGCTTCCCAATCAATTGTCTGCATTGGTTTAAATGAATCCAGTGTATCTCCTGTGATTCTCAAAAATATAGTACATCAAGTTATTAAAGGAATAAACAGAATGTAGCAGCTATGACAGAGGGGTTGAATGGTCTCTTTCTGGGTATTATCATATGTAACCTTGTCCCCTGTCTTATTTATCTATTTCAAATGTTTTTTCATCAGGAATTTTGCCAAAGACATGAAAAGAAACTTTTGGGATTCCTGTAACAAATATAGGTATCAGTTTCTTAGTTGACAAGGTACACCCTATAAGCTTTAGCAACCCTCTTGACAAATGTTATAAAATAATTATCCTCCCTTTGTTACTGTCTTGACTAATGAGTTTAATTTTAACAGGATCAGAAATGATTAAGAAATCAGGCAATAGTCAGTTTATTACAGTAAAATTAGACAATACATATAAAACAACATAGTATAACATAAATAAAGCAATTCATTATACTATATCAAGAAATAACAGAATACATCATCAATAAAATTAAAAGCTACAACCTTGCCAACACTTCGAGTGGGAAGCCCCTTTCAGCCAGGCAGGAGTGACTATTGGGAAAGCTCCTGGGCAGTGTTTCCACTCCACAGGTGAGACTTCTGTCTGACTGAGCAGAAAGTCCCATCTTTTAAAGGCTATGTGTGTTAATACGCACAGGATTAGCAAAGATTATGCTGAAACAAAACATAGACATTGGCCAAATGCCCAGGAATACTCCAGGTAAGCCTACTAGTTCCCGTGGTTGCCTGAAAACATCAAAAAAATGTGTAAAACAAGTCATAAAATAACCTCATTCCCATAGTTACACAGAAAAAAAAACAGAAGAAAATACACCATAAAGAATATTAACTCTTTACTATAACAGTTTTACTATACAAAGTCAGCAATCAATTCACTAACACTCAAGGTATATGTTTTGTATCACATTTATATCACAGTTACCATCTTCTTTCAAAGAGGGAATGGATTTAAACCAACATGAGTTCCTATTGGATTGTTCCTGTTTAACTAACTTGTTATGCTTTCATTTGAATTTAATAGACATCATCAAGGATTACCTGCTTATACAATTTATTTGGACTTGGTCAAACTTTTGATTCGGTTCCTCCTACAGAAGTATTACATTCAATGTTAAGTGCTAACATGAACCTGTACTTAATAAGGTCAGTAGCTAATCAAATTACAGGACAGAATACGACAAGTCACAATGGGAGAAAAGTTTTCTGATGGGAACACTGGGAATGTAGGAATTAAACATGGTCTATATCGGGATGCTTTTTATTCAAGTAGAAAGCACCACAGTCGAGCTGGATATAGGCAACAGTTTATTCAGTTCCAAACACCGAACACAAAGTGAACACTTTTTTTTTGAACTGTTGCCTATATCCAACTCGACTGTGGTGCTTTCTACTTGGTTATAAGTTTATTTTAGCACCATTTTATCCTTTTGTGATGCTTTTTATTCAGCATAAATAGAATCCTACATATAGGTTAGCAAATATGCTGCCAATATCAAATTTGGAACAATTATTACTAAGCTAGCAGACCAAGCATCTCTTCAAAAGTTCTTAAACACTCTTTGCCAATGGCAACATACCAAAAAGTGTTCTTTAATGCATCAAATTGCAGGGTTATTCATTTTGGTACTAATGACAAGTATCTTTATATACCATCCACAACTTCATGTTGCTTAAGTCAGTCAGTATTAAACAATTGTGTCGTATGATAGATAATCATCTCTTACTTGATGCCAATATTCTCATAATAATCAATAAGTGTTATGCAACGATGGGAGACTGACTTTATAGTTTACTCATTAGTGATGATGAGGTCTTGGTCCCTCTGTATAAGTCTGTCACAATACCTTCAATTGAATACTGTACATCAATGAAAATTTATGACATTTCACGACTTCAAAAAATAAGATACAAAGGTCATTTACTGGGCAAATCTTCAATGTAAGGTATGGCATCTAAGATAAAACAACTGACTTTCACATCTCTCCTTATTCTGTTTCCTACAGATTAATCAGGGTGATTTGATTCTTATCTGTAAATGCTCAAATGTGAAGTTACGGCTTCTAATGTTGGTGTATTATTTAATTCATACCATTTCAGTATCAGGAAAAACAACTCCCTTGTGGTTCTGGCAACATTTAAGACCACATTAAACAAGAAAAGTTTTCACAGCAGAGCTAGCAGTATGTGAAAGTTTATGCCTCACTCTATTAGCTAGAATGAGACTTTGAGTTTCTTTCTTCAACAACACTGAACATTGGATCTTTCCATGCTAGATGCATCAACAGAAAGTCTTTTTTACTGAAAGATGAACTGCCACTAGGTCTTGCATATGGAATACCTTACATTGAAGATTAACTGAAATGATGATGGGCCTCCACGTTATAGTAGAAAATGGACTAGATTGCAAACTGAAAAGAAAAGAAATCGTGCACTATAATCTTCATATTTTTATCAAAATCATTTGTATCTTTAGCATAACTAGAAATCATATTTAATTCTAAAAGAAAGATGCTTCATAAATACAAATAATGCTACAAGTAAAAGAATCAGATGGTGTTTACATGTTATAAAATTCAATTAACAGTTTGTTAGTTCTTGTTCTTGTCCACAAGATGACAGCCATAATCTTCTGAATACATTCCATACCCAACATTTTCTGAGTGTAGTGTTCTTCATATCTGTGGTACAAAGGACTGCAGAAATATATTTAAATGGGAGTAGGATATTCTGTCACATGCTATGAGGTTCATTTGTACTATTGACTGAAACAAAATGGATGCTTTATATGATTTTTGATTAATTTCTCCAAATGTGCAGTAGCCACACAGATGATTATGTTAAGCAGGAAGTAGACAAGATGCACCCCCCCCCCCCCCCGAGTGGCACTGGTGGCTGGGGTTGACATAACAGAAAAAATAAATAACTAAATAATTGCCTTGCTCAACTTTTTGTCTTGACTAACTATGCTTTGGGGGCATAGTTTTTGACCCATCATTCTAGATTTGATCATGGATAAGCATTCACACCCCAAACTGTCTGTGAAGCACTCAGGTGATATTAACCTAGAAAATGGGTGGCTAATGATTATATTGTCATGACAGTGTTTGGAATAGAAATATTACCTTTTTTATTTATTTTAATTTTTTTTGTTTGCTACTTAGGAGAGATGTTCTAAAGGCCCTTTTTAGGCACAACCTAGGCCAGATGGCAGGAAAATGACATCATTTCAGAATTAAATGAATAAAAAGTGCTAAAGGAAATAAATCAGATTCAGATATAATTAATTCAGTAAAAAGAGTCTGTATAATGTAAAATGGCTAACTATATATTAGGCATGGCATGAGAAGTAATGTTCAGTTTGTAAACTAATCTGTGAGTGCTGTGAGTCCTATACTACTCCTTATCCTAACTTAGAACATCATTATATAAGGTGCTATACTGCAGGTGCTCCAGAGCATGCTTATTCCTGTTTTCTTCTATCAAAATGCCTCATAACAGAACAGAGTAAGCAGAATAAGTGCTCCTGTAGCTTACTTTTCCTCCCATCTACCATCACTCTAACCACTCTGTAGCACAAATGCTACTGATGTGTTTCACCCTCAATTTCTGGATACTTTCCCTCCCCAAAAGGGCACCTTATTGAGCCTTTACCACCCTATTTTACCTAACAGCCAGTATCTAGTATTTAGCTGAGATGTTTCGTCTACAGTTACTAGATGCTTTGCACCAAACAGCTAGTATCCTTTAATTCTTAGCTTACCATAACTATACAGTGCCCAGCCTCTCTTAAATGGCTCCTTCTATATATTGCCTAGCCACTGTTTAAATTGTTGTGAGTTATATACTCCCTCCCCAGCTTATTCTACTGGTTCTGATAAATTGCTAAGGATTTTTTTCACACTCTGCCTTCAATAGCGTTTATTTTCAACTCCTGCTTAAAGACGTATCCTTGCTTTGTTGAAATTGCCTTTTGACTTTGCTTTGAAATTGCCTAGCCATCCTTTACACTCTGTGTAGAGGTACAATGCATATTTAATATGTTTCAAATGTATTATTCTGCCTGAACTTGCTGTTGTACCACTGTATTTATCTGCTCCCCACACCAAACATCTAAAATGTATAACTACATTTGCCTTTAGACTTTTACTAGTTGGTTGAGATAATACTAAGATTTGTCTGTGTTGCTCTCTCTCCATGTTTTTCTCATTGCTCTCCTTTTCATAGCTGTTCTCAATTACTTTTACCTTTAACTTAACCCTCCCTCACTTATACCCTTCTTCCAGACCCACTCCTCATTTCTGTTCCTTACACTTTCCCTACAAATCTACTCCACCTCTTATACTGTTTAGTTCATACTTTCTTCCTCCCTTTCTCCCTATACTTATTTTTGTTTGTTTCTCCCCTCTCTTTTACAGCACTCCTCTCCTGAGGGTCGATCTCTACCTCCTGAATTACACGGACTTTCTGCATAAAGCCAAGTCGGCCCACCTGGATCTTTCCTGCTCACTAGTTTGGGCTTACCCCAAATTAATCCTCAGTGCGGAATCCCTTACCTATTTTGCTCTCAATAAATGTATGTAGCCTTACTACAAACTCAGTTATCAAAATATCCTTATATGCTAGCCTGTCCCTCAGTGTGTGTGACTCAGCAGCCTACCTCAGACCACAAAGATCCCCCTCTAACTCACTACCTCTAACCTCCCATCCCATTTTTTGTATCCCTTTGAAGACTTCCCCTCTCATTTCCTCTTTACCTCTACTTTTTCTTACCTCAGTCTCTTGCCCATCCTGCTCCATTCTATTTCCCCATTGCCTCTCTGCCTGCCTATTCTCCTCTCACCACTAGGTGGCAGCACCTTCCCACCTTTTTGTCTACTCCTACTCTATTTTAAAATAACTTTTTTTCTTCTCCTCTTTTTTATTTTTTCTTCTCTCATCCACATTCATCTCCCAGTTACTTCTAATGCCTACTATCCCATAACTTTACTCCTCTATCCCTCCTTTATACTATTTCCTCTTCCCCAGAGTTGCTCTATTTTCTATCAATTCTACCCAGCTTTACTGCACTTTCTCTTACTTACCTCAGCTCCTACCTGCAGTGGCTGATACTTTTTCAGCAGGCCTCTTCTGCTCTGTTGCTCTATCCCATTCTGTTCGCCTTGCGGGCTCATTCCGCTCCCCTACCCTGCCCCAATTCTCACCCGCCCCCAGTGCTCCTACATTTATTGCCATCCCTTACTCCCTCCCCATTACAACACCCAATCTCACCACAGCATAACTCCTTCCTCTGCACCAAACTCACCCTACCCTATACTCCTCCTCCCATTCCATCTGCTCTGCCTATTTCCCTCTAACCTCCATATTCCTATCTCCTCATAACAAACTTCAACCACAAATGCCCTCTTTTACTTCCACAACTCTTACCCACCCCCAAAACTCCTCCTCCTCATTCTACTTCCTCTATACCATGCCACCTCTTATACAAACCTCCATATACACCCTCTACCTCCATACCCCAACCATTCGAATCACTTCTCCAACATATCTGCCTCTCTTACTCCCATTCACCCCACCTCTCTATTAACTTTAAAACTGTTTCAAATCCCCCTCAAATTTCTACAAACCTAAAATCGCATCCCACCATCCATCCCTAACCAAAAAAATTCCTAAAAAACATATTCATCTTCTCTCATACCTCTTCTTAGCAGGCGATATTCATCCCAACCCCGGACCAAACACTTCTCAAACTTATAAACATAGCTCCAAAAACAAACCTATTCATAAAGACCTCAAATTCCTCAGTATTAATGCCCAAAGCTTAACTAATAAAATTACCCTGTTTCATGCCTGGGTCAACCATAACTCACCTGACATAGCAACCATCTCTGAAACCTGGCTAAAACTACACATAACTGACTCAGAATTCCTTCCCCCCAGATTTCAATGTCTCTGATCTGACTGGCTAAATAAAAGAGGTGGTGGAGTAGCACTAATTTACTCTAATCATTTATCTATTACACCTTTCCCAAATCCTATTCCATCCTTTAATAATGCTGAACTAGTAATTGGCATGCTAAAATTAAATAACCGTAAAAGTATCTGCATCATCTCCCTTTACATTCCCCCTGATAATAATACTAATACTTTAGAAGACTTCCTCTCCTGGACCTTCACAAATATTAAACAAGAAACTTACATAATGGGAGATGTAAATATTGACTGGCAAAAAAATCATAGACTCTAATCCCACCTTATCAATTAATCTCTTCAACTTTACTCAACTTATTCACACAGTCACTAGGCCCAACAAGACCAACCACCCAGGCTCCATCCTAGACTGGATACCAGTGTCCCACCCAAATAAAATCACTACATCTGGTGTCACTCCCGACCCATTAGGAGATCACCTCCCTGCTTTCACCCACAGAGCCACTTCCTCTTCCCCATACTCCCACCACCTCCTACAAACCCGTAACCTAACTAACTTTAACCCCTCTACCTTCTCTGATTTCCTTATGCTCACTAACTGGAACCCACTAAAAACCCTGCCCTTAGATGAAGCCGTAGACTTCTTCAACTCTGCATTCCATTCTGTCCTAAACTCCCTAGCTCCAACACGAACCAAAAGAGTTAAAGCCAAAACAGCCACTTGGCTTACAAAAGCTACCAAGAAAATTATGCAACAAAGAGACAAATCTTGGAAAAGCTAACTCCATCATAAACAGCCTGAACTGTTACTAAAATACAAACAGCTGTGAAACTTAGCCAAAAAACAAGTTATTAAAGACAAAAAATCCTACTACAACCACCTACAAATAAATCATACAAAGATCACCAAACAATTCTGGAACTCTATAAACACCCTTCTCTAGCCTGATACCACAAATAACTCTTGTCCTGACACTATCAAATCTGGCCAAGAAATTGCCAAACTATTTAATACCTTCTTCACCTCTTCCATTGCTGAGTTGACCAAAACCTTCCCCAATAACATCCCCCTACCCACCTCCTCCCAAGCTTCCACCCCATCTCCTCCCACTCCCCTTATTTTTTAACTTAAACCTGTATCCACAACCTCATAAAGAAATGTATCTATAAACTTAAACCTTGCACCAATGCTCCTGACAACATTCCCTCCTCCTACTTAATAATTGCCTCTGACAGTACTGCTCTCCCTATCAGCATCCTGATTAATAGATCACTACTCGAGTCATATGTACCAAAACTGTGGCATTCTGCTTTTATTCTTCCACTCCATAAGGGTGGAAAAAACTGTAACCTCTCCAACTTCTGCCCTATAGCCATCCTCTCTCCCATCTCTAAACTTCTCGAAAAATGCATTCACATACAGCTCATGCCATTCCTAACCGAACGTCAACTGCTCTCTCCTACCCAACACGGCTTCCGCCCTGGACACAATACCAACACAGCCCTTCTCTCCTTTTTACACTCTATCAATTCAGCCTGAGATTCTGGTAACTTAGTTTCATCTGTTCTATTAGATTTATCTAAAGCTTTCAATACCATCTCTCACAACCATCTACTAAACCATCTATCTAACCTTAACATCTCCCGAAAAACTCTGTCCTGGTTCTCCAGCTATCTTTCTGACAGGCCTCAAGCAGTGAAATGGGGCCAGTCCTCTTCCACCTTCCTTCCAACACCCACAGGAGTTCCCCAAGGTTCCATTCTTGGCCCTCTGCTATTTAACATCTTCATTAATGATTTCCACAAAGCCATTCCAAATACCAAAATTGCCCAATATGCAGACGACTCTACTCTGATCTGCTATGCCTCCAACCAAACTGAGCTCAAATCTCTAACTCAATCTGACTTCTCAACCACTGAAAAATGGATGCTCCAAAACCACTTCTCACTTAATGCTAACAAAACTAAAATCCTCCTATTCACTCCCTCCAAATCCACTCCCATTGACAAAAACTCATTTCAAATTACCAGCCTCAACAACTCTGTCATTGATATTGTTCCCTCCGCCAAACTCTTGGGGGTCACCATTGATGAACACCTAAAATTCAATACCCATATCCAACTTAACATCAAGAAAACCCACATAAAACTTGGCCTACTCTACAGGAATAATCACTTCCTCTCTTCCTCTACTAGACTGACCCTGGCCACTACATATCTCCTAACCGAAAACACAGCAAACCTGTTGTTTAAAAAGTAAGATGCAGCCGATGCCAATGAGGAGATGTAAAGCAATACCAGTAAAATGCTTATAGCACAAAAACCAATACGAACAGGAAGCCACCACACATTCCTTCTTTAAAACCGCTTTATTGACCTAGGTTTCGTCCATACGAACTTCTTCAGAATGCATACTGTTATCTCAACACAAGGTTTATATATGATTTAAGTCATTGAATAATTACTTAATTGAAGTAATTAACTTTCAATAATAAGTTCTTAAAAGGGAAATAACACATTTCATAAGATGGAATCAAATGTACCAACCATATAAGTGTATATTAAACCCAATGTTCAATATAAGTTGTATGTATACACAATATGTTAAAAAATTAATAATTATACTAAAACTGAATTAAATATATACAACAAATTAACTTAATATACTATACAATATCTTAAAAATATATGTGTATATATTATACAATATCTGTATTTATACAGATATTGTATAATATAATATATATATTTTCCATCTTATGAAATGTGTTATTTCCCTTTTAAAAACTTATTATTGAAAGTTAATTACTTCAATTAAGTAATTATTCAATGACTTAAATCATATATAAACCTTGTGTTGAGATAACAGTATGTATTCTGAAGAAGTTCGTATGGACGAAACCTAGGTCAATAAAGCGGTTTTAAAGAAGGAACGTGTGATGGCTTCCTGTTCGTATTGGTTTTTGTGCTATAAGCATTTTACTGGTATTGCTTTACATCTCCTCATTGGCATCGGCTGCATCTTACTTTTTAAACACTACATATCTCCTCCCATCTCTTCTCTATGGCGCTCCTCTGCTTACCAATCTATCTTCCACCCTTACCTCCAAACTAGAAGTATGCTACAACAAAATCTCCAGGTTTGCCACAAAAGCAAATGCCTCCTCTCACCACTGATACTCCCTATTAATGTTAAACTGGCTTGAACTCCCCAATCAACTAGACTTCCTCCAAATTGTCTCAGCCCACAAGTTACTATTTCAACCCACCAGCTGCCCTGCTTTATCTAATATCCTCCTACCTTATAGCCCCCCCAAGACCCCTTAGATCCACTCACCAAAACCTCATTACCATCCACATCCCTAAGCGCCCTGCTGGTCAACATTTACTCTCCTTTACCCTAGCTAAAAAATGGAATGCCCTGCCCTCCACTTTGAGGGCCTGTGACAACCTAAACACCTTCAAAAGACTACTTCACTCCTACCTGTTTCTTCACAGAAAATGTAACTGCACTGTTCACCCCATACCTCCCAACCTCCCCTTTTCCTTCTCTCCTGGCTAACCTCCTTCCCTTCAAACCTCTCACTTATAGCCAGACTATAATTTATAACCAATCTCCACCCAGCCTCTCGCTCTACGCCTCTCATCCTTTCCTTCATAACTACTTTTTAACATCTTGGCTACTAAGTATTGGATACCTTTTCTTTCTACTACCCGACCTGGTATATAATTGTACAACTACATATTGAATGCAATGTAAATAAATCTTTTTTTCCTTTTGTTATTTCAGTTTATTATGTAACTTAGCAATGTGATAATTCTATATGTTATGTAACTTGTTATGCGGAGATTCGCAGCTTAGCAATGTGAAGATTATATATTCTATGTAACTTGTTATGTGGAGCTTTTCTCACCGGGCCTCCACTGAAAATGGGATCTTGAGCCCAGTGGACCTCCCCAGTCACCAAAATGGAGTAGATAAATAAATAAATAAATAAATAAATAAATAAATAAATAAACTGTGAAGAAAGAAAATTCATAACAAATAAAAAAGAAACTGTGCACTATATGTAAATATTTGTGAATTTTGTTTAATTCAAAATACTGAAGACACCACCCTGTCTTTCACTTTATTGATCAAAAGTGTATTTGGTACATCACTGTGGATAATGTACTTCCCTTTATAATTTCCAACACAAATCCTATTTTAAATTGCTAATGTTTATTCTTCATATATATTAATATATTTTCCATTCCAAAGAATTAGGTTCTCCTAGCTTCAGAAAGAAGATGCATCATGAATAAATATACATCCATACATCCAGGTATAAGCTATACAAAACCCTCCCCTTGTGTCTATGCTGTTTTTGTGTTTATGGAATATAGTCCATATTATGCACTAATGATTTATTAAAACAGGATCCATGACTTTGCAATATACGTACACCACTGCAACTATTCAAACAGCACTCTGGGCATATTTCATAGGTAGGTACTAGGCTATTGGCCCTAGAGCCTATACAAGCCTAGCCAAAAAGGTACCCTGGCATTCGCCACCCAAGAAAATTATTTTCCTGTGCCCCTGTCAAGCAAAACCACAGAAGTGATCCCCAGGGTGAATTTCTTATTACCTATCCAATCATCAAGATGTTTCTTGAAGAGTGCTAATGAGGAGCTCTATTTGATATAGCTAGGTAGTCTGTTCCCGAGTATGGGAAGTCTCTGGGACAGGAATCTATCCCTCCAGAATGTTCTGTTTATTGTGGTGACAAGGTTTAAGCCCCCAGAGCGTGTAGCATGGAGGGATTTGGATTTCTTTAAGTGGAGCATGTCCAACAGCTCTGGGTTTGACATTGCTTTGTATGTTAGGCAGAGATCACCTCTGAGTAGGCGATATGCAACAGAGTAAAACTGGAGTTTTTTCAGTTGGTCTGCATAGGGCATATGTTTGAGGCCAGTAATCCTCTTTGTGAGCTATTTCTGTGGCCTTTCCAGTTGTTGTAGATGTCTTGTGAGGTACATACCAAAAGAGGAGTTGTACTCTATAGTGGGTCTAATGAGTGATGAGTAGAGGGGAACAATGACCTCTTTTTTTCTGGATGTGAAACCTTTTGTGATGAGGTGTGCCACGTAGAAGGATTTTCTGACCACTGTGGTGATGTGATTATCAAAGGAGAGACTACTGTCCACCTGTGTTCCAAGGTCTCTTATCACAATTCTGGTGTTAAGTAGGCTAATCCAGCAGTATATTATATCTTCAGAATAACAATGGTGGCATTGCGCCACAGATGTGACACTTTTATTAGTAACTGCTGGGCTTCCACAATGGGAACTTGACTCTTGAGTGTGTATGTATGTAAGAAATACATTAAATGTATCCTACTGTTTCCTTGAAATACAAATACTCCAAAAATCAAAGTAGTTAAGAACATTCTTCTTGAAGGGGAAACACTGCACAACATAAATCATTACAAAATAGTTAAAAATTTAAACTAAAAACAATCAGGGAACAATTGACTCAGTACCTCCACATCACTTTACTTATACAGACTAACCCTGGGATGTAAACTCCATGTAGCCTTCATGTAGGCTTTGAGCAAAGCCTGCACAGAGGTTACATGTATGCACTGTGATGTGAGGTGAGCACGTGAGCAGCAGGGCTAATTACATATTCATGCCATGCACCACATTTAGACATAAATAAACATGGGCTTTGTGCTGACAACAGTGTTGCCAGCCGGGAAACCATGTAAAGTAACATGGATAACAAACCTATATTAAACCACCAAGAAGGAAAAATAGTCCAGGAAACGACTCAGCCAGTATATCCAAAGAATTTATTTTATAGTACCAACAATTGATGTTCTCCAGCGCCTCGGCATAAGCCTTTTAACAGAGTATAACAAAACCCATTTCTCATTCCTTTATATAGTAAAAAACTATTCTAATAAAACAATTAAAAAAACAGTTAATTACAGCAGCCATTTCCAATCAAGCTCTCTATTTAACCTCTTAGGGTATAGAGTATCAAATTTTAAAATAAACAGTGCTTCTTTCCATTGTAGTTTATTCTTCAAGCACATACCTTTCACACAATGTACTTTTTCCAAAATTGTGCCTGTTAAATTCTTACCATCACTGTTGTGATATTTTTTTTAAAATGAAAGCCTAAAGGGCTTTCTACCTTTTCATTTTTAATATTTCTCAGATGTTCTAAGAACCTAACTCGAAAACTTCTTTTTGATTCACCTATGTAAAATAAATTGCATTCACATTTGAGTACATAAACAATACCCTCTGTGTTACAACTAAAATTGCCATTTACATTAAATTTCTTTCCATTTATACAGTCAAAAGAATTTACTGTTTGGTTACATATACTACAATGACCACATGCTTTAAAACCATAATCAGAAATACATTTAGTTAGACTGGCAGCAGAAAAAATAAAATAAGCATGAACTAGCATATCTTTAATACTTTTTCCACGTCTATAAGACACCATAGGTTTTTGAGGTAACAATTCACCCAAGCATGGATCTTGTAACAAATGTGTCCAATAAAACATAACAATTTCTACTAATTTCTCTGTATGTGTTCCATATATTGTAACAAAAAACATTTTATCCACTTGTTGATTATACACATATTTATCTGATTTAGCCCTATATTTTACTTGTTTATGAGTCTGATTATTAAAATTCAAATTATTTTTTTTAATTATTTTTTTAGCTTGTTCTACACTTTCTACACTATAACCTCTTTTGATAAATTTCTGACAAGTCAACTCAATTTCTAATTCTTTTTGTTGTTCATCACTAGTTAATTTTGAAATTCACAATAATTCATTATAGGGAAGTGCTGATATTAAGTGTGGAGGATGGCAACTAGTCCCATTAATGAAATTATTCACACCTTCAAATTTATGATGCACTGATGTTACTACCTTATTACCTCTAACATGCAAATTTACATCCAAAAATGTAACTTTATCTCCCCACTGAGCTCCATCAAACTTTATACCAAAATTATTACAGACTAGGTCATGAATAAAATTATGTACATCTAAACTACCCCCTTCACATAGAAAGAGTAAATCATCTATGTAACGATAATATTCTATTACATGACTTCTGAAAAAGCACATTCTATATAAAAATTTGGTTTCAAAATAACCCATAAATAGATGATGAAAAAAATGTAGAAGATGTACAGTTTGATCATTATTTTGTCCCAAACGTACAGTTGTGTACATACCATTAATGTAGATGTTCGAGTGTATTCACTGTTGCAGTCATTACAATCCAGGAAACAGGCCGGAGGGGTGTGCATGAGGACACGGACATATCTGTCGAATGCAAACCACCTCATAAGCTGGTGAAAACCATGCAAATGAGGTTGATGTGTGATCTAATAAGCAGAAAGGCACCTGTGTAGGTGCCGTGTTGGTGTAAGAAATGTATGCGGATAGTAACCATGTACTGGACTGTAATTTTTAAACAGGAGCTGTAAAAGCCAAAAAAAGTGTGGATATGGTACTGTAAGCAAGCAAATAGCCAAAACTGTGGCCAGTGTGTCCAGAAAGCAACGCAAATCATGTCTAGGGTGTGTACTGCATGCATCCTGAAGCACTGTTCTCTCAACTGCTGCAGGCACAAGATAAGTCACTCTTCTTTACAACAAATGAATGGGGTAGTAGACTGTGGTAGCATATGTATGGACCTGTCACATGTATGCAAGGGAATGGAGTGGGCTACTGCGATAGCCACAGACAACTGACAACTATGTGGGACAACAGGAACCATCAGCCCAATACTGGTCACCCCCGATATGCTGTTGTCATTGACCACACAAAGCTCAGTTCTGGCACCTTGTTTTTCACCGTTAACTTTTCTGATCTGCAGACCATGAACAAAGACCTCTGGCTAACTAAGTTTGCAGATGGCGGTAGACTGGAAGCCCTTCTCAAGTCCCATTCTGATGCCCAAGCCTTTCAGCAAGAATTTACAATGCAGTCAATAATACCCGACACAGTAAAAACAGGTTCAAAGTAAATGTAAAAAAGTGTAGCATTGTCATAGCTGGTAGAGAACCACTCCCTTAGCATAAACCACAGAATTTAAAACAATGGCATGTCTGGAGCTGTACTGAAAAAAGTACCAAATCTCAAGTTTCTCTCTTTTCTGTGAAATTTAAAATTAAAAGTCGCATTCCTTTTCTCAGTTTGAATATTGGAATTGATATTGATTATGATAGGCATCATTTACATTTTTTTCGATGTTATATATTAATCATTCCTTAATTGTGCTTAAGCTTCTCCCTGTCCATCCCTATCCATTAGTGTCTTATGTTTGGAAAATTAGTGATTTAAAGTAGTCCTTCTAAGACAACTTAATAATTTCCCCGCAAGTTAAAGTAAGCATACTGTTTAAAAATAAGCCTTACATAGCTGTCACATTCAAATATTTGTGATTCTACCTAGAACTCACATATTTCCAGTAGCCAAGATTCATATTAATTTGGGTTTCCCCACAAATTTCTCACTGGGGAAGGTACCGGAGAAGGATATATTTATTCCCATTCATATGTTGGCTAGTGATAGAACTATTGGTAAGTCCATTGTTAACAACCTTAATCTGAAAGCTTGGAATCTGCTGCACCAAAGCCCTATCATTTATGTTTGCTGACAGCTGCATGCTGGTTATGTCTGAAACCACTACAGAGACTCAGACATGACTAGGGAACTACAACATTTTCAACTTTAGTGAACATTTGGCTTAATAAGAGAAAAAATATTATTTTTCCACTAAATCAGAGATAAGTCCTTTATAGGGACTAAGCCTTCTCTCCCTTTCACATAGGGAAAGGAACATCCAAAATACCCAGGTATCTATTTACATTCTTCAATCCCTAAAGTCAGAGCATTTCATAGGATAAGCCAGGTGAAAGGTAGGTAGAGAAAGAATAAGCAAAGAATCATTGAAGAGGCAAACTTAGTGATATGCAGTTTATCACAAAAACGTGAAAAAGTATGCCACCAGATTAAAAGGTAATTAGGAAGTCCTGACCAGCAAATAAAAATAAGAAACTGATTGTGCAAGATGACTTCTGGTAACATTAGCTGTCACAGGTAGCCATTACCACAAAGTTCAGGATTGCCTTAGTGGAGATTATTATTACATGTTATGACATCTATTCTTACATACCTTTGATAAAGACAGAGGCACTCCTAAACACCCTGGTGGCCAAGGTGTCAGTAGGCATACCCTGTGGAAGCACAGATGTTGGTTTCCCTACTTGGCATGGTAGTAAGCAACATATGAATAATAGGATACACCTAGGTCTCTATGTCTCTCCAATGAGCCATTCATGCATGTATTCACATACTTGCCAAGACATAGAGGCTGTTCTCATTCATCTCATAAGGGAAAAGGACAGGTACATTGCTTGCATGTCACACCATATGACTTTATGTGTGTGTGTGTGTGTGTGTGTGTGTGTGTGTGTGTGTGTGTGTGTGTGTGTGTGTGTGTGTGTGTGATACCTTTCAGCCTCTTACCACAAGAAATCTGGGCAAAGCCTAAATTAATGGGGGAACAAAGGCCCAAAAAAAGGGACATATTTTAAATATTCCTGTTATAGACTTAGACAGTTGCTAGAATAACAGCATTTGTCTTAGCATGCATTTTCTGAAGGAGATGAAGTCTGGAACTTAAATGTATGCCATTACTTAGTTATTTCAATCCTCAGTGATATGCCACAAAAATACAAATTTTATGAGGAACAGGCCAAAAATATGATCAAAAAAATTTGGACATTCTGCGAAAATCTGGACAGTTGAGAGGTATGGTGTGTGTGTTTGTGTGTGTGGGGTGTGTGTGTGTGTGTGTGTGTGTGTGTGTGTGTGTGTGTGTGTGTGTGTGTGTGTGTGTGTGTGTGTACTG
>NC_056741.1:1763322834-1763380334 GCF_019279795.1 Protopterus annectens | reverse complement strand
AAAGAGAGAGAGTGGGAGAAAGAGAAGGAAAAGAGAGAGATAGGGAGGATGAGGAAGGTGGAAGGGGAGAAGACAAGGGGAGAACAGACAAAAATATGCGAATGTATGATTCACATATGCCATGCAACCTATAGGTTTGTACTAAACATTGATGGGTCACCTGCGCACATGCTTTCTGGGCTGAAAGACTTGAAATGGCACAGGGGGCTCTCCCTTTTGCTATTCACTGCTGGGAAATACCCTGGAATTGGGCTGGTTCTCTCCTCTCATTGTTATAGCTGGTATAGTGATAGGTATGTTGCTGCCTAGTTCCCATTTCTACTGTGTTTTGATTTTATGAAGCCACACAGCACTGCACATATGATGAATATTTTGGTACACTACACCATCTGACATATGTAAGCACCTGAAATGTGATTTCAGGAACTAAAAAATACACTCCATTATGGATTTAATATGTGTGTTGCTTTCACTTCATTCCTCTGCATCTCGGATGATGTTCTTAGATGCTGAAGTGATGTCATCAGACATGACTGCAAAGGGCATTGCGTAACCCATAGATGATTAAATGGTAATTATGCTTGCTCTAATATGGATTAGTGGTGTGTCATATCTATTTGTGTTGTTGTGGTTGTCTATCCACTTACCAAGAAGATGGTCATATGTGATGTGTCCATTCAGAATATTTCTAATTTTTTTTTTAATTAGACATTTGTTAAACAAGTAAGCCAACTGTACACAAGTGTCTCTTTTCAAGGACAGCCTGGGAGCACTGTCTGGTTAGGTGACTTGAACAGAGTTGCATAATAGGCAAATAGAAGAGATATCAAACAACCCCCAGACCTGAGTATAGAAAGCAGCTTGTGCTAATTTCTGGAATAATAGGTGAATTTAATACATATGCCATATATTTATAGCTTGCACACTTTTGGGGGTACCAAGCAGAAGCATATGTGATTACTCTAGCATTTCTGCAGAAGACTAGACAACAGCACCTCAATGACATAACTAATAGTCCCTTTCACTTTGAAAAATCTGGTTATTGAGTAGAATATCACCATATATAATAAAGGGTATAGCGCTTCAGATATTCAGTGCCCTTAGCATTGTTCAGAATACAAGTAAGTGAGTCACCCGTTCTAGCTTTCTGTATACTGTTGTTCTTTCAGAAAGTAAAGCTTCTGTTGGTGGCAGTACTACAGTTCATGTATAACTTTTTGTATCATAAATTTGGATCCTAAATGCTACATGATCTTAGAAGTGAAGTCAAAAATGGAGCTGGACGTCACCAGGTTTGAAGATGCAGCCTGTAGGAAATCTTTCTCTGCAGAACAAATTGTTTGAGACCTGAAAACAGTAGATTAAAGAATTGTATTAATTCTGGAATGTAAGTAGAATATCCAAGAGGCCTTAAAGCTACAGTGGACTTTCTACATGTTACATATAAGAAAACTCTGAACTTTACAATACCTGTGAGCTTTGAAAGCGAGAAAAAGGGAGAGATGGGGGGAAGGGAATATTACAATGATGAAACAAAAGTTTCAAAGTTCAAATGAGATGAGAAAAAAATCGGTCATACATCTTCTGTATGCTCTTAAAGAAGTCATAAGGTTCCCAAGGCAGTATTGAGACTTACAAATACAACAAAATATACATTAAAAAGAATAAAATATTACATAAAGCAGCAAACTCTTTATTAAAACACCAATACGCTTCTAGTGCAATGGCATAAATTCCTTCAAAGAAAGTGACAGCATGCACACAAGCACACATAAACAAAAAATAAAAATAAAAAAATAAAAAACACATACAATATGTACAAAAAAATCTATAAATACCCAATAAAATAGTAAACAATTAAAGTAATACATCCAGTTAACTTCCCTGTTAAGGTCATTAGGTAAATGTTATGTTTCAAAACACATAAACATTCTTTACATAATAATTTTTGATTCACTAAGAGAGTTTCAGCTGATTTAAGTTGAACTTGTAATAAAACAGAAGCTGACAATAGATTAGGATTGTTGTCATTGTTAATCTTAAAATGTTCCCCAAATGACTATCCCTTTTACTGATTCCAAGGTCTTTCAAATATTAATTTAATCTATCATTATTTATTCTTTTAGTTGTTATTTATTTATTTAACATTTGTTGACAGGTTTAGTCCAACTGAGCCAAAGCCCTTTTTCAGTGGATGCCCCGGGAGACAAGCTCAACAATTGCAAAATTAAGAATGTAGTGATATAGTAATTAAAAACAACAAACAAACAAGTAAAAAACAATAATCAAGTAGAAAACAAGCATAAAAACTGAACACAGATACATCAAAATTAAGAGAATAACACAAGTATGTAGTGCATGATCAGTGAATCCATGCAGTATATACATATTTACATCAATAAAAGCAAGCTGAACAATCTTTTCTGAGAACTGGACTTGAAATTGCCTCAGTAAGATGTGTTGCACAGTTGAGGTGAGTGGAGAGAGAAAACTGCAAGTGTAGAATAGTGAATAGGAGAAAGGTGGGACTTAGGTGAGAAGGAGGTGTGGAGTATGGGACGAATCTTCAAGGGGGGTAATGACAGTGACAGATCCATGACTTAGGTAGGGTTAGGTAGGTTTTGATAGCATCTTTGAATTTATGAGGGTGATTGATATTTCTAATGTCCAAGGGAAGTTTATTCCAGGATTGGGCAGGGGAGTAACTGTACTGGTTTTTCCCTATTTTTGTTTTAGGCTTGTAGATTTGAAGAAGGTTTTGGTTCAGAGCTTCATACAGCCCTAGAAGGGGAGTAGAAGGAGACAACAGTGGCAATCTTAGGACAGAAGGAGGGCACATACAAAATAGAATGAATCATTTGCAGTTGAGAGAGAAGTAGACAGTGACAGAATTCCAGCTAATTTAACCTTTTAAAAGCAAGGCAGTGGTGTGAGTGGTTGGAATTAAGTCCAAGTACGTAGTGCGAATAGTGCTCTAAATAAAACTAAATAATAAAAAAAGAGCACCTAAGTTGCGAGCCTCCAGTAATATTTAATAAATTATAAAAATAATAAAACAATGTAGTTATTAAATATTACTGGGGGCTCACAACTTTGGTGCTCTTTTTTATTATTGAGTGGTAGGAATTGTCTGCTGTTAATCTTGCAACTTTTTTGTAGGTGGATTCAAGTTTTGTTAGGAGAGTGGTTTGAATGTTAGTAAGGATTTGTGAACCATTGAATAGTGTGGGGATGAAGTAGGCATGGGATAGGGAAATCTTAGCTTTAGTTGATAAAAAAGTTTTCTTCTTGTAAAGGAGTCCACGTTTTTTGTCGGTTTTCTTAATGTTGCTGTTAATGTGATCGAATTTGAGGTGGTCAAATGAAGATTTAAGATGGTTCATTGTTTTAGGAATGAAGAGTAGGAGCTTGGTCTTTTTTTGGTTTAAAATTAGATGTTTTTTAGTGAGCCAATTTTTGATGGATAAGAAGGATTTCTGCATCATTATATTTAGGACAGAGAGGGAGTCAGCTAGGGTGATAACAGTTCAGTCATATGCATATTGCAGCAGTGATGACTGTGGGTATGATGTATGCAGTAAATTGGTAAATATGTTAAACAGTAATGGGCCAAGGATTGATCCTTTTGATACAGCCATCTTGACAGGGAGAGCAGGAGAAGTTGCAGAGAGCCATTTTACAGACTGAAGTTAGTCATTAGGGTAGCTAGCAAACCAGGAGATAGTGGAGGAGGAGAGGTTTAGTTCAGAGAGTTTGTGCAAGGAGTGGTGGGAGACAGTGTCAAATGCCTTGGAGACATCAAGAAATAGGCATGAAACAAGTTTGTTATGGTCTCTGGATTGGGATATGATATTTATGAAGGATATGAAAGTGGTAGAGGTGCTATGTTTCGGTCGAAAGCCATGTTGAGTGGAGGGTGAGCAGATTTTCTTGTAAGAGGAATTGGAGGATTTGTTTGTGTACACATTTCTCAGGGATTTTGGAGGGGGGGACAGAATTGCAATAGGCTTGACGTTAGCAAGTGCTGATGAGTTACCTCCCTTGTGGATGGGTAAGGTATAGAAATGTTTACAGAGAGCTGGTACTTTAGATTCAGTAATAGATTTGTTAATGAGAATAGAGATGTGAAGGGCAAGATAGTCGGCAGATTTTTGGAGAAAGAGAGGTGCAGATTATTGATGGAGGAGGAGCAGGGTTTAAGTTTTAGAAGTAAGGATTTAATGCAGTTGGTGGATACCCTTTTCAGACAGAAGACCAGGGAGGAGTTGGAGAATAATGGAGGGGAGGGGGGGTGTATCTGAGTTTGGGATAGGGTTGGTTTGCTGTGTCAATTTGCTATAGTGTCTATTAAGTAAGAGTTGAAGTTGGTGGCAGTTTCTGATGGTGTCTTTTTGGGGCATGGTGGGGGGGGGGGTGAGGGATTTCCAGAATGAAGAATTTGGTTGATGGTGTGCCGAATTTCTTATGGTTAGTGAAGTTAGAGGTAGGGGAGTTGTTATACAAGTTTCTCATCATTGTAGATGGATTTTTTTAGCTAAGTTGCAAAGTTCTTTATAGTATTGGAGGTGGGAGGGGAGTTTAGTTTAGGACCAGATCCTCCAGGCTTTGTCTCTATTTTGCATTAGGGAGCAGGTGGAAAGTGTAAACCATGGGGATATAACTAATTTTACTCTAACAGTTCTTAACGGAGCAATGGAGTTGAGAATGTTGAGGAAAATGGAGTTAAATTTTAGAACAGCATCGTCCAGGGGTAGTTGTTTTAGGAAGGACCTGTTAATGGCAGAGAGAATGTTGTTAAGCCTATCAGACTCAAATTTGGACAGTTGCAGTAAGCCATGCATCTGTGTGCTCTGGAAATGTGTGGAGAATATTTGAGGACTTTGACTGAGCAGTGATCAGTGACAGCATCAGTAGTGTTTCAGGGAAGTGATATTTATGAGGATGTGAAACTAAAATCCAGTCAAGGATGGAGCTAGAATTTGAACATTTGCTAGTGTGGGTAGGAGAGGAGATTAACTGGGAGAAGACATGTAAATTAATATGGGAGCTAGGAGTGTCTGAGGAGAGGGCTAGCCAATTAATGTTGATGTCACCTAATATGATGGTTTCATTAGGTACACACTGAGTGAGCCAAGACAGAATATTTTCTAGAGTAGGGATATTGTCAGCAGGGGGTATGTAAATACCAGCTATTTTGAATACATTGTGAGCATTCATGAAGCAATTAGCAACTAGCAGTTCAGCTGGTGAGATAGAGGGTGTGGGAATATGTAGGGGCTAACAATGAGGTGGTTGGAAAACATAATAGTGATTCCGCCAACTTTTTCTGCAGTCTATTGAGTTGCATGATGTTGTAGCCAGGGGTAATAAGTCTTTGTCAGAACTGTGTAGTTTTAGCCATGTTTCACAGAGGATTATGATACCTGGAGAGTGATGGGACATCCAGGCATGGAATTCATTAACTTTGTTTACTATACTTCTGATGTTCATGGAATACAGAGAGAGGTGCTTAGTGGGAATTTTAGAATGGGGAGAAGGACAGTAACTGAACATGGAATCAGAGGAAGAGGGTTAGCGGATCCTGGGTTGGGATGAATATCATCAAATAGCAGCAATTTAATTAGTGTAGGAAGGGATCTAAAGGGTAGGGGAGAAAGAAGTAGTATTTTGTCTTGCTTTTTGGGAAGATGGGGGGCTAGGATGAATATTGATTTTAGGAAGAAGGTGAGAAGTAGTTGGGTTAGGTGAAGTTGTTAGAAATGAGTATGGGAGTTGTGATATAGTTATGGGATAGATGGAGGTAAGAAACTGATGGTAAGGTTTTAGTACCATATTGTAGGAGGTGAGGTTGTGTAAGAGGATTAGAGTAGTGATGGAGAGGAGGCACTGAAGTATGTTGTATGTTTGCATGGTGGAGTATGAGTTAGGTAGAATGATAAGGGGTAAGTTAATTGATAGAGAATATAGTTGGCATATATACAGAAAGATAGTGGTGAATGGCAAGAGCCTAATGTAGATTTTAGAGAAAGTACTGAAAGGGAGGAGTAGAGAAAAGTGAAATTATAATTTTGAACCTAAGATTATGTGAGGTAGGAGTGTTACAAGGGTCAGAGAGCAGAGGTAGATAGTGCAGAAACAGCCAGGTATTAGGGGTGGAGAGTGGTTGATGAGGCTAAGGAAGGGAGGGGTAGAAGAGTGTGAAAGAAGTGCTGAGAAAAGTAGAGGAGGGCCTAATGGCTGTTAAGTGTGAAAGGCAGTAAGTTGAGGGAGTAGATGGATTGAGGTAGATGTGGAGGTTGATTGTGTGTGTGTGTGTGTGTGTGTGTGTGTGTGTGTGTGTGTGTGTGTGTGTGTGTGTGTGTGTGTGTGTGTGTTTTTTTCACCGTTAACTTTTATGATCTGCAAACCATGAACAAAGACCTCTGGCTAACTAAGTTTGCAGATGGCTGTAGACTGGCAGCCCTTCTCAAGTCCCATTCTGATGCCCAAGCCATTCAGCAAGAACTTACAGTGCACTCAATAATATCTGACACAGTAAAAACAGATTCAAAGTAAATGTAAAAAAGTGCAGTATTTTCATAGCTGGTAGAGAACCGCTCCCTTAGCATAAACCACAGAAGTTAAAACAACGGCATGTCTGGAGCTGTACTGAAAAAAGTACCAAATCTCAAGTTTCTCTCTTTTCTGTGAAATTTAAAAATAAAAGTCGCATTCCTTTTCTCAGTTTGAATATTGGAATTGATTATGCAGTAAATGAGATGTGTGCAATGAGCAGTAAAATACACTGAGTGGCTGGCACATAACAAAGTGTTCCTTAGCTCTGCAAGTCTTTATCAGTGTTTTGGCCTGCAGGTTATTTCACTGAAATGTTCATTTCTTTTGAAACTTTGTTTACTGTAGATGTATGTAAACTGTGAAATATAAAATGAAGATATAGGCCTGTTTTGATATAGTTGCATTTTGCAGCCTATGCAAAGAGAATTCTGTATTTATATAGGATTTATTCTAACAAAACTTTATTTATCTAACACCTGACCTTGTAACACCCTCTTGAAATCCCTGATGAGGAATTCGCTTATAATTAATTTACAAATGTATTAATATAGTTTGCAAAAAAATACCAAAATGATTGCTACAACAAATATAGCAACTGTATAACAATTTCTTTTCATTTTGGTAAATAAACTTAGAATTTTAGTTTTGACTGCTAGGTGTAACACAAGTATTCATGACCTATAAAATATTCTGAAAATCTAAATTTCTTTTAACTTCATGATTTAATTTGACTTAGGAATTTTTTAACTGGTACTACATATATGTTGTAATAAGACCCATGCTAACTTACTGATAGCCATCTGTAAACAATCTTTTCATACATATAATCTGTGCCATGAAGCATAATAACCATATACTGAATTAACCATTTTCTGTAAATCTTCAACTACATATGCTAGGGTATAAACTGTATATTCACCTTACCGATTTTTATGTGCTGCAATAGCAAAATTAAATGGGAGCTAGGATTTAAATAAGCAAATAAAACAAACTGGTAAACACTCAGTATACAGTTCCAAACAAAGCAGTCCAAGAGTAAAAAGCACATGGAACTCACAAAGTGATGCAAAAATAAGTTTAATACCAAAGCTTTTGAGGGAAACCTCTTCTTCACTGCTTAAAATCATACTAATACATATTTTCATATACACACCACATAAGTAAATTCAGACCAATAGAGGCACAGCAACAATTAAATAATTAAAATAAGCATTGAGTGCTTGTTTCATGGAATAAGAGACCTTCTCTTAAGAACAGGTTTTAAACTCAGAGTATCATTCAGCCCAGGGGGAGGTCATCTGTGTGAAAGTAATTAATCTATCTATATTCAATATTCTCAGTATTCGACACAATATCCCCTCCTCTAACACTTCTTTCACTGTTTTTACAACCCTAAATGTAAAACTATGTGTTTTATCTGAGCTTATGATATGTTTAGCTAAGGCATTACTCTTCACTTCCCTATGTATGTCAAATAGCTGTTGAGCTATCCTTTCTTTTAGCATCCTATTGATTTTTCCAACATAAAATGAAGTAGGCTTTCCTGTAGTAACTGATCTTTTAAATGCTGTGCACCATCTGTAAGATGTACTGCACACAATTTCTTACAAGTATCTTGTTTGCACAATTGTGCATACTGTAACATTTTATTTCTCCACAGAATGTTATTGAATTCCGAAACATCCTCTAATCCTGACAATACGTCCATGTCCATGTATTGTGCTGCCACACTGAGAATTTCTCACTGCTGTAACCTTCAAGTCTTAACAATATCATAACTATACACGAGTCCTCTGGTAGAGGTGTGTTCGTAACCGAATTTTACGTGTCTGTCTCAGTACATTATTACATAATTCCTTTCCTGTAAACAATTAAATGCATGTTCTGCCATCTGTTTTTACCTTAAACAATGTCTTTGGTGCTGGACTACTATACCCCCTTACAGACATTCTGGAAATCATTCTCTATAGAACTGGTAACAACAGTGACTTGAACTATTGCATGCATTTCTTCTTTATTTTGCCCTGAAGTCTGTGTGTCATTTGCATTGGTGTTTAGTGCATTAGACTAATGTATTTCTGCAGAATTATTGTCAATTTCTGCACTCTAATTCTCCCTCATTGCAATATTTGCACTGCCTTCAGAAAACAACAAACTAGAATCTATAACATTCTGAGTATTATTTGCATGGACAACCATGCAGTTGACATTAACTTGAAATACTGAAGAGGTTTCCTCTGTGTTCTTTCCAAAAAACCTGCACATTACATATACTGGTCGATCTTTATTTGCAATACTGCAAATAAACTCTGCATTCTGAATTACGTGCCCACTAGCATTTGCAATGATTTCTGAGGGCTATAAACTAGAGTCTGTTACAATTTTCATGTCATTTAAATCTAATACTGATATCAGAAGCCGAAAATACTGTCATTTCTGTAAACACTGATTGATATTATGGATTATGAGGAAATATACTGCTTACATTTCTGCTTTACCCAGTTTTTAACTTTAAACTTCACAGTACTTTCTGACATATATAAAATACACTGAAATAAAAATGAATGCTTATGTAAGTTTGTTTGATAGGCATTGAGTCAGTGGCCAGTCATCTTGCAACTTCTTTGAACTTAGTTTTCTAAGGATTCCCTCGCCTCTCCAATGGCAGGGACATCTTCTTCCTTGAAGATCCAGACTTTCTGCTGCAGTACACCAAAATATTTCTTCTGAAGTAACAGCGCGCCTCTTTAAATCACAGCCCTGCTCATTTACACATCTGTAGAGTTCCAGAGTTGTTTCAGGGTTCTGTGAATTACTTTTACATAAGCAATAATGTAAAGCATAAGCACTCACACAGGGGTGTTAATTACACATTAAGACACACCCTGGAGGACATTATTGCACTTGAGAACATGCTATCCGTAAAATTGTTGTGTTTTACTTACTTATTTTTTAAGTACTATATTATTTTTTTATATATATTTGATGTAAAATAGTTCCTCCACCTAATGTTTCAAACCTACTGTAGTGTATGTTAATTATGTTGGAAGAAGTATTTTACATCCAAAATATAGCACTATCTAGACATTTACTTTATCTTTTCGTCCCTCACTCATAAAATGTTTGGTTTGTTGCCAGTCACTGGAGACTGAAGTTACTAAATAATGGCATATATTTGAGTTTCAGACTATTAATTTCTTCAGAAAATTCATACTACAAATCTTTTTAATTAATCAAGTTTGTAATTTTATAAGACCAGTAATTAAAAAATGTTCCTATTTTTCAGCCTTTATTCCCTCTTTATTTTAGGCTTTATCCAGATTTCTTCAGCTGAAAGGTCCAGAGGTATGCAAATGTCTTTAATGTCACTCTCACTCAGTCTCTCATGCACACCTCTGTTTCAGAAAATGTATACTAACACAAATCGTAATAATCAAGTAAAATATATTCCTATTTTGAGCCTTTGTCCTCCATTTATTTTAGGTTTATCCCGCTATTTTGAGCTAAGAGTCAACAGAGCATACCTTTCAACTGTCCAGATTTTTGGCTCATATGTTTGGCCCCATCCTCATAAAATGTGTATTTTTTGGCAAATCATTTAGGACTGAAGCCATTAAATAATGACAGACATTTGAGTTTCAGACTTCACATCCTTCAGATAATACATAATGGAAACTCTGTTTTTCTAGAACCTTTCTAAGTTTATAAGAGTAATATTTAAAATCTGTCCTTATTTTTAGTCATTTGTCTCTCATTATCTGTGGCTCTGTCCAGATTTCTTGTGTTGAGAGAATGAAAAACATAGTCGAGAGGTATGCAAACCTTTTAAGTGATGGCACACAGTCTGCTCTGCTTTCATGCATGCATTCAGTCACACATGCAGACAGAAACACACACACACACACACACACACACACACACACACACACACACACACACACACACACACACACACACACTTTTTTGGTTTCATTTATTTTACCCTAGCTAAACAGCAAAAGTGCTGCTTTACTTATACATTAATATCCTGCTGGAAAGTGTTCATTCTCTAATCAGGATGCTGATGTGCAGTTTGCCCATTCTGTAATGTACATTAATATCCCCCTGCTCCAGAAGACGCTCGGTCACCATTTGTTAAACCAACTGAATGTTCAGAGCTGTACTGAAGTGTCAAATCTCACAGTTTCTCTTTTTTGTGTACTTTAGTATACATTTTCTGAAACAGAGGTCTGCATGAGAGACTGAGTGAGAGTGACATTAAAGAAATGTGCATACCTCTGGACCTTTCAGCTGAAGAAATCTGGATATAGTAAGTCATATATTACTGAAACTATCTCAAAAGACAGTACAGATGAACTAAATCAAACTGAAAGTTCTGTAACTGAAGACTGCAAACTGAATTTGCAAACTTCTGTAACTCTGTAGACTGAATTGAACTGAAGGGTATTGTCTTCTGTAAATTCTGTAACTTTTGAACTGACTTCTGTCTTGAAAACATTTATATTAATACCAAAACTCTAAATTTCCTTTGTTCATTTTACATGCCTCCTTAACCTTGGTTTCCAAGCCTTGATAATAAGATTTTATTGCAGGTGCCTAATCTGCAAATGTCTCTGAACTATCTGGAACTTAACAATGTGTGCCGTAGCTCTACACATCTTTATTAGTGTTTTAGTCTGCAGGTTATTTCACTAAAATATTCCTTTCTTTTGAAAACTGCATTTACTGAATCTTTATGTAAAATGTGAAACATAAAATGAAGCTATAGGCCTGCTTTAATATGGATGCATTCTCAGGCCTATGCAAAAAAAAATGCATGTCTATAGGATTTATACTACAAAGCTATATTTATGCAAGACCTGATCGTACAACAAACAATACAGTCTTAAAAATAAGATGTTATTAGAGGCTTTGGAACTTGGATTGATAATTCTCTCTGCTGTGATCATCACCATCATGTAATGACAGCAGTCCTTTTAATTAATGCAGCTAATTGCTAAGGAGATATCATCCAGATCTAAAGAGGTTATTGTTCCCTTAACTAATCATTGATTACAACAACCCATTCGAGATATA
The DNA here is from genome assembly GCF_019279795.1 of Protopterus annectens. Taxonomy (NCBI): domain Eukaryota; kingdom Metazoa; phylum Chordata; order Ceratodontiformes; family Protopteridae; genus Protopterus; species Protopterus annectens. Next base: position 1,763,368,703 of record NC_056741.1, on the reverse strand, counting down.
CTTCATTAAACATGTCACAGCTAGAAAGACCACAGAGGTTCTTAATTAAGAAGATCACTGTCTCAAAAACCCTAAGCTACCAGAAATGTCTAGAAGCACAGTCTCTTTATTTAGTTTATTATAGCCTTCCAAGGGAATATCTATGTCTTGTTTTCTATGCCATTAGGGACTCGGTAATTCTGTATCTCTTGTATATCCACAAATCAAATAGCCCCATCAGAATCAAAATCAATAACCTAAATTTTCAGTAACAGATAAATATACCATGTTGGAGAGAATGGCTCATTACACATTGACTCCCCCAACTCTGAAACAGATGTGAACTGCAAATTAAGCAGTGTGGTATACTATCATCCTTCAAGTGAGACCGAGATATTTGATTGTGGTTTTACAGATTCTTTGTGGTCTTGAGTGGTCTAGCCCACCTAAAGTGAGGTGGTATTGTTCAAGGGTGGATACTAACAAGACATTAATGGTCGCAAGACTTTATTACCTTGAGTTTCCTATGATTCCCATGGTTACAGTTTCATGATGTATTGTTTCAGTTGTATTTATTATTCCCTGCTGTTCCAGGTTTCATGTATGATGCATTTCTAAATCACAAACCACCTGCATGTTTTTCAGGCAACCACATTACTCTAATTGTTTCTGAATTCAGCATCTTGTATATGTCATAAACAATTCCATTTCCATAAACAAATGTAGCAAAATCCTTAAGTGTTTGTAACTCCAAGTGTACTTCCACAGAGATTCCTTGTTACTGAATTATCTTAGGGAAACTCTGAACCTCTTGTGTTTTTTATCATTGGTTAGACATATAACCATTTTGTTTGATGAAGGTTTGCATATGATTTAATATAAATTGTTCTCCTATATACCAGATCATATAGTTTCATTGACTGTTTTTTAATCTTTAATTAATAGAAATGTTTCTCACACAAAACAATCTTCCTGAAAAATATGTCTTTGCAGATCATAAATTGGTATACAAGTATATATTTTTATATATAGTTTAAAAAATGCTTTTGGAAAAAATGAGGTTAAGATGAAAACCTTGCATTAGAATATTTAACCTGGATATCCAGGATAGTGGTTAGTTATCATATAAGAACTTTACCAGTTTATTTAAAGTAAACTGGATTACTTTGGAATGAGTTTAGTAAGAGTTTGTGTAATTTCTTATACAAATTAAACCTGGAGCTTAAATTTTATAAGACTTATCCAAACTTAGATTAGGATTAGATTAACTTTATGTTTCATTTGGCCTATGAACAATTTCAACTTTCCAATATCCACTTTAATTTTACAGGTATAACAGCACAATGTTGTGAAAATATTATAACCTGTAAAGTGGTTCAGGGGTCATGTTATAATTTAGCAATGATCCATGACTGAGGGTGGGTAATGCAGAATTTATCCATGGTTGGTGTGGTTTGATTACATGAGTGAATCCCAAGTGATTAAACAAAGCCAACAGTGGGTAAATCCTGCATTAACAGCACACAGGAGTGGATTATCGGTATTACACAATGACATTATTTAAGGAAGAAAAGTTTTACTTTCTCTAAATAATGTCATTGTAGAAAAGGATGTCATTATTCTTCTTCCTTATTGTCATAGTCTGGGGCATCAATGATATGCACTGTGCACGTTTTGCTGTTGATGAGAATGGCTGCACAGCACATTCCTGTCATACCTTCTGCCTACACAGTCCTTACACAATACCTCAGTATCCACACATTTGTAGAATATGCAGAAGTTTTCCTGAAATTTATTGCATTTTTATAAAGTTTTGTTTGCTGGCAAATAATTAAGGAATGAAGTCATTAATGACAGATACATCAGTTTTCACAGTATGTCTAGGACCTGCTTTTAGAGGTACTCCTGGCAATTTTTTTCATTAAATAATCTGTTCCACCGCAGTTTTGTAGAGTGCAAAAGACAAAAAGGCAATTAATACATTAACATTTTTGGAACCAAATCTAACATTCAGACACCGGTTGCAGTTAAAATGTGCCATTTTAATTAAAACAAAAAAAAAAAATAAAAACAAGTATAATAAACATTCACCATATTTGTTATTACACAATGTTTAAGTGCTTTCGTCTCTCATGGGAGACTTCATCAGAAACTAGGTGTATGCTCAATCTACCTCCTTTTAAACCCTCACTCCCAGTTTAATTGCAGATTTAAAGAGGCAGCACATTCTTACCATTCATTATAAAAAAGTCAAATGATCTAAAATTCATGAATTCTAGCTACATATTTTATAATTATTAAAAAATCTTTAAAAATTCATTGACTGTAGGACATTAACAAAACAAAAAAGTTACAGCTTAAAAGAAATTCTGGCAAACTATTCATATGTTATACAAAAATATATAAAAAAGCACTGATGTTAAGACAGAGAGAAACCATTGTTGTCTATTTTTTATTCACCTGAAATTGTCGTAATTCAGTGGGAAATTCAAATGAAAGAAATCTGCTATAACTTAGTTACCCAAAGTTTTAAGACAGGCTGTATTAAAATACTGTCATTTATCTCTGGGGTCCTTTCAACACTCAATCTCAGTTGCCAAAGTAACTCTCTGTATGCCATTAAGTGTTCACAGTCCCCTCCCTCTGGCTGTTTTCCATAATATCAATTATATCAAGCAGTATCTGCATGCCTAGCTAAGGCATTGTGAAAATTTATTTTTCTGATCTCATAATTTTGTTCATAAATCTATTTCCTTAGCTGTCTTTCAGTCTTTCCGACATAAAACCATTGCATTCCGTACACCTTGCCAGGAAAACTGTCCCCAATGTTCCACGATTCCCAGCCCTAAAAACACTTTCAATCTTAATATATGTTCTAAAATAACAAAGTTCTCTTTGTTAATAAACTGGTATTGCCTACAAAACACACATTTTATGGTCCCTCCTTTTCCAAAGTCCTTTGGTGGGTTCTTTTCTAAAACGTGCTTAAAATTCTGCAATGTTTTGTTAATAAAAAGTCATTCATGACCAATGACTTCAACTATCTCTTTAGTACCTTCCAAAAACATCCAATTCCTTCTAATAACACTTTTTATATCTTTGGATGTTTCAGAGAACATAACTACACATGCCTTATCAACCTACTTTTCATCCTTATTAACAATGAATTTTTCTTTTCGCCTCATTTTTAATAATGGTTTGTATTTATTCACCCTATCAGCTGTTACCGCTTTAATAATTTCAAGAATCATTTTTTTCTGGGTAACCTCTGTCTCTATATATCTCTGCTAAAACCTTCATCTCCTTCTCTAAACCATCAATATTTGTGGTCATTCTGACATCTCTAATACATTGTCCTTTAAACAAATTATGTTAAAGGCAATGTAGTGTGCATGTACTGTGCATGTACTGTGCATGTTTTGCTGTAGATGCAAATGGCTGTACCGTACATTTCTGTTATACCTTATGTCTACACTGTCTTTACAGAATACCTCTGTACCCAACAATTTGTAGAATATGCATACGTTTTCCTGATATTTTGTTGCATTTGTATAAAATTCTTGTTTTCTGGCAAATAATTAAAGAGTGAAGTTATTAAATAATAGGAAATGTATTAGTTTTCACAGCATGTGCTTGTAGAGGCACTCCTGGCATACTTTTCATTAATTAATCTTTTCCACTATAGTTTTGTAGAGTGCAAAAGATAACAAGATTTTTTTAATATCTCAAAATTTTTCACCTACTGGTGTGGAGAACCGGAATTAATGGAAGTTCATTTTGTGAGTTTTACAATGAGCATGTGAATCGTTCTATCCAGTCGTCATGTACTTTTTGAGTACTAAAGTGTGTGTGTGCGTGTGTGTGTGTGTAGATATATATATGTATATATATATATATTTTTTTTTCACTCAGTGGTGTGCATTTCAGTTCTTTTGCATGATTTGGGCAAAATCAAACATAATAAGGAAAGAACAATAATCAGACTTAGTTTTAAATATTGAAGCACTTCATTTTTAAATTTAATGGAAGTATAGGTTTTGTATTACATCTGCATGCATTTTGTGTGGATGGTAAAATGTATGACATTTGCTCAGCATTGTTGAATAAGTGTAACAGCAAGCTCAATAAGTGATGTATAAAATTCTGTAAACGCATGTAGGACCAGTACTGCTGGACCTCTTTTTGTTGGTGTATGTTGGATTTACAAGGGGCACATTGACTGGGTTGTCCAATCTCTGAGCATATTTTTGAATATGAATGACCCTTTATTGTATATTTTTTTAACTGTTCTTGAATTAACCTTGCAATTGTTCTGTATATCTGTTTGATTGTTTTTTTTCTAAATGAATAGCTGTTACTGAAAAAAACACTGTTTTCATATCTGACTTATGTTTGTTATTGTTACTCTACTGGTAGATGAAGAGTGAATTCTCAAGTGGTATTTACCCAAGAATCAGAACTACTCAATAAGAAATCACTGTCTGCAAGATGTACTGGTAGTGCTGTCTTTTTGTGGGTAATTTACCTCCTTCTTCAAGTTGGTGAGATTGTGGAGTTAATATATATAAGTCTGTGGGTATGGGGGGGGGGTCGCCCGCACATCGAGGAGGTGCAGGGAGGATTAGCCCTTGCAAAAGTACTTTAAAAAAGTGCAAGGGGGTCTTTTTGAGTGGGGCAGAGTCTGGGGATCTGATTCTCAGCAGGTTCAACTTTGTTCATTCATACTAGAAGTGTTTATTTCATTCTAAATTACTTTTGAGTTTTATGGTAGTTTTGCTTAAGCTTTTCACTGAATAAAATGCTTCCCTTTTAACCAATGTTCTGTTCTCTAATGCTTTAAACAAAAATAAATATAAAAGAATGGGTAAACAACAAAATGACTACCTGAATGTGATTCCTGGATATGTATTTTATTTTATGCAATTCTTTTTATTTTCAAAAACTTTAATGATTTTGTTTTTTTTTTTTTTCATTTCTGCAAAGGCAAAAGTAATACAACAATTCAACTGTTTAACACAACTGAAAATACACTTCTTGAGAAAATGAAAAACATTGTTACAAGTAAGTTTATTTTATTCATGTAACTTGACATTTTTACCCAGTGTCTGTCGTTTGTATTTCATATCATAGTTTACATTTGATCCATGGAATGGAGAAACACTTCATCATAGTAAGTTAGCAGTCTTCATCAATTACATTTGAACTTATGTTAAGCTATGGAAAAGATACTGGCAGTCTGTCCCAGTAGAATAATAATTCATTTTGAACGGAGCCTTAGAAAATAAGAAGTTTTCAGTTTATGAGAGGAAATGTTAATTTTTTTTGAGTACTTGTCAGTCAGAATTTAAGGTTACTTTGTCAATTGTGAGCACACCTTTCATTTAAGGTATACAGTTACCTGTTTTAAGTCATATTTTTATTTATCAGGAAAGTCTGACTTGGAATGAAGCCAATTTTCAGCAGAGACCCGGGGAAAAATGCTTTAGATGTATGTCTTTGTAACATATGAGGAATTTGGAGCACCCAGAGAAAACCCACACAAATGCAGGGAGGACATGCAGACTCCACAAAGAAGCATCCCAGCCGAGAATTGAACCAGAAAACTTATTTTTGTGAGGTGACAACACTACCGCTGCACTACTGCACCATATTTTAACAGCAGTTTGTCACCCAGAGTTAAACTAGACTCGTGGCTGAAGCTAAAGTCTCTGCTACTAACCTTCGCATGCACTTAGCTGCCAGTACTTAGGAAATCACAAGGATCCTTTCCTCTCTTGGTTCTTTCCACCTGTCTAGTGAAGGTTTTTATCTTCTAAACTGTAATTTAATCAGTGTTGGTGGTTAACACTATTCTAATGTTGTAAAAGAGAATTTTCCTTCCAATGTTATTTGAGTATCTCTTTGGTTTTCTGCACCTGTGTATATCATCTAGGTTATTTTGGAAAGGTTTTTGTTCTCAACATGTGAGATTAGTGATTGTAGGTTTTCTCCATTTGGGTAATTTTTCTTCTTAACACCGATATGCTTATTCAATGTGCCCTCTCCAGTTTTGGTTTGTCTGATTAATATCTATATTTCCCCTGAACTATATAGATAATTTCTGGCTCACTGCACCTTGATACTTACTGATTATATATTCCTAAGTTATATAGGCATTGATGCTATTCAGATTGCTGCCTGATTTCTTTGTAACTGTGTTTCTGACTAAAGTCCATTCCTTGCTCTTTACAAGGTTAACAGGAAGTGAATCAGGGCTTTCTGTAAATTTCTTAAACCCAACTTGTTTTATTATATATTTTGTCCATTTAACTCAAATTAAAATATAGTGACTTTAATTCCACATCCTTTTTGTTTACATTAGAAGGATTTTTTTTCTTGTGGAAACTGATTACGAGCCTTATTCTCAGATTTTTTAAGCAGAAAGGATTTTTTTCTATTTAAGGTTCCTTGTTCTTGCATAACTATTTGATGATCTGTGTGTCTGTGTGTTTGTGTGTGAGTGTGGGTGCCTGTGTGTGTGTGTGTGTGTGTGTGTGTGTGTGTGTGTGTGTGTGTGTGTGTGTGTGTGTGTGTGTGTGTGTGTCTGTATGTATATGCTCTGGGAAAGGAAGGGGAATATGTGTGTGTTCAGTGAATGTAAAGTGTAAGCCATATAAATTCAATCCAGGACAATGGAGTGCATCTGGAAGATAGGAGATACAGAGCAACACAATGTGTGCCCTGCAAAACAACAGTGCTATATGCTGTCAACTGTTCAAGGTCACAGCTTTATGCAGCATACACTGACACTGACACAGATGGAAGCAAACTCCCTGCAGGATACAACAGGTCACAAACTGATAAGGCTTTGCACACTACAGATAGGGTAAAATCAAAGTATAGGTAACGCCAGCCATAGAAGAAGTAGGAAGGTATTGTAAAGCAGTAGGTGTTATAGGTGACATACAGGGTGTAACAAGCTCAGGACATATAGAAACACACTAACAACTTACTTGTCAGTATAAGGAGGGAAAAGCATGCCTGCAGCAGATACCTTAGACATGACGTCTGATTCCATTTCCAAAATCCATGGTCAACTCATAACTGGTCACTCTCGGTAAGATGAATTAGGTTACAGAAAATGAGAGAATACATACAGAAATGATCCAGCAACAGATGGATCCCACTGTCACCATGTCCCAGCATAGGATTGCAATCATGCAGCACTTCAAGATGAGTGGACCATCACCAAACTCATGATATGAGGCTGTACAGTAGAAAACGCTTACATTGTAATCCTGCTGCCATATGGAAGTTCATACTATCCAGTAATGTCTTAGCTTAGATAGGTTCATAGTTAAAAAACTAAGCTAACAACCACCAGGGTCTTTATAAGCCTAGCTATGCAATACTTCCAAATTCTATCCCTATTTATCAAGGGCTTTTACTAAGAGGGGTATGCTAGTTAGGAGGTTTCTAGAGGTTATGTGGGGGAATATATTTGTTTGGGGATAACTATCTGCCTCTGTTTATCAGAGAAATGGGGTGCCAGACCTGGGGTAAATTTCTGATTTCACATCCATTAGTCAAGGTTCTACACAGGGTTAGGAATGGACTCTGCTTCACATGGATGGGGAGCCTGTTCCTAAGCATGTGGGTCCTCTGAGACATATATCCGTCTCACTAGCACACCTTGTTTATGTCACAAGCAAAATTTAAATCCTTGGATATAGTGCTTTTGTTGCTGTTAATTTTGCAGATATGCAAAAAGGTCCATCAGAACTGAATCCAAGGATGCCTTGCATGCCAGGCATAGATTGCCTGTCAGTAACCTGTAGGAGACAGAGTATAGATATAAGGCTTTAAAGTGATCTCTATAGGACAATATGTTTATACCCAGGATTCTCCTTGTAAGGAATCTTTGTGGGCATTCCAACTGTGCATATGTTTTGTCAGGTACATGCCTAATGAGGCATTATACTCAATGATGGATCTAATAAGGGCAGAATAATGGGGTACTATGGCCTGGCCTCCTTGAACCTTGTTTCCATGCCATTATTTATAAGTTGGGTGACATAGAATTATTTTCTTATTACCTTACTACCTTGGCCACATTTTGCTGAAAGGCCAGATTACTATCTGCATATGTTCCCAGATCCCTGGAGTGTGTTAACTCTTAGGGATGTCTTATTGACTGAGTAATTATCCTGGGTGACAGTTTTCCCAAAAGACACTATAATGCAAATGTGAAGCAGTACTGCAGCTAAAGTCATATGCAATCTGTATACAGAGCCCAAAATTATGCAGTAGCAGCCCTGTAACACTGAATACAAAGAAAGCATTCAGTTCATGACCCAGGCAAGTTGTTATCAATCCCATATATTCTGCAGTTACTAAAATGTACTAAGATCCACCTACAAAACCTACCATGCTGTCATTGTCTCTACAAGACTTCAGCAGGCCCAAAACCTACATAGGGAAGTCCTGCATCAGTGTCTAGGCCCTCCGTGTGTGCTGCAACTCAAGCAAACAGGTATGCCATCATGGTAAGCAAAATGGACTATTTCCAGCAATAAGACAAATCATATCTAAGGGATTCAGAAATACTGCTACTATGTCTAGGGCAAATCACACATCTTATTTGCAAGCAATGACCAGAAAAAGTACACTACATTGCCCCATAAAGCATATCCTCAGTAGCTCAAGTAAACTAGTAGATACTGATGCCACTGGCTTATAAGCACAAGGACACACAGTTTAGCAGCCAGTGTATGATGCAATGTCATGTAGAATTCTGCATTTGGCTCTGTATGGCAGAGTTAGGGAATGCCATTAGTGCATTTACTGGACAATAATGTGCATGTGTGTGGACACATACACATGTACTCATGAGCATGCATACATGCACATTCACATACACACAAAAAATATGTGTGTTTGTATATGAGTGTGCATAAATGTGTGCATGTCTGTTAAAGTGAGTGTGTGTGTGTTGTGTGTGTGTGTGTGTGTGTGTGTGTGTGTGTGTGTGTGTGTGTGTGTGTGTGTGTGTGTTTTCACTCTGCATGTGTGGTGCACTGCAAAGCACAGGAGTAGGATGTTTAATTCATGAAACCTCTTCCCTGCATTTGCCTCTTCATCAGTACTCATGTACGGGACTTCATTTGCATTTCATTATGGCATGATACTCAGTGAAAGAAGTCTAAGTCCTACCATATGTTTGGTTTCTATTGAGCAACACTGCAGGACATGCAGCCCACATCTGTTTGTTGAAATACCATTGACCCTGCTGTCTATGCTTTGCTGCAGCAGCTAAAGCACTGGTTACAAATAGCATTTGGCAATCAAGTAACCTGCTTTTTGAGGTCAATGTGTATATATAAGGAAAAAGGATGCATACTGGGATGGACTTAGTGCAGACTAGAGACATCAGTTCTGGGCAGCAGGATACAAAAGACTGATGTGGGGCTTGGTATCTTAAAGGAGTTCAGGGTGCAGGAATCAGACATGCTTCTTTCTAGCATTTGCACAAATCTAGCTAGTATTTTGTGTGGCACCCTGATTTAAACCTTCAGCAGATCACATATTAGTGCAGCATGGCCGGAATAATGGCAGACATCAAAGGTCATACACTCTCAGCATACCTCCCAACTGTACCAAATTACTCAGATTTTACCGTGTTTTGGGGCCCAAATGATGGGGTGCCATGATTCCCAAGTGGCATTCCTTCATTTACAATTTTTTCCAGCTTTTTGTTTTGAATTTTTTTTTGCGCTTTTGAGCTGATGTCATCATGTGCGCGATGATGTCATCTCTGTTAGCCTGTTGGAATTGAACTCAAGAACTCACCTCCACACATTTCCGACTGTTGGAATGGAACTATCTGTGTGGAAAATAGAGTGCTGTGTATTGCTGCTTGGATCTATCTGCTGCTGCCAGAATGGAACAACTGCTGCTGTGGACAGAAAGGAAACTTTATTTCACTGCTGCGAGCTGCATGAAAAATGGACTTGACTTCTACAGGTCCTGTTTTCAATGTGTGTGTGTGTGTGTGTGTGTGTGTGTGTGTGTAAATGCCCCCAACTGCATACATCTGGTGGCTAGCAGTACTGAGGCTCAAACCCTGTACCTTGCGTACAAGTAAAAAGAGCCTAAAGTCCCTAGTCACCACCACTTGTGAATTTGCACCTCATATTTTTGTTCTTTTCCTCACTTAAGGATTACATTCACTAAATGCTGACAGGCATTTGAATTTCAGACTTCAACTTCTTCAGAAAATAAATGATAACACAAAACCTTTTATTCTAACATTTTTCTAAGTTTATAAGACCAGTATTTGAAATTTGTCCCCATGTTGGGTCTGTATTCCCCATTATTGGCTTTTCCAGGCTTTTTTGTGCTAAGAGGTTGAGAGCTATGGTGAGAAGTGAGACTGAGTTCACTAAATGATAGCCAGTTAAGTTTCAGTCTTCCTGTCTTTCAGGAAACTGCTGATTTGGCTTAGTGGTATGTTGCTCTGACTGTAGTGCACAGGATCCTGGGGCCAAGACTTGGCAGTGAAATGCATGGTGGTAGCACAACATTTTATTCAAGCAACTTTCCAAATGCATACAAGCAATGTTTAAAATGTGACCCTGGGTTTTTGGACTTTTGCCCCCCTCCCAAAAAAAACTGAAATTGAAAATAAGTGCAAGAAACTGTGAGAAATGGCTATGGCTTACACTATTGTCATTATATGTATGTGTAATTAATATATCTATATATATATATATATATATATATATATATATATATATATATGAGACGAAATGACTGACATTTCATTTGACCAACACTTCATTTGACTGACACTTCACTTGACTGACAATATATAGTTGGGGGTGAAGCCCCCCACTTAATTTCATGTTATATTGTTTGAGTTTGCTTTTATATTGCTTAGTGAAACAAAAGTAAGTGGGAAGCTACACCCCCCACACCCACCCAACTATATTATTCTAACTCCAAGGTCGCACTACAGTGGGGAAGGAGACATATTCCATTTACTTGCCAATAATACTTGTCAGTCAAATGAAGTGTCGGTCAAATGAAATTTCAGTCATATGGGGTCGGGCAAATGGGTGTCAGTCAATTGGAAGTTAGGACAAATGAAGTAGACCCTATATAAATAAATATATATATATATATATATATATATATATATATATATATATATATATATATTTTTATATATATATATATATATATATATATATATATATATATATATATATATATATATATATATATATATATATATATGTATATATATATATATATATATATATATATATATATATATATATATATATATATATATGTGTGTGTGTGTGTGTGTGGGGGGTCTATATTAGAACATCAAAGCTTCAAAAATTCGAATGTTCTAATATCAGACCCTATTCAGCGAAAGCTGAAAATATCGAAGCAACAGAAAACCAATTTTTTTCCTAGGGAAAGAATTTGGTTTTCCATTTCTGTTGCTTCAGTATTTTCAGTGCTGTGGGTCGGGTTCAGGTAAGTGTGTGATTGAGTGCGGGTTAGGGTAGTTAGGGTTATGGTGTGGGTTAGGTATGTGTGCAATTGTGTGGATGTGAGGGTTAGGGTGGGGTAGATGAGTTGGGTTAAGACGTGGGTGAGGTGAGTGTGCGATAGTGATGGACCTTATTGTTAGGGTTTGGGTTAAGGTAAGTGGATAGTTAGTGGTGTGTGTGTATAGTTTAGTGTAGGGTTAGGTGTAAGATTTAGGTGTATGTGTGTGGATTGCAGTCTGTTTGGTGTGTTTTTATTGTGTATGTGTTTTGGAACAGCAAATATTTTCCCTATGAAAAAATTTGCTGTTCTGTATGTTCGATGTTTTCAGCTTTCGCTGAATAGGGTTCGATATTAGAACATTTGAAGTTTTGAAATTTATATGTTCTAATACAGACCCTGTGTGTGTAGTATGTGTGTGGAAGTAAACATTTATCATAGAAATGTTCTGAATAGGGCAGTTTTGTCATTACTGGTTCATGCATTTTGTTTCATTGTCTACTGGAAAAATGTTTAAACAATAAATTTAAAATGCACTCTACTTAAGTCTACCAAGTGTGCTGTATTATACAAAGAATATAATTTAATAAAGTCAAGAAGGTATATCAAAGAATGCATGCATGTTTCTTGTTTTGTGTGCAAGGGGCCTATGATTTGAAAATAGCTCAAAGGTAATCTTTCTCCACCACTGACCATATGCATTTTCTTTGGCTGTGGTGTGGGCTTCAATGCTGTTTCAATGAATGTGAGTTTCAAGGGCAGAAAAGTTTTAATGCTAAGGCTATTTTCATTGTGAGACAGTATTGCTTTGTTTAGCAGATATCTATTAGTGTTTGTGCATTGTGCTACAAAATGTAAAAATAAAATCCAAATAATCATCTTAGAAGTAAAGCAGTATGCACACATTAGTGTCTATGGTTAATGGGGTGAAACTGCCAGGTAATAGGACATTGGAATGGCTGCAGGGGGACTCTAGTGCTATATTTTGGTTCTGTTCTTCAGTTTGTGTTTGAAAGTTGGTATCCCACAATTCCATTGGTGTGGGTCGGGTTTTGTAATTATGTGTGCAAATTTTATGTTAATCAGCGTACAGATTTGTATCTATTTTTCATGTTGTCCAGATTTTTGATGTTTCTAGGTTGAGAGGTATGAGTCTCACACAAAGACAGAGAGGAAAAATCCAAGGAATTCCAGCCTGCTAAACTAACAGCAGTGGCTGGAAAAGTCATGGAGGGAAACCTGATGCAATGTCTGTGCGAGGAAATCTGTTCTTGGGAAGTGTATACTAATGTTGTTTTATTCGTGTGTTTTTCTCTTGTTTTATTGAATTATTTCACTGTGTGTGTATGTATGTGTGTGTGTGTGTGTGTGTGTGTGTGTGTGTGTGTGTGTGTGTGTGTGTGTGTGTATGAAGCAAACCTTATATTTCTTTTTGCAAAGACAACAGGATGCTAATTATTTATGAACAGTAGTAGGGGCTGTAAACTTGGTTTATTTTTAAGGTAAAAAGTAACACTATTTCAAATTTTTTCAGATGCTTGCTTGAACAGTACGCAGTCTGAATAAATAAATTAAATTTTGTTTGCAGATTATTATTGCTTTCTTACTGTCTTTTCTTGGGTTATCACAATATTATTTTACTTATCTTTTTGTTTAATGAAAAAATCTCAGGTTTATTTATTTCTTTTAGTCCAATATCTTTATTTGTATTCTATAAAGAAATATCAAAAACTTCTCCAGCATGTGAGAAGCATAAGTGCATAGAAAATACTTTGTTTATAACACTTTGAAGAATTAACAGAAAAACAAGAAAAATAATAACATAACTATGTACACTGAGTGAAAAGTGCCATAACATGAGCTCAGTTAATACAATGAAAATAGTACATAACATTATGGTCACAGAGATAAAAATAAAGAAAAAACAATACTTAGTAATAAATCTTCTCTTTGTTAACTCAGCTTAACATGTAGATGTGTCTAGTTGGGATTACTGGAGTATGTGTTCAAAACATGTATTCCAAAACTGTGCATAATAAGAGCATTTGCTTTGGTTGCTATTAATTTATGCGCTGTTATATATTTAATCATCACCATATGTTTAAAGCTGTCCCATGATGCATTTGATCAACCAAGCCAGTTTTGTGAGATATATAGCTTCATCAATAAAAAAATGTATAATTAAGATATATATTTTTTGTTTAGTTAGTGCCATATGGAGTGTGAAGGCTGCCAGCCCAGCTAGCTACAACTTTGTAAATAATTCTGTGTTATTGTAAATATTAATATGATCCATAGACTTGTCTACGAATGTAAGTAACCTGTATGTAATCTGCTGAGCTTCAAAAATGTAACCACAGTGCACCCTGCTGGAAAAGAGCAGAAATGTATATGGACTATATGCCTGTGCAAATGTATGTTTTCATAGTAGAAATTGGGACATACAGAGTTAACTTACAAACTCTAAGAAAATAAGTAAAGAGTTTTACAATTGTGTTTACCACAGCTAGAAAACAGATTGTCTGTAACTAGAGTTTCTTTCAATTGTCTTAAGACAGAAACAATTACTAGGTTTAAAATGTAAAAGTGTTAATTGTTTTACGACTTCCAGTTTCAGGCAAGCTTCTAAGAAATAAGTGACAGCTTCTATGAGACAAGTATTTTTCACAGAGACATGTTACATTCTGTTGGTATCTGTTTAGCCTGTGAACTAGAGGCAAGTGTCAAACAGTGATACCATTTAGCTAACCCATCAGTAATGTGTATTATTAATTTAAGAACTATCTCAGAGAGAAAGTCAGTGCATTTTGTATTTGTATTTGGACCTAGAAACATATTCTCACCAGCACTTGCTTTGCTCTGTAAGAAAGACTTAGAACATATTATTTCTCTTAGAGATTGATAGGAAGATAGCAAGATCAGTTTAGATGTTTTCTTTATTTATGTGAGACTGTCCTTCAATGTTGTTCATAGGTTCATAGGTTCATAGGTAGGTACTAGGCTAACTGCCCAAAGGCATTTATAAGCCTAGCCAGAATGTGTTGGCTTTCGCTGCCCCCTTAGATTAGTTCCCTGTGCTTCTGTCCAGCAGAACCACTGAAGTGATCCCCGAGGTAAACTTCCTGTTTCCCATCCACTCATCAAGATTTCTTTTGAAGAGTGTTAGCGAGGAGATCTGCCTAATGTAGACTGGGATCTTGTTCCAAAGCATGGGAAGTCTCAGGGACAGGAGTCTATCCCTCCAGCACGTCCTATTTATTGTTGTGGTGAGGTTTAGATCCCTAGAGCGCATGGCTTGTAGGGACAAGGTTTTCTTTAGGTGGAGCATGTCTATCAATTCTGGGTTGGACATGGCCTTGTATGTCAGGCAGAGATCACCTGTGAGTAGGCGGTATGCAACCAAGTACAGCTGTAATTTCTTCAGTCAAGCTGCATAAGGCATCTGTTTGAGGCCAGTGATCCTCTTGGTGAGGTACTTCTGTGGTCTTTCCAGCTGTTGCAGGTGTCTTGCAAGGTACATCCCAAATGGGGCGTTGTACTCTACGATGGGTCTGATGAGTGATGAGTAGAGGGGCACAATGACCTCTTTTGATCTGGATGAGAACCGTTTTGTGATTAGGTGCGCAACATCGAAGGATTTTCGAACCACTTTGGCAATGTGATTATCAAAGGGGAGATTACTATCTGCTTGGTTCCCCAGATCCCTTATTATGTCTTCCGTATTTAGGGGACTACCACCTATGTGGTAGTTTGTGGGTACATTGATTTTTCCAAAAGGGATGACTATGCACTTTTTGGCATTTAGCTTGAGGCCATGATTTTGACACCAGGTATCTGTCTCAGTGAGACCCTTATGGAGGATGTCTGTGTCAGCCAGAGAGTCAATTATAGCCCCTAGTTTGCAGTCATCTGTGAACTTGGTCAGCCATAGTTCTCCTGTGCTTGCCTGTACCTCTGAGAAGTATATGCCGAACAGGAGAGGTCCTAGGACTGAGCCCTGGGGAACTCCACTTGTAACCAATTTAGAGTCGGACCTAGCTCCTGCAACTCTCACCATGTGGGTTCTGTCCATGAGCAAGTTGGCAACCCATCTTGTGACGTAGGGGTTTATGTTCAGGCTGGTGAGCTTGTCTATAATACCAGAATGGGAAATGGTGTTGAAGGTCTTTGCAAGGTCTAGGTAGGCTGTGTATACCATCTTTTCCTCATCTATAGCCTTGGTAAATGTCTCAAAGAAGTCCACCAGGTTTAGGAGGCAAGATCTGCCCTTAACAAAGCCGAACTGGGTAGGGTCCAGTGTTTGGAGGTTCCCAATGTCTCTGTTAATGAGATCCATGATGATGTGCTCCATAGCCTTGCAGACCAAGCTAGTCAGGCTTATAGGGTGATAGTCCCGGGGTCTGTTGTGGCTCCACCTTTGTGGAGCAGAATAACCGTTGCTGTGCACCACTCTATGGGTACATAGCCTGTAGAGAGGCTGAGTTTGAACAGTGTGTTTAGTTGAGGGGTTAGTTCGTCTTTGAGCCCATGTAGGATGCAACCTGGGACACCATCCTGTCCCATTGATGCTGTGTTTTTGGCTTTGGAGAGGGCTGATTTAACCTGAGTGTCTGTGATTTCAGGGACTCTACATTCTTCTGGTATGGTTATGGGCTCTCTTGGGGATGAGAGGGGGGTGAAGTTTGTGCTGAACCTGTCTGCCAGGATGTTGGTGATATCAGTCAGTTCAGTGTATTTTGTGCCATTCTGCACTAACTCCGAGCAGATCTGAGCATTGCCACTTAGATTCTTGACATAGCTAAAGAATGCCTTGTGGTTATCTTTGGAGTCATTGGCAATTTTTCTTTTAAAGCTCGCCTTGGATGATTTTATGAGGGATCGTAGTTTCTTGCTGATAATGATCAGGGATGTCTTCCCTTCTTGGGATTTTACTCTTTTCTGTACTAGTTTCCTCCTTCTGTTGTATAGCTTGTTTATGGCAGGAGTCCACCAGACTGGTTTCCTTTTCTTGGAGGGGTGAGTGTTGGTTTTGCTTGGGATGGCATGATCCATGCATTCTTGTAGGTGCCCGTAGAATGCATTAGTAAAGAATTTTGAAGCTTGGACAGAGTTATCCTTCAGCATGGGAGCTTTGAAACTTTCCACCTCGGTCTTAAGTAACATGAAGTTTGCTTTTGAAAAGTTTTTCACAGTGGTTTTCTTGTCCGGGGTGGGGGCGGAATGTGGATATCCAAAGTGATTTGTTTATGGTCAGATCTAACCAGCAAGGGGTTGACCTCCAGTGTGGAACACCAGTTGCCCATGTTGGTGATGACCAGGTCCAATATGTTGTCACCTCTGGTGGGAGTGTTGACCAGTTGAACCAGGGTGTTTGAGTTTATAAATTCTAGGAAATGTTTTGCAAGGGAGTTAGTACTTGTGTAGTTCTCCCAGTTAATGTTTGGATAATTGAAATATTTCCTGTGATTCTGAACTCTGCTGTCACTATGTTGACTTTAATGAGTATTGTCTTGTTCTTTTATTATTTATTATTAAATACATTTGAACCTTTTAATCATGGCTGGTTTGTTCAGATATTTATGCTCTTAGAGTATTTGCATATGTATTTGGTGATACTGTACAGGTCACTCTTAAATAGCCTTAAAAGTTTTAGTCACACTTACCATTTGGGTAACAGTAAGATTACACAATAGAATCAGTCACCCTTTGGGAAGGGCCTTATAGTAGCTGATAAGTAGGGGTCTGGTGGCAGCGCTAACTACCTTATGGTCTGGGCAGAAGCGGGCATAGCTAGTAAATCTATGCCAGCCTTTCCCATGTGTGCATTTGTGTATAACTCAAATCTCAAAGTGTGTATATGTGTCAGCTACTTGAGCAGGGACATGAAGCACTAGTTGGACAGAGAGAGTGCTGAGAAGCCTTGGCTTAGAACTCTGGCTAAGGACTCAACTCTATAGCTATGCCAGTGGGGAGCCTTAGTGGGGATCTGGAGAGAGCGAGAGAAGGAGGGAGGGAGAAACCAGCCCAAGACTGACTGGGATCTCTGTGTGCTCTTAAGGGACATTGTACTTTACTGTGTGTGTACTTGTTATCCTCCCAATGTGCACTTCCCTCACCAGTGCTAATGGTGAGGATTGAGTCTCCTTGATTACTGGGCCAGTGCATGGGCATCACAAGGAGAATATATAAAATAGCAAACTCCAAGACTCAGTAGTCTCTTCATGCCTCATCTTTTCTAGTTTGGCCTTTAGTGAGCACCATAACTTATGCGAACCATTACAGCTCCAAAATGTATGCAAAATATCAGCACTTTTGTCTTCACAGTATGGACATTTTGGAGAAGATGTGGAATAGTATTTATTGAGTTTGACAGGAGTTGAATAAGAATTATTAACTATCATTAATTGGGTATGCGTGCATTTTTTAAGGTATTAGTTTTAAAGAAAAGGGAATTGATTGAGATTTTTTGGTTATTTTGAATTGCAGGTTGCATTTTGGACCAATAGTCTGAGTATAGCATACTATCCTGATATTTAATAGCTGTGATTCATTTATACATATTTGTTAATATTTCTTTTAAGTGCAAACATGTTCTATACATATACAACTATTTGAAGCACGGCATTAATGCCCTTCTAGGTTGCCAATATACCAAAATGCTTGTTCCCATTATACATGTCCAGGCTGTTATTTAAAATATATAAACTTGTACTTGCTTTAATGTAATTTGGTTGTCTATTCTATGCATCAACTACTCTGTCAGAGAAACAACTAGTAGACTTCTCATTCCTATAGAATCTTCTACATAGGTTGTCTGATGATTCTCTAGTACCTTTTGATAACCCCAAAGATTCCTAGAGGTAGTTGTCTCTAAATGCACTATATACCTCAATAAGATCTCCTCTTATACATCTGTAAGAGCTATTGTACAAGTTCAGATATTTTAGTCTTTTATAATAACTTAAATTTTTACATCCATGGATGTCCTTGATATATTTTTGTTGTACTCTTTCCAGTTTACTAATGCTTGTTTTCTTATAAGGATTCCATATTGTTATTCCATACTCATGTTTGGGACTAATGTAACTAACAAACAATGACGTCATCATTTTTGATTTCCTAGACTTTATAAATCTTTTTATACTGTGTAGAGTTCTGTAACTATCATTAACCAATTGGTTGATATGATTAGAAAAATGTATAGCTGGATCTACCCTTATACCCAGGTCCTTAAATGAGTCTACAGTTTCAATCACTGTGTGCTGTATGAAATATTCACCTTTAAGTTTGTGTCTCCCAAATCTCATATGCTTAGTTGTTGATGTATTTTTCAGCATGTTATTCTCCTGTACCCAAATTGTCAAGTTATTTTGCAGACATGCCTTATCTGTAACACATGTAATCAGTTTACCCAATTTCAGATCATTTGCATATAGACCATAGAACACCTCAGATGAAAACACTATGTCTGAAAGATACAATCTAAACAAATAAGGCCTAGGACAAAGCCCTGTTGAACACATTGACTGTAAACAAGGATTTCACCTGTACTGTTGCTGTATGATACTTGCCATGTCCTTTTTGTAAGCCATGCAGCTATCCATCTTATCAAGAGTACATCAATACCTAGTTGAAGTAATTTATTGATTAGAGTTTTATGTATGACCCTATCAAGTTAAATCTATATAAATTACCTCACAGCACAACTTTTCATTCATAGCTGTTATTACATTGTTATAAAACATCATGTTACAGGTGGTAACAGATCTATTTTCAACATATGCATGCTGATATATGGTTTTAAGACCCAGCCTATCCAATTCTGACAATAACATATCCAGTATTGCCTTCTATATGACTTTTCTACAACATGAAAGTAGACTTAAGGGTCTATATAACTGGGTTTGTCTTACTCCCCTTTTCCTTAAAGACAGGTTTAATAAACACGTCTCCAATCTTGAGGAATCTCCCCAAATTTATATGAACTAGTGAATAATAGATATAGTGGTACCATAAGTTCTTGCTGAACTGTTCTCAGGTTATTGTTACTAATTCCTTCTCCTCTCTGTATTTTGTTTGTATCCAGTTTGCATATTTCTTTTTCAATATAATCTAATTTAAATCTAGTATCTGAGGTTACCTGGATGTCACTAGGACAACTTATCACCCCTTTTGTGGAGCCAAAATGTTTTGCATAATATTTTGTAAATATATTTATAATCTGTTGTGTCTGAGAATAAATTTTAGAATCTGCATGATTTATCAATCTGTATGTCTTTAATCCTTCCACATGTTATGTATCTATAAAAAGGTTTCCTATTATGCTCAATATCTTTATATAAATTTTATTTTTTTCTTGATCTTGTCTCACACATCATGCTTAATCTGTTTGTCCAGCTTGTTTATTTCAGTTTTCAAAGTTGTAGTTTAACCTCTCTTCCATCTCTTATATTTTTGTTTCTCACCTTAATCAGATATCTTGTACTTATGGAAATATATCCCCCAATGTTGTATGCCTAGATCTTGATGTTAGAAATTTTTTTTTTATATTTTGCACTCAGTTTCTCATTCAAAACTTTCCACATTCCATCTGCATTTTTTTCACTGAACACCTCACTCCAATTACTTTTACATAGGGACTGTTTTGCTTCCATATAATCTGTAATTAACCTTCTGTGCATTGGTTTAGATTTCAATTTGGCAGAATTATCTAGCAACAAATTAACCTTTATAACCCCATGATCACTGCACATCAATGGTACTAAAACTTGACTTGAAGTAACAGTATTTTTTTTAGGAACACAAACAGTGTGTAGTATGCTCCATTCCCTGGTAGGTTATTTTACAATCTGAAGCAATTTTTGATCCTGAGTATACATTGTGGATAATCATTTAATGAGTGCACCCATTTCTGATAAATTTAAGTCCCCATCTAATATTATTCTTCCATCTTGTGTTTCATGCAAGAAATATATGAACTCCTCTAGGTCATCTGCACTTGACTTTGGTGGTCTATACACTCTAGCAATTGTTATATATTCCAGGATTGTCTTGGTTGTCACTGTTACACAGTCTGTTATATTGGTGTTATCATTGAACATGTAAAAATCACAGGTATCATGACTACCTTTAACCCTTATCATAACAACTCCACCTGATTTTTGTTAGAATGTCCATTATAGTAAAAACATTTATACCCTGAGAGAATTGGTTTTCAGTCATTGTTTTTAAACCGTGTTTCACAAACAATAAAAACATCACTTGTGTGGCATCGTAGCAAATTTTCCAATAACAAAAAACTTTATTAATAATGCTCCTAGTATTAACAACCATCAGAGATGCATCAAATTTTGCCATCTGTGAACTGTTAAATTTTGGCCTGGCAAAAATCCTGTCTAGTGTTTGTCAAATATTGCAAAATATCTGCTGCAAAAATTATTTTCCCTGATCTTGACAAATGCACACCATCCTGTCTGAGCACATGTGTGCCCAAAACTAGGTTTGGATGTTGTACACATTTCCATTTTTTTAAAATAGGGAATTTTTACATGCAGGTATTTACCCAAAAATCTTTTCATTCACTGCAACTTGGCTATTTTTTATAGATGATTTGTGAAAAACACATCCTAACATCAGTACAAGCTATGCTATTAAAGAGGGCTGTCAGTTCCCTATTAACAGTCACAGAATCCTTGCGGATGACATAATTTGTAGCAACATGAATAAAACAGATCATACTTCCTTACATTAAGGCATTCCAAGGCTTGTCTCACATCTTAAATTTTTGATCCTGGCAAGCATAATACAATTGAATGTTCATTATCTTCTCTGCAAACATAAGTATCACTTCCTCTAATAATTGAATCTCCAATTACATGACTATCTTTGCTGACCAGCTGTGAAGAATTTTCAGCTTCTAATACAGTAATATCTGCCCTATCATTTGTTATGAAGGATAAATCTTCATCACCATTAGTCTTATTAATCCCACTGCTTTCATTGTGTATTAAATTCTCATACAGCTGGAATTGTAAATCCACAGCTTGAGCCATGTAGTCAACATCTGTGTCTCTCTTCTTTTTTCTTACAGTAATGCTCTTCAATCATTCCACATTCAGTTTTGATTTCTTCCTTTTCACCTGCCACTTGCCTCTTTTTTCTACCTTCTCTTTTGGAAAAATTATGCATTTTTTTCTGTAGACTGAAGGTTTTCTGACAGGAAAATATTATCATTCCCTGTAACCTGCATGTTATATAACAAAGCAGTATCCTTTTTAGTATGTATTATGTTTACTGTACAGACATTAATCACTTTCTTTTTCTTTCATATTTGTTGTGAACTACTTCCTTTCTTTCTTTCTTTTTTTTTGTTTCCTTCTAAAGAAACCAGATCCTCAGATTGCTGAATACTTGCATCCAGAATTCTAAAGTTGTCAGGGGCATTGTCTTATTTCATAGGGGTTGAATGATCTTTTCAGACAAAAGATGCATCATTTCCTAAATGTGTTCTATTTGTTCTTTATCTAACATTATTTATCTCGCCAGTTCAGTCATTAATATATGAAACAACAGTTCTCCAAGCCATGCCAATTGCACAAGTGCAATCATCATCAGTAACTCTAGATTTACTTCTAATAATAATGGTAAGCAAATCATACAACTTTTAACACAAGGAACACAGATCACCAGTGTTATCAGCTGTCACCTTTAAATATGCATAGCATTTATTAGACTGCACAAGATATTTGTGCATAAGCAAATCATTAATTGCATACTCATTTAAGGAATCCATATCCAGCTTCAAACAAATGAAATATTGTAAAAGAAAAGAATAATGAAAATCAATAACCACAGAATTCAAAGAGAACTTAAATCAACTTCTATGGCAAAAAAAAATCACATAAGCAATATACAACTAAATACTAAAGTAAGTAAAGTTGCTCTGACCGTACAAGTTCTGCAAGCCAGACAAAAGCTGTAATTCCTTTACCTTGTGGACAGTTGCACTTCTTTTTAACAATAAAGATCAATAAATCACAAACCAAGGTAGGATTGTTTAGATATGCTTAGGAATTTCCCTTGTGCTGTCTGTGTGAATTTATAGCTTATAGGCCCCTTGGGGTGGCTATAGGTTGTCTGTCTAAAACCTATCTCTTTCTAACAACCAACAGTGAAATTAAAGGTAAAACAACAAAATATGAATCAAAGTAAATCTTATTAACAACATATCCTTTCCTACCTTGAAACAGTGAAAAACAGTGATAACAAATGAAATATACATTTAAATAAAGCTTTTCTTACCTGTCAACTCCACAATAAATCACAAACCAAGGTAGGATTGTTTAGATATGATCCATAACTCCTTACAGAGATATATGTTGTTATTGCCTATTTTGGGGTCTTCTAATAGGGTTGATATAATTTATTTAATCTGTCTTAGTATAACTAGATAGCTTTTAGGAAGGTTTAATGCAATTCTGAGATCACTAGTAGAAAGGTTTTTATAATAATAAATATTTAATATCTCAATTTTCTCAATTAAGGGTAATTGTTCAGGTTTATCATAGACTTGTTTAATTTAAGATTTGGGTTGAGGTGAAATGGTTGGAAAATGTTAAAAGGACTTGCTAGGTTTAGTGATTAAATTATATTTTGCAAGGTAGTTATCATATTTTTAGGCAGTTATTTATTTGATTCTACCCATATTTTCCTTAATGAGGAAGGGTAAGGCCTTAGGGTTAATTTTGGAAACAATTGCTAGATTATACAATATTTTTACCCGAATAGGGCTCCATTTTGTTTTGATTAGGCAATAATCAGAGATTGCTACAATTGTACTAGCATTTATTATGTTGTAATAGAGCTTAAAATTGGGGAGCCCTAAGCCACCAATCTTTTTTAGGATAAATCAATTTTTGATAGCTAATACAGATCAATTTGGTTTTCTAAAGAAATTTAGAAAGATTTACATTTAGGATTTTGAAAATTTTTTTAGGTACTGTTGTATTAATTGAATTAAATTGAAACAGTAATCTAGGTAGTATATTCATTTTAATAATAACCACCTTTGAAAACAAAGAGGATTTTAATTTGTTCCTCCTGAGGATGTTCTGCTCAATCATTGTCCAAAGTTTTGTTACGTTAATCTGGTAAAACTTTTTTGGGTCATGACAAAAAAATTTTCCCAAATATTTCAAAGTGTCATTTAATTTCATTCCAGACTCTGGAAAATAATTAATTAAGTTATAGTCTGGGTATTTAGGACAAATAGATGATTTGTTTATGTTAAGTTTGTAATCAGAAAATTTTGAAATTATTTTGATAGAATGCTGAATTTTGGTGGATCAGTATTAAGTAAACTAAAGTAAAGGCTTAAGTTATCAACAAAGGCCATTAGTGTAACTATAAGAAGGAAGAGCAGTTCTATACAAATATTAAATAAATATGGGGACAAGGGGCAACCTTGTCTTTTTCAATTAATAATTTTTATTGGAGGAGAAATAACTTTATTAATATGTAAATATGTGTACACATTTGCATAAAGAATTTTAGATTAATCAAAGCTTGCAGTAGACCAAAATGTGGCATTATTGAAAAACAAAAATCTAAGCTGAGTCTATCAAAGACTTTGGAAGCATCAACAGCAAGTGTGAATATCGAGTTGTTATTTTGACTAAATAGAGAAATCAGAGTATCTAGAGTTATCATATAGCCATAGGTTTGTCTGCCTTGAAGAATACCTGATTGTTTGGGTGAAATTATACTTGATAATAATGGTTTCAATCTGTTTGCTAAAAATGAGGCACATATCTTAATGTCTAAGTTTATAATGGCAATTGGTTTATAGTTTGATGGGTCATTAATGTCAGTATTTCCTTTGGAATAAAGATTGTTTTACAATTATTTAAATATAGGTCCATTATGCCATTTTATTTAAAGTAGTTGAACAGATACAATAGGATTTTTGAAATTTTTTTACTAACATTTTTATAAAAAGCTGCTGTATAACCATCAGGTTCAGGGGATTTGCCCACCTTAAGATTGCTTATTATGTATAGTATCTGTTGAAAGCTGAAAGCAGCTGTAAGGCAGTCCTGTTGACTTTGGTTGAGTTTAGGAAAAATATCTGATTTAGAAATTGATCTTTTTCTTGAGATATAAATTATAAGTTTCTCCCTTCATATGTTTGAGAATAGATTTGTTCAAAAATCTGCATAATCTTAGTATTTAAGTTGTAAGTCTTATTTTGATATGTAATTTCAGTTATTAACGGAGAGGCTTTGTTAATATTTATCTTTCTTGCTAGTATTTTTGATGGGACTAGTATCAATTCAGAGTATCTAGCTACCATTGCCATTTCACTGAGTAATACTTGTTTGGTATAACGTAGTTAAAGTTGTTTCTGAACATCATTTATTTTTTTGTATAGTAAAGCTATAATTTCTATGAAGTTCCTCTTCAAGATTGCTGATTTTTTTTCCTTTCAATGTTGCTTCCTTTCATCTATATTTTTCTAATAATAAGTTGATTTATTAGTAAGTATGACCCTGATCTGGGCCTTAGCAGCTGTCCATTGTATATAAAAACAGTATGAGAACTAGTAGGGATGTTCATAAGCTCAAGTACCTCATTAATTGCCTTAACAATATCTTCTTTCTGGAGTAGTGAAGGTTAAGAGTCCAGTTATAGCCTTTCTTAATGGTATTTGATGTATTGGACCAGTTAACAGTAAGTGTAATTCTAGAGTGATCTGAAAAATATGTGGTTCAATATAGATCATTATATATAATATAATGTTAGATCTCAAAAATATTTTTGAGATCAAGAAGTCTAACCTTGCCCAAGTTTTATAATAATGTGAATAAAAAGTAAATTTCTCCAATACTTGCATTTCTCTTCTGAAAATTAAAATTATGACTCTCATGTACACCTGTCTCTGATTTTCCTGTGACCATAGTGTTGTAAGTGCATGATGTGCTCTCTCAAAAAAGATCTAGTTGGATTTGGTCTGGTTATCTAGCAGGTAGTCAATAATTTGGTGTAAAACTTTGGTTAGTTTTAACTGTTCATATTTTTTAGGTATTCCTCATTCCAAAATGTTGTTTTTCCTGCTCCTTGCATCTAGGTCCAGGACATTTTGTTGCAGTTCCTGAATAGTTTTAGTATTAGATTGTGATGTTTCTGATATCTGAGTGATTTTTATTTTGTTTTGCAGTGTTTTAGCCTCTGTTTTTTCTAGTCTATCTGCTGTACGATTCATTGTGTTATCAAAAGTCTGCAGTTTGTCTGATAATTTTTGAATCACTGGTTGCAATGGTTGTAGCACCATTTTGAAGTCTTCCAAGTCGAAGAAATATTCCGTATTCGGTTTACTTATGCATTTTGGCCTTTCGGTTGTCTGGTAGTTCTCGGTCATTTGGAGATAACTTCCTTTTCTTGAGTGGATATAGCTAAAAATTTAGATATTTGCAAGTCCATGGTTTTAGTTTCATTTGCCATCCTGATTGTCCCTTTGGTAATGCATGGCTCCTCGATTTTGCAGACTCTTGCATCAGAGTTTTGTCTGGGAAATCATCTTCTCCTCAGAGGTACGTTTCTACATAGCTATCTATTTGTTATTTTCTTTTTTTTTCACCATTTTTGAAGCCTCCTGGTTAGTGAGTGGTTAACCTAAACATTAAAGTCATTTTTGAGTTGACCATGTTTGCATTGATTTAATTGTTGTGTCCCTGCCATTTTCATTGGAGCCATACTGACATGGTGTTCAGAGGATGGATGCCATCGTACCTATTCCCCTCAGGTTTACTTATTTATGTGTCTATGAAGCCTAGCAAAAGTTAACTGCTTGTGGATTATGGGAGAATGCAGTAGGTGTTATTATTTTAAGTAACAATGAACACCAGTTCTAGGATTTCTTCAGACAGCTGCCATCAGACTATTATTATGTGTGTAGGTCCTATTTTCTTCATCTTAATCATCTTATACTTTTTTGGATCATGAGAAAAAAATATACTAAAATATTTCAAAGTATCATTTAATTTAATTCCAAGCTCTGGAAAATAGTTAATTAAGTTATAGTTTGGGTTTAAAGGAAAAATAGATGATTTAATCATGTTAAGTTTGTAATCAGATAATTTTGAAAATGTTACAATAGAATGCTGAATTTTGGTAGATCAGTATTAGGTAAAGTAAAGGTTTAAGTCATCATCTTTTCCAATATATCCACTTTGGTATGCAGTAATCAGATAATGCTGTTAACAGACTTCATTCAAGACTAACTTTAATGTTAACTTTCATATAGAGAAAATAATTCCAATACATGACAGCACTTTCACAGGGACCCCCTATGAAAAATAGAAGAAAGTGCACCATAGAAACACTGTGACATATAAACAGAACCCTGGTAACCACACAGTCATTAAGAGTGTAAAACCAGCACAGATAATATCATAATACAAAACACATTGCATATATTATTTTGTCCCAAACGTACAGTTGTGTACATACCATTAATGTAGATGTTCGAGTGTATTCACTGTTGCAGTCATTACAATTGTGTTATCCTGCTGGCAGGCTACCTGCAGTTGGCCTGAATTCCAAAGTCCTGGTCCGGCGTCAGTTGCTGTCGCCTCCTCCCTGACATCAGTGCGCCAGGGGTATAAAAGATGCAGCCGATGCCATTTTCTTCAGTTTTTCTTGCCCCAGGTGCCCCCAAAAGGGTAGGTTAATTTATGCCAATAAACATGCATGTAGTAAAGTAAAATTCTACCTTCATCTATAAGCAAATACACCACATAGGTTGTATAGAATAGAGAAGTACAGATAAGGCCCAGCAAAGGAAAGGGGGATGGTGGGTGGGTAACCTGGACTGCAACAGTGAATACACTCGAACATCTACATTTATGGTAGGTACACAACTGCACTATGTTACAGTCATTACAATTGGGTTGAATCCCAAAGCTAATGTTGGGCGGCTGGGGCTAAATAGGATTAGGAGAGGCTATGAGGCCCTACAGGACTGCAGTGGCAAAGCCTGCTCTAGATTTAGAGTAGAGAGGTAAGTGACAGTGCTTTGTAAAAGTATGTACTGAACTCCTAGTTGCAGCCTCTAAGATGTCTTTGGTTGGCACTCCTCTGAGGAAGGCTGCTGAAGTGGCTGCTGCTCTGGTTGAATGTGGCCTAATGCCCTTAGGCACTGATTTGCCATGCTGTGAATAGCAGAAACGAATGCAGCGGCCTATCCATTTTGAGATAGTCTGCTTTGAGATAGCCTTTCCTTGTGATCCTGCAGCATATGCCACTAGAAGTTGCTCAGTCTTTCTGAAAGCTTTGGTTTTGTCCAAGTAGAAGCTTAGCTGCCTATGAATGTCCAAAGAATGCAGAAGTCTCTCACCCTTATTCTGTGGGTTTGAATAAAAGGTAGGCAAATGAATTGTTTTATTCAGGGCCACACTGGACACTACCTTAGGCATAATTGTCAGGTTTGTCCTCAGAGAAACCCTGTCCTGATGGAAAATGATAAAGAGTTTCACAGCCATGAGTGCCTGTAACTCTGAGACTCGTCTTGCAGAGGTTATTGCTAGGAACAGAGCTGTTTTCTAAGATAATAATTTTATATCAGCTGTAGAGGCTGGCTCAAAAGGAGGCAGTGTGAGTTTTTCCAAGACATAATTTAGGTCCCATGCAGGTTTTGGTGCTCTCCTTGGAGGTCTTATGTTTTTGGCCCCTCTGAGGTACTGCCTTAGTAATGGATGAGAAAATAGAGGTGGTTCTGTATTGTAGTGAGCTGAAATGGCAGAGGCATGAATCTTAATTGAGGAAAAGGATAGACTTTTGTCCAGCATCTCAGTTAAGTATTGTAAAATCTGAGGAATATCTGGTACAATCGTGTCAATTCCTTGTGCCTGGTACCAAGCACAGAATCTCTTCAATTTTTCTGCATAAGATTTTCTGGTGCTAGGCCTCCTGGCCTCCAAAATAACATCCATCACTGCTTTAGACAGAGGTGTGTTTTGAATGGTTACATTATCCGCCATGCTGCCAGGTTTAAGGTCCTGAGATGGCTGTGCAGGATCTACTGTTTTGTTGGGTCAGTAAGTGAGGAATTTGAGGCAATGTCCAGGTTGGGCATTGAGACAAGCTCTTTAGGATTGGGTACCAGTGCTGGCGGGGCCAGTCTGGGGCAATCAGTATCATTTTTGGCTTCTCTTGTCTGACCTTTAGGAGTACCTTGGGGAGGAGAGGCAGTGGGGGAAAGGCATATACTGTTAAGTTTTTCCAGCTGAAAGATAGAGCATCCACTTTCCACGCTAGCTTGTGACAAGTCCTTGTGCAGAATTTCTGTAGTTGGCAGTTGTGAGGCGAGGCAAATAGGTCTATGTCCGGGCATCCCCAGTTCCTTGTTAACATGCTGAAGACTTGTGGATCCCATTTCCACTCGTGGGCATCCATTAGGTTTCTGCTTAGTTCATCTGCCATAGAATGTATCCTTCCTGGCAGATATTGTGCTTGCAGATGGACTTGGTAAGTCAATGCTGTGTCCCACAAAGTCATGGCTAGTCTGCAGAGGGGGTAGGAATGTGTGCCTACCTGCTTGTTTATGTAACACATGACTGTAGTATTGTCTGTCTTTATCAATAGTTGTCCTGGATTAAGTAGATCATTGAAGGCTGTCAGGGCATTTTGAACAGCTAGCATCTCTTTTTGATTGATATGTAGATGCATTTGGCTTGCGGACCATGTGCCCTGAATACATCTTCCTGCCATATGGGCCCCCCAGGCATAATCTGATGCATCTGTTTTTAATGTCTGCCTGGCTGTGGGTAAAGTGAAAGGCTGTCCCTTGTTGAGGTGACAGGCCTCTGCCCACCATCAAAACTCCTGTTGCAGGGCAGGGAATGAGGGTAATTATTGTTTCCAGGCTGTGGCAATGTTGAGTCCAAACACTTTTTAGATACCATTGTAGTTTCCTCATATGCAGTCTTGCATATGGAATTAGCAGAATGCAGGATGCCATGAAGCCCAAAACCTGCAGAATTTTTCTTGCAGATAACTGGATCTTTGTTGCCAACATTTTGAAATAAGTAGTCAGTTGTCTTTGTTTGTCTGGCATGAGATAAGCCATCTGGGCAGTTGTATTTAAGCTTGCACCCAGGAATATTATCTCTTGTGAGGGTACTAGTTTTGATTTATTTTTGTTTACTGTGTACCCTAGGCATGTTAGTAATCTTTTTACAAATGCCAGATGCTGTAGTAAAATGTCCTTGTTCTCTGCTTGAATAAGGCAATCGTCCAAGTAAGGATAAATTTGTATTCCTCTTTGTCTGAAAAATGCAATTACTGGTGCCAGGCATTTTGTGAAGACCCTGGGCACAGTAGATAAGCCAAAGGGCAGTGCAGAGAATTGGTAGTGCATTGAGCGAGCTATAAATCTGAGGTATCTTCTGCATGAATGTCGGATTGGGACATGCAGGTATGCTTCTTTTAGGTCTAAAGTCACAAGCCATGCCTTCTTGCCCAGCATGGGCAGAAGCTGCTGCAGAGTCAACATTTTGTATTTCGGAATATCCAGAAATGTGTTTAGAATAGACAGGTCCAGTATTGGTCTCCATGCATTGTCCTTTCTGGGCACCAAGAAGAGTCTTGAGTAAAATCCTAGTCCCTGCTCTTGCTGTGGCACTCGCTGAATGGCCCTCATGTCCATGAGGGCTGAAACTTGTTTTTGAGCCTCTGCCCATTGATTGTGTGGCAGGTCTGGCATTCCGTTTGCCCTTGGCAGGGTGGGAAAACGGAACCTGTAGCCTTGAGAAACTATATTCATGACCCATTTGTCCTGGGTGATCATGTGCCAATTTTGTGAAAAAAGTGCTAGTTTTCCCCCTAAAGAGGCTGCCAGAAGATAAGTGCTTGGTGCTGGCATTGGAAAGTCATTGAGACTGTTTCCTGTATGGCTGTGATTTATCTTCTCTGCTTCTGGAGGTAGAAACACCCCATTGTTTAGGCCTGTATGAACCCTGGGGCTGGGATCTCTGTATCTGCCTCTTTGTGGCCTGTCTGACACTGGAAAGGACCAATTTTTTTGCAGGCCAGTTCCTGCTAAATCTGGGAGGTTGTACCTGTAAGAAATCCCTGACTGTTTGCATAGATTTAGCTTTGTCCTCCATTTTCTTCAACACCTTTTCTGCTTTAACACCAAACAATGTATCATGCTGTAATGGAGCATCTAATAATTTTGCTTTAACATGACCAGGCAGATTCTGTTCCTTTAACCAAGCATGCCTCCTAATGACTGAACCCATAACAGCGGCCCTGCAGGACGCCTCAAGTGAATCAAAACCACATTACAAAGTATGCTTTCCCACTTGTTCAGCTGCATGCAATGAATCCTGCATTTCTTTGTTTTCTGCACATTCAGAATTTGTCAACATTTTCTGTTTTAGAAGTGACATAAGATATTGTTGATATTTAAGCATATGAAACTGACAATTTAAGGCCCTTACAGCCAAGGCAGCAGAAGTGTAAATCTTTTTCCCCCATCTGTCCAGGGCCCTTGAATCCCTATCAGAGGGGATAGGATTTTTTGCAGTGGACACCTTGACCCCTTTGGGACCCTGAGATATAGTTTCTGGGTCAGCAGCAGGGTTTTTATAAAGACATTTATGTGAATCAGGAACCCTGTAGTATCTGTCTGGCTTAACAGGAGTTGGTGGTAAAGAGTCAGGAGTGAGACTGGACTCTATAAATACATCATCTACAATGTCTAAAACAAGAGGAATAGCAAGGGGCCTGTGCTGAGGTAGTAAAAGAAAATCTCTGAACCTTTTCTTAGATTCTGAGTAATCTTAGCTCTCCCAATGAAAATGCTCCCTCATAGTATGCAGGGTCTCCCCAAAAGAATAATCTTCAGGAGGAGAGGCTGAAGGGATACATTCTTCAGCATCAGAATCCTCATAAGGAGGAAGAGAGTATCCCTGGTCAGAAGAGGAATCAGAGGAAATGGAAACCTGATCTGAAGATTCATATTCTGTCTCTTGCCTAGGTCTCTTATCTGGAGGGGGATGGAAACCCCTGATCAAAGTAATTAGGTCTTCGGCCATTTTAAGCATCTGTTTTTTAGGCATGGAGGCCTGTCCAGGGAAATGTTGTACTTGTTTCTTTGTCTTTAGAGGTGCTTTAGTCTTTGCCTTTGAAGCTGAAGTCGTTTTTACATATAACTGTGTAGGCCTGAAAACACCTTCAGAAGCCGATGCCTGCTCAGCGGCTCCAGTCCCATCTGAGGGAATAGTTTCCAAGGGTCCAATACCTTGAGTTTCTAGTGGCCTAGTTGGCTCCACGTGGGAGTCGGAAGCGGCCTGTGGCTCTGAGGTAGTGGGTGTCAGGGGCTGTGAAAGTGCCTCACTGAGAACTGGTGAACCGGCAACTGGCCTAGCCAAAGCCTCGTTGTCGGTTTTTGACCTCGGATGCCTGTCCTTTTATTTGTCTTTGTGCTTTTTACAAATTCCGGTAGTCAGCTGTTCTGACGGCATTATATAATTAAATCTTCTGCCAAAATAATGGAATGCAAAATCGTACCGACGCTTAATAGTGCGTTGGTTAAATCTAGCACAAAACTGACAACTAGCAACATCATAGTCAGGGCCTAGGCAAGGAATACAGTAAGAATGAAAATCATTATGAGGTATTTGCTTCCCACAAGAAATATAATTATTAACTTTTTCTAACATCGGTCTGGAGCAAGAAAAAGTTTCCCCAATGGGGTACTTAGCTTTAATGAAGACTTCGGATCTGAAATTCGAACTTGAAAATCTCAGGAGTCGGCCGACTGGCACTTGCGAACTGCTTTTGCTTCAGGCACCACACGGCAAGAAAGACTGAAGAAAATGGTGTTGGCTGCATCTTTTATACCCCTGGAGCACTGACGTCAGGGAGGAGGCAACAGCAACCGACGCCGGACAAGGACTTTGGAATTCAGGCCGTCTCCGGGTAGCCTGCCAGCAGGATAACCCAATTGTAATGACTGCAACAGTGAAACACAATGAACATCTTACAGTTCTTTGGTTAGCACAATTTGGTTTCCACCATTACCAGTATGCCTGTTAGTATTTGGCATGCTGTCTTTTTATAATGGTTAAACAGAAAGACGTAATTTGCTTATTTTGTTGAAAGCATTTATGAAAGTTGTTTTGCATCTTTAAGTGACTCCACAGAGTATTTATTTCCCTGCTCCTTGAATACCAAAGTAGAGAGGTATCTCACCTGAAACTTGATCCCCATCATGACCAAAAATCCACAAAATGTTGACAGTCTCCATCGATCCTGCTTAATTTGTCATGGCAAGTCCTGGGCAAAAGTAATTTTGTTATCTTTTCATGTTACTGTTTTTTTCATTTTGGAAACCAATAAGATTTTAAAAGCATCTTGGTAATTTAAGACTCTCATGTATACCTGTCTCAGTTTTTGATGTGACTGTGGTGTTGTTAGTGTATGATGTGCTCTCTCAATAATGTTCTGGTTGTATTTGGCTTGGTTATCTAGGAGGCAGCAAATAATTTTGTATAAAACTTCAGTTAGTTTTGACTTTTCTTATTTTTCAGGTATACCTCATTCCAAAATGTTGTTTTTTCTGCTTCTTCCATCTCAGTCTAGGATTTTGTGTTGCTATTAGATTGTGATGTTTCTAATATCTAATTGATTTTGATATTGTTTTCTAGTGTTTTAGTTTCTGTTTTTTTATTCTAGTCTGTCTGCTATATGATTCATTGTGTTATCAAAAGTCTGCAGTTGGTCTGATAGTTTCTAAATCACTGGTTGTAATAGTTGTAGCACTGTTATGAAGTCTTGCAAGTCAGTGAAACGTTCCATTTTCAGTTTACTTATCCCCTTTTGGCCTTCCAGTTGTCAGATAGTTCTTGGCCGTTTGGAGATAATTTATTTTCCTGGTGTGGGTATAACCGCAAATTTAGATTTAGATACTTTTAAGTCCATGGTTTCAGTTTCATTTGCCTTCTTGATAGTCCCTTTGGTAATGTATGTCCCTCAATTTTGCGGACTGTTGCATTGGAATTTCATCTGGGAAATCATCCACATTATTTTTAACAAATATTTGTTGTTTTCTTTTTTCATTTTTTTTCCACCATTTTTGATGCCTTGCAGTTAGCAAGTAGTTAAGCTAACCTTTAAATTCATTGTTGATCTTAGCTGACCATATTTGCATTGATTTAATTATTGTGTCCCTGAAATTTTCATTGGAGCCATACTGACACAGTGTTGACAGGATGGATGCCATCTTAACTATTCCCCCTAAGGTTTATTTATTGCATGTGTTTGTGAAGCCTAGCAAAGGTTAACTGCTTGTGAATTATGGGAGAATGATGAAGGTGTTATTATTTTAAAAAACAACGAACACCAGTTCTAGGATTTCTTCGGACAGCTGCCATAAGACTATTATTATGTGAGTCGGTCCTATTTTCCTCATCTTATTCATCTTATACTTTTTGTATTCAACTGTTCTTCAACTATCCACTCCATATTTAAATTTTACTTTGGTGACACATCCACTACTATCTACTTCACTCCTATTAATGATCACTAAAAGATTGTCTTGGGAACACCCAGCCCTAAAACAAACTTCAATTCCTCTCTCATTTATATCATGATGTGTACTAGATGCACAGTTTAATACCTTTAATTTTCACACATTTTTCAGATCATGTTTAAAATCTCCAATCAGCTATTTGAGAAGATCAATCATAAGTATGAAAATGAAGTAGACATCTCTGCAAGAGAGATGCAATACAGGACAAAACAGCTGTGTAGACATTTACAGATTGATATATTATAAAACCCTTTAAACAAAAAATCTGCATAAATAATATATTAACTTTTATTCATTCCAGAGTTAAGAGCTGTAATGCTGAATGTAAGGAAAAGAACAATTTTGCACTTTATTAATGTGAGAGAGAAACTGGTGGGAGAGCGTACTCTCACCGACATGACTGGCTTATCCAGGCCCCACCAGGAATAGTCAATTCATGTAAAGTGGGAACTTTGGAAGCTACCTGAGCCCAGGTGGGCTTTTTCTGTTTTGTATGATTGGCAAACAATGAAGTGCTGCACATACTTTTTCTGTGAGGTAACTGGAGCTAGATAAATTGTTTAACCATTTGTTTTTTGATTTCATTCATTATAGCATATATTTTCTGGTGATTTTAATAACTACAAATTAGTCATTTAATCTAAGCACAAACTCTGTAGGGTTTTTTATAGAAACTGAGACTTATGCATACCTCTCAACCTCTTAGAGCAAGACATCTGCACAAAGCCATATATATAAAAGAGGGACAAAGGTTCAAAAATAGTGACAGTTTTTAAATATTGCTCTTACAAACTTAGAAACTTGATAGAATAACAGGTTTTGCATTAGCATGAATTTTCTGAAGGATATGAAGTCTGAAACTCAAATGTCTGTCATTATTTTTTAACTTCAGTCTTTAATGATTCGCCAATAATTAACCAGAAAACCACATTTTATGAAAAACAGACCAAAAATATGAAGCAAAAATCTTGACATTCTGTGAAAATCTTTATAGTTGAGAGTTATGCTTTTCCATACTATAGCAACACTTTTCTATATTTTTAGTGCAGTCTATTCTCATAAATATCTAAAAAGAAAGATTAATTACACATCTTGCTCTATTAATGACATTTTGATAAGGTTCTAACTTGGTCTAAACTAAAAGCAAACATTTTCCCAATTTGTAGTATTAAATGAGGAATCATACTTTAAAGTAAAGTATGCTAGCATGAACAAGATTGGCTTAAAAGATTAGCTAGATGACAGTTTTCTTCAGATAAAGAACTGCCTTAGAGTGATATAAGGCATTTTACTTTGCTGGTAACACCTCAGACATCTGCAAGAGGAGTAAGTATAACAAGAATGGTGAAGTCCAGTTCTACTGATGTTCAACTCTCAGCACCAGTCCCACATTCTGACATTACATATGTACCTACCCAACATCCACAAAGACTATTGAGCATACACCTACTGAAACATTATGTGTATCCCCAAAAGCCATAAGTCAACTAAACCAGAACACCATGCACATGACATATTACACAGACCTATTGTGATCACAACTAATTCAACATAGTCATCAAAATCAAAATGTGGGGGAAGACTGATAAAAAACTGAGGTTAAAACTCAATTAACTTAAAAAGGGCATCTCAAAAACTTACAAAACAGTATAGTAAGTGGTGACTTCATTGTATACTAAACATACATATCCCCTGCTGAACTTTGTAAGGAGTTTCTAACAGTCTTAGGCCTATGTATTGGTAAGATTATGGACATGATAAAAATAATTGCAGCACAATCATTGGTCACTTTGGAAAGAATAGCCTTAGGAGTTTGTCCTTTCTGGATATGCAACAGAATATGTTTGGACTACAGAACGCCCTGACAAGAATGAGAGAAACATATGTATTTAAAGAAATCCCCCCTTCATCCTATTTAATAGCTGAACAGCTAAAAAAAAAATCTAACTCATAACCTGTGGATAAGGATAAGATGTTGTAGACAGAGGGTTTAGTTAACCTCAAAAGTTGGCCTGAAATGAGATAGACTCTGCAAAAGTGCTTTACATTTAGATATTTTCCATCCCCATAATATTTTTAGGACTTTACAAAAGTTGAAAAAACTGCTGACAAATATGAAAGATGGAAAAAAACACAAATTAAGGTGGCATTACTAAATGATAGCAGTTGCAAAACAAAATGGATACATTAAAACCTTATTTTCTGCTTGGATGATACTGATATCTGCACCATTGCCAAAATGTTAAGATCAAAATGTGCATTGCAAATTGCATGACACACTTCTTTCACTTTTGTCTCGGTTGATAGCATACTGTTAGATTGATCAGTAAAATCCACACTTGTTAAGGGTGTCTACTTTCTTCTTAAATATTCATTATTCACCTTGAACCTCTACATTGAACCTACCTATCTACTTACCTACATTGTTCATTCCATGCTGATAATTGCGTCTGCTGATGACATAAAACTCAGTTTGTTCCAGACGTTATAATATGCCTGTAATTTTCAGCACCAGCTACATGTTTGGTTAGGTAGCTTGCTATAAACCCAGCTTAGATATGTCTTCCACATTACATTCTCAGAGATCTTTTCTTTTTTTTTTTTAATCAATTGATTCAGTAAATTCAATCCCTATAATTTATACTTGCATGTAGTGGGCCAGATTCAATAACGCGTACACTAAGTGTACACAAAGTGTACATGATCCATATTCAAGAACATTACTACCACAATTTTTGTGCTTTCAAGTCACTCAAAAAAATTACTGTAGGTGTACATGTAGTCTACCCTTTGTGGTAACCTTTAGGAATCCTCCTCAGTATTTAAAGCTGCAAGAAAATCAACAGGAAAACTAAAAATAGGAGGAAGAAGGTACGAGTTCTACTAGTGTTTTACTAATAATTTACTTGAAAATTTTGTGTTTGTTAAAGAAATCAACAAGATTAAAAAAGTAGATCTTGAAAGGCAAATAAAGATAGGAAAGCATCAGTTTTTATTGCTTTCCAAATCAACTGACATAAAGAGGAATATATTTTCCATCTTTTCTTTTGCACTAGCTTTTCTTCACAATGTGTACTGATACGTTTATTTATAGCTTTTTTTACATATTTTTATGGGCCACCAGGCATTCCAGAATAGTCTGCAGCAAGCTGTAAGGTCTCATTCTGAATGAGGGCTTGAACTTAATGTATCTGATCCTACAGCTTATTATTCACACTCTGTCAACCTTTTCAAATTTGCAAACTCTGCAAAAGTAACACCACAGTACCATGATGAGTTGAACTATGTATGCCATGATCCCTATACATCTGTTTTTGCTGATAACTAATTTATTATCAACAGAACATTTTCTTCTGCTGCTGAGGTTAAAAATAGAGAAGTTTATTTGTACAGTTAGCGTGTGCTGTTGCCCACTGAGGTTAACAAAACATGTACTTGCATGTTAGACATCAATATAATTAGTTTCACTTAAACCACTTCTTTAATCTAAGGTAAAACAGACTCGTATCATTTATACTGAGCCACCCAAATAAAAGGTATATGTAAAAATGCCATATTTCTGTATTCAATTTCATTAATTTTAGTAGAACACACTTACCTCCTATAAATAGTATGCCAGGCTGACACTAACTCTGGAAGTATTTCAATAAGGTAATGCCTGGTGTATAAGCTGTTATAAGCATAACAGTGCTCTAATGTTTATCTTACTCCTACTAAAATGGGCATCTGCTACCTTAGCAAACAACTGACATGGCTATCAAACAAATAATGCAGATACGGGGTTGCAAGTTTCCTTCTCTGAGATGGGATCATCTTAGCTTCAAGTTTATGTCATACAAGTTCATGGATGATAAACCTATATGATCTCAGGAAATTCGGGGTATTTTTAGCCACTGTTTAAAACCTGCCGGAATGCACATGATTTCCCTGGTCTAACAAGAGAGCCTCTTGAGTTGCATGTAAATGTGGTACAGGTTAAGGAAGGAATATATCAGAGACAGGATACAAGGATTCAGGGGAAAAAAAGGTCTAGAATGCAGACTAGAAACTTTGCATGTTCTTTTTATTCAATAAATAGGAAGAAAATAGTCTGGAAAAGGGCAAGAAAAAGAGTAAATGTATTATTCTAAAAAAGCAAATTAAAATCATGCATATAACCAAACTGATAATTACAGACTTCTCCACAGTAGAGATTGATATCAATGTGTGGGTTGAAAGATATGATTTGGGATGCCAAGTGGAAGATGTGGAAAGCATTCTCTAAAATTATGTTTACTCTCTAAAGGCATTTGTTCTCTGACATAAAAAAACTGAACCTTGGTTGCTTTCAGAAATAGTTTGAACATTCCCACATAAAGAGTCAAACTGCACTTGCTTCCATGATAATGGGAAAATTACTCAACAGGTAAACAATGTCTTCTATGATATGAGTTGTTTAGTGTACCATACCCCACATAATATAACAGATTCCATTTTATCTTACCTCCTTGTTTATAATGTAAATTTGTTGTGTATGTATTAAATATCAGTTTCACTATGTATTAGTTTTGTACATCTTGTTATATGTTTCAAATGTTTTCTTATAATAATCTCATTTGTATTTCTTAGTGTAAGTATCATATATGTGTGTGTATTTGTCTAAACTTAAATGTGCTTTTTAACCAAGTCAGAAATGAAAAGGGTCAGTAGGCAGGTTAACCACCCAGTAAACAAACTGTAAAATAAATAAAATAAAATAAATTTATATGGGCCACAACAGAGATAAGAAGTCACTTTACAGTATCTTTTGTAACACAGCAGTAGAGAAAGGTGATGACAATAGTTATAAACAAAGACGTTAACATTACTAAAGGTCTCAGGGAAGGCTGTTTTGAAAGAGAGAGACTATCATGTAGTAACTGAAAGAATGTGTGCGGAGGCGGGGTGGACATCTGGAATATGTTCCACAAACAACTCAAAAAATATTAATTATGAAGTATCACTTAAGGGTGGTAAGTGTAAATATTAACTAAAATGTATATCAGAATAGTCCTTAGTTTTAATGGAGATATGGTGGCAAGGAAGAAGGGGAAGTTAGGGAATGAAGGTGGCCAGATGGCACATTTTTGCCAGAAGACAGCATGCTTTCACATACAAAAAGGAGTGGTGAATTCAAACCAGAATGAAGCATATTTGAATGCTTTGCTTTCTTCTTTTAGTTTATATGTTGCATTTAATTGATGTATGTAGTGAGACAGGCCTGATACCACAAAAACTTCTTGGGGTCAGTGTAAGTAATGAAAAAGAAATTTAGTGCCATAAGAAAGGCTTCATAGCGATTAGCAGTAATGAGTAGTCTGGCTATAGAAAACACCGCAGGAGTCCTGCAGTCTGGCTATAGGCTGAATCATGCTAAATCAGATAGGTGAATTTGGTGCAAATCTGGATTTGGCTCAAGCCCTGCAATAATACTGAAGATCACCATGATAAAGTGTAGAAACCTTCCTTCCTTCCTCTACGTGTGTGTGTGTGTGGGGTGTATATTTGTGGCTTCCACCATGAATGGTCGAAGTGCACCCTGCTGAGGACCGGAATCCCCAAATTCCATTGCCCTTAAAAAATGGCCAAAAAATACAATGTATGTCTTTTTCAAGGTGGCAGGTCCCCTGTGCTCCCTCTGATGTGGGCTGCAAGCTCTCCACACCCTCAAACTTATTTATATCAATTCCATGGTTGCTCCAACTCACAGAAATTAGAACTTACCCATGTAAAGGGCATTACTAGCAGTATAACTTGCCAATAATAAATTTCTATGCAGGAAATCTGATTCTCAGCATTTCAGCATCTATGGTAACAGTGTGTGTGTGTGTGTGTGTGTGTGTGTGTGTGTGTGTGTGTGTGTGTGTGTGTGTGTGTGCCATGGTCAATCAAGCTATCACTAAACACCCCTTTCAAATCCCTGTCAAATTAATTTATAAAGAACAGGATTAACACAACTGCTAATGCTTTACCACAGTCTTCACTGTGAGTTCATGAACAGAATAGGTCAAAATGCTTTACTTGATGGAATTGTGGGACTTAAAAAGATGGTGATGACGCACATCTGTGCAGCAGTTGAGAAATGCAGTTTCCAAGAGATTTCTTCAAAGGCTGCAGCTGTGTATGAGGCAACATGAGGACAGAGGACTTTGCACATCTCAGTCAGTATGGCATCACTTCCTACAACTTTAAGGGGTGCTACTTGCCTGATAGATACTAATGCTTCAGCAGTGATGATGGAATCCATGACTTCTCATATTTTTCCAGGTACAGGGAATTCAGAAAGATTCTAACAATGTCCATGAGGCAGACTCAGTGCTCCTGAGAAGTGTAGAAAGACTTGAATAAATTCCCAGTGATTAAAATTATTCTATGGTCTGAATAATATTGCATAATCTTGTGAGGTATGAACTTATCAGCAGAAGTACAGTGGAATTTTGTAACTATTCTAATAAACCTTTACCCATTTTCACCAGTCACACAGAATTCCCAAGTGTAATGGAATGCAACAGCTATCCAATCATCATGAAATGCACTGATGACATCCTTTATGCAATGTATCTTTTAATAAATGGAAGATGCTTGATATTCTTTCATCCCTATCCACTGTTTTTAAAAGTTACCCAAGTGCATGTGTATGTATATATCATTCTGCTTGCCCCAGAATACTTTCTTTTTTAAGCTACACAGTTAATAGGATCCCTATATTATGTCTTTCTCCAGTTGGGACTTAGTGCATCTCTGGCTTATTTGCAACTAAGGATTCCTAAATTCATTGTGGTACATTATACAGAAACGTTTGGTCATTCGAAATTAATAGGCCCAGCTGCTGAATAGTGGAGCCTCTGCAGTTCAACAAGTCCAAGGTTATCATCAGATGTATTATTTTACAAGTGCTTGTCTACTGTGCTCCATGCCTGCATAACCTTTGCACAGTCTGGATAAAGAGCTTGAGCATATGCAGTGCACTACTAACATGAGTATCTCTGGATATATTCATTGCTATACCTTTGACATATAGCCACTGTGCCTTTGATATTTTTTGTCTACATTTTTAAGCACTCGTATTTGATTCAACTTTAAACCTATGGCCAGTGCTGGAGGCTAATCATTTACATTGCAAAACAATCAATTTGTTTTACTTGAATGTAAAAGCTATTTTTTTATGGCTACATGACTGCATTTGATGTAAACATAAACATATGGCTGGAACCAGAGAATGTTTATTACAATGCTAAACATTCTGTTTAGTTCATGCAGAAAGGGGCTTTGAGATAGAATGTTCAGTTAACTGTTGAGGAACATGCATCTAGTGTGTTCAGTAATACACGAGTGCAGTGTTTGCCATAAAACAAAGATCTCATTATTGCTATAATTAGATCATTTACTACTTCTGTACTTTTATATTGTGATTAATACTCTAAATGTTTATTTTTTGTTTATTAATGTTGTGGTATTTCACAATTGTCTACTGTTCTCTAAACAGTATTTTTTAATTTTGGGGTGTGTTAAAGCTGTAGAACGTTACAACTGCTCACTTTTCTCTACCATCTTTTACTTTCTTTTTTCTCCACCCCAACCAGATGTGTCTTATAGAATTCACGGCATCTATCCTGTGGCAAATAATACCACTAACATAAGTAAAGCCAGTGGG
Organism: Protopterus annectens; assembly: GCF_019279795.1. Taxonomy (NCBI): domain Eukaryota; kingdom Metazoa; phylum Chordata; order Ceratodontiformes; family Protopteridae; genus Protopterus; species Protopterus annectens. The sequence goes on along the minus strand of NC_056741.1, from coordinate 1,763,326,914 downwards.
ACTTCCAACTGTATTGAAGAACCCTGCAGAACTTAAGTGTATGCCTCATTATAATACAAAAGGCATTAATAGGTTGTGTTTTTTACTGTAATCCTTAATGTACTGAACATAAATACATGAGCCAGCAGCATGGATTTCAGTCCCCCCATGTAGAAACATTCTGATTTCTACCCTTCAAGTCTGTAAAAACACTCCATTCTAAACTGCAATTCTAGTCCTTCCAGTCTCAAAAGAAATATTTATCCATCTTTCTTTAGTATGTGACATATCCTCACCACCCTTCCAGTCTGTCTCTGAGTCAACATTAGCTGACTCAATCACCTTCTCCCCTCAGACATTTGTGATCCCCCCGGTACACACATTCTGGTTTCTACACTCTCTACACTAAAGTGTAATTCTAGCCCTTCCAGTCTCTAAAGAAACATTTACCTGTTTATTTTTATTTTCTTCTATGTGATATATCCCCACTACCTTCCCAGTCTATCTCTGACTCAACAATATTTTACTCACTCTCTCTCAGCCCTCAGGCAAGGTAATTTCTTAGGGCATCCAACTGATAAAAATTAAAAAGGGCTTTTATGCCTTTAAAAAAATACCATTCCATTGGTAACAAAAGAAGGGCTAACATTATAGATGTGACTTCTGAGCAACTGATAGTTTATTTTTGAATTGCACATACCTTGATTGGCTCATCCTGCTACGTTCGGCCTACGAGCTCACTCGGCTCCCATACCCTGCCCCCAATTCTCACCCACCCCTGCATATTCTGAATTTATAGGTAACCTCCTTTACTAAGACACTCCCTTCATCCTTCCATTATCCAATAATTACATCCATCAGCACCATCTATACATGCCCTTCCACTTCCCACAACTCCAACCCACCTACCAGTACATTATCCACACCCATATCTCCTACTCACACAACTCACACCCTCACCAAATATAAATACCTCCTCTAACTCCACAACCTCACTCTCACTATGTTCCATTACCCCCAGGCTCATCTCCACTACAGGCTCCTGGGATTAACCTCACTATTCGCCTATCTCTCCATAGCCAACATCAGCATCTCTTATCTCCTCACAATTACTCACTGTATCCACACCAAATCCCCTGCCCTAACCCACAACATTACAATCACCCCCACTCATGCAAGCATATACCCCACCATATACACCCAACCCCCCATATACCATGCCCCTCCCATGTACCACTTCTATCCATCTAAAAAGCAAACAAGTCTACAATTTCACTACCTAATCATCCAATACCTAAAAACTATCACCTGTATAACTACTCAGCTACTACTAGGAGGAAACATTCATCTCAACCCCAGGCCAGCATCCCCTGCTAATAGGCCATGCACCCATCACTACCCAGCTAAGCACAAACCCACCAACTTACTGATACTAAATATGAATACCCACAGTATCATGAATAAAATAGAAGACCTTCATGCTGATATCTCTTTATATAACCCTGATATTATTCTCATCACAGAAACCTGGCTTAAACCACATATTAAAGATAATTCCATCACCCCACCTGGGTATAACATTCATAGGGCAGACCGGCTACATAAAAGAGGTGGAGGCTTAGCTCTACTTCACAGAATCAACCTACAACTCCTCCAAAAGGAATCCCCCAACTTCAACAATGTAGAGACTCTATTTCAAAACTTTCTTTTAACCAACATAAGCACTTAAACCTACTGGGCATGTATATACCCCTGGATGGCAACCTAAACACCCTAAAATCCATACTTCACTGGGCCTCATACTCCTTCCCTCAAGAAACTATCATGCTAGGTGATGTAAACATTGACTGGAACTCCATCCACCCCCCCCCCACCCGCCACATTAACCTATATAACATCACCTAACTTACAGATACTTCCACACTCATTGGTAAGGCCACAAAAAGAGAAGCTATACTTGATTGGATCCTCACAAATCAACCAAATGCTGCCCATCAATGTGGCACCCTACCAAACTCTCTGAGTGACCACAGCCCCACTTTTATCCTCAGGCACAAACTTAACATAATTAACCCTCCCTCTCTTCTACAAACCCGGTCTAACAAATATTTTCTGTGAGACAACTTCATAAGAGCCTTTCAATATTGCAACTGGTCTATCATCAAAACCTTTTCATTAGACAAAGCAGTTGATTACTTCAACTCCACATTCCTAAATTACTCAACCAACTAGCCCCCCTTAAAAACTAACATGATACATAGTAACCTCACCCCTTGGCTCCAGAAAACCAGAAAAGCCCTACTTAGAGCCGGGGATAAAGCCTGGAAAACCTGATGCCACACAAGATCACCCGCAGGTAGGCAACCTTTCATGAGCTCCGGAACAAAGCAAAAAAGCAGGTTAAGCTGGATAAATAAAATGACCATATCACTCAATGAAACAAATACAGTACCAAACTGCAAAAATTCTAGGCAACAGTAAATAACACCTTACAGCCTGGAAGAACCACCACTCCTGCCTCCAATATAACAGGTACAGACCTGGACATAGCCTCCAGCTTTAATAACTATTTCACCTCCTCAATACTCAAACTCCTAAACAACATCACTATCCTCCAATACCCCTTAACCACCTTGGGCCCAAAACAATACCATACCTTTCACACTTAAGCCTGTTCCTACCTCTACTATCCAAAAACTCCTAGCCAAACTCAAACTAACCATCCTTGCAGCCGATAACCTTCCTGCCGAATACCTCCAAACTGCATTCACAGCTATAGCATATCCCATTTAACTTCTAATAAATAGATCCATCACTGAACACACCGTTCCATCCCTGTGGAAAACCTCATATATCATACCACTCCACAAAGGTGGCCCCTCCCTGGACCTTTCCAACTATCGACCAATTGCAATTCTCTCACCCCTCTCCAACAACCTTTTTTCCTCAGCCCAACATGGATTTCACCCATCCCACAGCATCACCACTTTCCTACTCAAATTCACCAATACTATAAGCTCCCACAGGAATCTAGGTAAATTTGTCTCGGCTACCTTCCTAGATTTATCCAAGGCATTCAACACAGTCTCACATAATAAACTACAGTCTTGTCTCTCTAACCTCAACCTTAACAACCCCACCCTCCTCTGGTTTAAAAGCTATTTAGATAACCACCAACAATCTGTCAAATGGCATAACTGTCTACTCCCCCCCACTCCCAACCTCCTTAGGCGTGCTGCAAGGATCAATCCTAGGACCCCTTCTTTTTAATATCTTCACAAACCAACTCAACTCAGCTACCTCTAAAGCTGACATAGTCCAATATGCTGATGACACAACTCTCATATGCTCTGCACCCAACATCTAACTTCTCCAACAAAAAGCCCAAGAAGCCTTCTCTGAAATAGAGAACTGGCTTAACAACTCACAGCTCATACTAAATCCCAAGAAAACACAACTAATGCTATTCCACTCTACTAAAACAAGCAACCTTACCTTCTCTATACTCTCCGCCAGCAAAACCCTAATCACCCCCCCTGTCACTGAGGCTAAACTCCTAGGAGTTACCACTGACCAGCAACTCAAATTCACAAAGCACATATCATCAACCATCACTAAACTCCACAAAAAGCTAGGTTCCCTCTATCTCTGTAAAAGTTATCTAACCACCGAATCTCGAATTGCAATAGCCAGGACCCAACTCCTATCTACTTTATTTTATGCATCCCCAATTCTAACTAATCTTTACAAAACTGACCATAATAAACTTTCTATCTGTTACAACAAAAATTGCTAGATTTGCTACCAATGCCAAATCATGATCCCACCACTGCCTTTCTCTACAAGCCTTGCACTGGCTTGAATTTCTGAACCTATTAAGGTACCATCAACTCAGCCTAACTCATCAAATTCTGTACTACCCCGAGAAAACCAGCGACCTGACTAGCATGCTGAATTTCTACAATTCAAATAGACAACTTTGTTTCTCCAACAAAGCCTTAATCAAAACCATCACATGCAAAAACAACTCCAGGGAATCACTATTTGCCCATGAAATAGCAAAATATGGAATAACCTTCCCCTGACCTCTGACTACAAAAC
>NC_056741.1:1763315334-1763320334 GCF_019279795.1 Protopterus annectens | reverse complement strand
CTGATATTTTTTTCCTAATCATAACCCCTCCCACATGGCTTCTACAGATCACAGGCTGCTAACTCAATCTGGATGATCAGAGCCATAGTTACGGCTTTTTCACTGCATGCCTTGGTGTCAGCCCTCAGGCCTTGTCTTATAACAGCAGAACCCTTGTTGGCTGTTCAGTCCTCTGCCTTTGCTACCTACAATTCACTATATTATACAAGTTCAAAAAGACTTTGAGATGCAGTGAGATATGGGTTGTTATAATTCATGGTTGGTACCCACTGATATGAAATGTGATGAGAAGATACTTTTTTCTCTGCATCAGCCTGACAGTATTGGCCCCTGAATACAATTGTACAAGCACAGAGTAACTATATACAAACTTCAAAATGCATTCTACCTTGGGCACCCAACAATGCTAACTATGCTAGTATGGCCTGATAGATATGAGTCTAGCAGTACAAGGGCACATCAAAGTACCACTGACACACTTTGCTCCCTGGCAAAGACGGAAAATATTGATGTTTGTCGTCATGTTACCATATTATGCTGAACCTTCAATGTCTATTAATGTATGCTAAGCTCAAGTGAATTCTATTATAATTGCCATTATTTTATTTATTTTTTATTTATTTTATATTTGTTGACCAGGATAGTCCGACTATATTCATGTCCATTTTCAGCAGAGGCCCTGGGAGAAAAGCTCTAAGGTAACAGGTACAAGAAGAAAACAGCAAAAACATTATACAGATATGGTATTGCCAAAGAATACATAAGCAAACAGGAATAGAAGTACAACAGGTTAGAGTTCCTCCCTGGTGACAGTCAGGGGTATATTAAACAATAATTTGATTAATAGATTTTTTACATTCTTGATGAGAGCTAACCAGACTTGTTGCAGTGGCAAAGCCAGTTTAGTGCCAGATGTTGTTTGAGTCTAGTTTTAAATTGACCTAGGGAGGAGAGCAAAGTAATATCAGCTGGAAGTGAGTTCCAGGCTCTGCCCACAGAATTTGCAAATAGTGAGTCACCAGCTGCAATTTTGATTGTCTGAATTAGTAGTCTATTCGAGAATCGAAGCAGTCTTGGATTGTTATAGGGGTGATAATATTTTTATGAGCTGGAGTATTATCTGGATTATAAAGGATTTTATTAGCCATAATCAGAAGGTTATATTATATAAGACTAGGAAGTTCAAGCCACCCAAGCTGGCTAAGGTTGATGCAGTGGTGTGTCCTAAAAGGCAGGCCAGTGGCAAACCTGGCAATGTGATTATAACAGGTTGACAGTCTATTAAGTACAGTCTTGTTTAGATTAACAAGTAGGGGGGATGCATATAGAAGTGTTGAAAGTAGGTGAGAGCGGGCTTTGGCCACTTTGGCTGGAGGGGTTAGAAAGGCTTTTATTCTGTACAGTAAACCTAGTTTTTTATTGATGGTTTTGATCAATTGATTTACATGCAGGTCAAATTTTAGGTTATTATCAATAATGACACCTAATAGTTTTGTCGAGGGGTCGGGAGCGATTATTGTTCCATCATTTGCCTTTATTGTAAAGGCAAAAGCAGCAGACCTTTGTGTTGGTAAAAATAACAGCATTTTAGTTTTTTTTGGGATTTAGTAACAATCGAGGTTCAGAGAGCCAGTTTTCAATAGTATTAAAGATGGACTGGGTCACCGACCACAAATCTGTAGGAGATGTAGCAGAGCAGATCAGGGTGGAGCCATCAGCGTATTAGATACAGCTAACATTTGGGATGACAGAATACAAGTCATTAATAAAGATGGAAAACAGTAGGGGCCCTAGTATGGAGCCTTCTGATACTCGAAGGGTGTTAGGTAGTAGGTTAGAGAGCTTGTTCTGACAGCGTACAGCCTGTTGTCTCCCATTGTGGTAGGATTTAAACCATTGAAGGGCTTTAGAACCTAGACAGAAAGACTGCAGGGTGTGAATCAAAAGTTGGTGGTCAACCATGTCAAATGCCGTAGAGAGATCCAAGAAAAGGGTGGAGGATATGTTATTATTGTTATGGTTGTTGTTTATGGTATTCGGTAGAAGCTAGTAGGGCTGAAGTAGTGCTGTGGTGTGGATGGAAGCTGTGTTGGGTATCTGCCATGAGGTGATTCTGGATTAGGTGGTGCATGAGTTGCTTGTGTATACATTTCTCCATTATCATTGCAAGTGGAGAAAGTATTGCTATCGGTCTATAATTGGAGAATTCCATGGAGGAGCCTCCTTTATGTAGTGGGATTACGTAGGATGTTTTCCAAATAGTTATACTGGGGAGCTCTGGCTTTTTTGCCAGCAGGTGAATACTTTTCACTGGTTAGTTGAGTAAAGCAAAATGAGATCTCAGTGTGATTGTTTAGTACTATTCTTTCCTTGATAGATGAAACTAGACTTTACAAATTCCATGAAACAAGGTTAATGATAAGCTTATGCTCAAGTTTCAAGATACATACCAATTACCTGCATAATGAGATATTGTGATCTGCTTAGTTGGCCTAGAGATGAGTTAGCATAATAGTTAAGGTATTTGTCTCACATGCACAAGATGGAAGGGTTGATCCTGACCACCAGCCAATGCCTGTATAAAGTTTTCATGTTTTCCCTTGGTCTCTGTGAGGTTCCTTTCACCTCTTCAAAACATGCTGTTTCCACCATAAAGTCATCAAGCAGCACAGACTCTGGATGATGACCTATAGAGAAAGAGTTGTGCAGATCAACCACTTCAGTCCTCAACTGTGGTGCACAGTATCCTCAAGATAGGAGAACACGGGTCATGGACTGCATGTTGTGTCAGGGCAGGACACTCAACAGTGTAAAAATTGACTCACAGCGATTTGATCATGTTTGCCAAAAATAGGCAAGGTTAGATTGAACCTGGCTTTCTCTGTTCTAGTCCATGGACCCATGCTAATGCTGGGAGGGGTACATGTGAAGTGTGTGCCTACCATGAAGCCCAGCAGCCCTGGATCAATAAGCTACTGGAAGGCCAGTGTCCAGTCGCCCAGCTTGGGTTACCTGGGATAACTCTGTTGAATGAAAGCTGGACAAAAAACAATCAATCTGCCAAACATGAACTAAGAAATGCTACATTCAATGTAGGTTCACTGACAGGACTAGGCTTTGAAGTGGATGGGAAGCGGTATCATTATAGGGGGAGGACTGGCATAATGGTTAGGTGTTTCCCTCACAGACACAAGGTGCAGTTTAATCCTCACATTTGGGAAACTGGCTAGGATTAAAATGCCCAAGAAGGGCAGCTAGCCTAGTACTTACCTATGAACCTTAGTCTATATTTTAGTGGCAGCTAATACAGCATATTTGCACTTAATGTCCATTGTTCCCACCCTGACACTTACCAGAAGCCCTTTACATTTGTCAGCAGTGTACTCCATCTACACATACAGCTCAAGGCATCTAACTCTATCCACCCTGTAAAGATTTATTTTCACACATCCACGTTATAAACTGTCCCCTTGCAGCTGTAGGTTCCACCCTTTCCTACAGCCTAAATCCTGCCTCTTCAATTAAGTCTCCTCACTGGTTTGTCATTACCTTGTGCATGGATATCATACCCTCAATTTCCTTCTTTATCTTTAAGGATTGTTGGTTTAAATTCCGGGTCCTATGTGTCTGTTTCTTTATATACAGTCTCTTTAAATCAAAAGTAAGTAGAGTAAAAATAATACAGCAGCAATGAATGAGTGAGAATAAAAAATATTGAAGATACATGACAGAATGCATGCAAAAGAAATTGCAATTTATAAATATTTGTTGATGTGTGACTAGAGTAGTGAAATATTTACATATGTCAAACTAACAGTAAGACAACAATCATAGGGTGAAGACAGATAATATAAGGTCATTATATTTATATGCATAAATCATCAGTGTATCTACTTTTAAATGTCTACAAAAGAATACATAAAGGTAATGGCTGTACTACACCCACCCTTATAAAAATAGAAGGTTCCTAAAGATGAATTCTTATTTCATAGCCATTGTTCAGAAGTATCTCAGAAACAGTAGTTTGCAAGTTGTATGAAAAGCACACATCAACCACAAACTGATATAAAAAGCCAGATAGAAGCCAGTAAGATCCACAACCGATTTACTGATTGAGCGCTTTCGTCTCACAATAAAAACTTCATCAGAATCCTGATGAAGTTTCTATTGTGACCCGAAATTCTGATGACGTTTCTAATGTGAGACGAAAGCTCTCAATCAATAAAGCAGTTGTGGATCTTACTGGCCTCTATCTGTCTTTTTATAGTAATTTGTAAGTTGCAAGAGCAGGTGTTTGTTATCCCACTATGCATAGGTTTTACTCCTTGTAAAGTATTTAACTTTAGGCTTATCACGTTTATGGATATTCACTGGATGATTCACTTCTAACTCATAGACCATCTTTACATTAACCATATTATCTCTGTGACTCAATATAAATTTAAGAAAGGCAATGGGACTGACATCACCTTGTCATAACTCTCAGCTGTACAGAATTTTGCAGAATGTTCAGATTTTTGCCTCATTTTTTTGTCTGTTCCTCAAAGCATTTGCATTTTCTGGCAAATAATTGAGGAGTGAAGTCATTAAATAATGACAGACATTTCAATTTCAGATTTCATATCCTTTAGAAAATGCATACTAATGCAAAACTAGTTACTGTAGCAACTTTCTAAGTTTATAAGAGCAATACTGAATGACTTAAATGCAGGCAGTTATCTTGTTTGACTTTTCTAAAGCATTCAATATCATCCATAATCCAGTCCTTACCTATCTTAGTTCCCTAGGCATGAATACATTAAACTAGTTTAAGTGAAATTGTCTGGAAAAACTGCAGAGTTAAATGGAATTGTACATGCTATGATCTGCACTACCTCAAAAAAATGCATCCCACAAGGATGAACACTGTTTGTCTTTTCCCTGTTACAGGTCACCACAGCAGAAATCCAGTCTGCTAATGATTGGCAGTTGCTTTTTATGGTGCCAAGTTGCCAGCCCAA
>NC_056741.1:1763220334-1763305334 GCF_019279795.1 Protopterus annectens | reverse complement strand
GGGCTGTGGTGGTGCAGTGGTTAGCGTTGTTGCCTCACAGCAAGAGGTTCTTGAGGTTCTCCCATTTGATTCTCGGCTGGAGCACCTTCTGTGTGGAGTCTGCATGTCTTCCCAGCAGCTGAGTGACGTTAAAGACATGCAGGTAGGTTTGAGCGTGAATGGGTGTGCCTTCTTTGAAGGTTGGGCATTGGGCTGGCACCTTGGAACCATAAAAATCCACTGCCAATCATTAGTGGACCAGAGTTCTACTGTGGTGACCCCTAACCAGGAAAAGCCAAAATACATTACTATATGGTCAACACCACATGATCGAAGTTCTTTAACTTTGAAAGCTAAAACAATTTTTAAAAATTATGTGGTTTTGCAGGGAGGTAAGTTCCTCTGCAACCCCTACATCCACCTGTTAATTATATATACCGACTCTGAGATTGCACTATAGTGGGGAAAGTTTAAATTCCCGATCCCCACTGTACTGTAGTCTCTATAAAACTCCTTTGACTTTTCAGAAAGCCATTCATATGGTCTTGACAATATGAAGTTTGACTTTCTGAAAAGCTGATCATGCAAATGGAAACCACTATATATGCATGTATACAAATGCATGTATTATATACACATAAACATATATTTTTCAATAAATGCCAAGCAGATAACGAAAAGAGCAACTCGCCACCACGAAATATGGTCCAACCAACATTATTCAAATCCACTTGTTCAGATAAAAGCAAATATTTGTTCAAGTAAAAACAAATATGAACGCCTTATAACTAAAGACACACTGCGTTTTCATCAACTTCTTTGACTTCATCAGAAACAGCCAGCTCATCAATTAACCATCTTTTATATGATCCCATTCATTAATTAATTATGCAGTTAATTAAAAAGTTTAAAAATTTAAAGAAATAGAGTTGCATACTACATAATGCCACAAACAGGTATCACTGTATAATATTACTAAACCACACAGTAGCTCTAAGTAATTAATTACTGTTGCTTTAGTTATTCCTTAAAAAAAAAGAACTTATTATATAATTGAATAAAAAATGCTATAAAAACTACTTTAAAAACTACTTTAAAAATTATACATGAGGAAATGACATTTTATGGAAAAAAGACTGCTTGAATGGATATTTAACATTTAAAATTCTACTACATATTACATTAAATAAAAGCAGATAAATGTCAATAAATAAACATATGAACACATATGTTTAAAATGTGCATCAATGTGAAGTAGGGTATTAAAGCACAGTACAATAAGTTTTCATAGTTTTGGGTTACATTCTGTGTAAGTGTTTGCAGACCTATTTCTATAGATCATGGGGACCTCTAGTGGCCATAAAATATGTGGCAAGTATCTTCTTACAGCTTAGATGCTCTTAATTTTAACAAAGGCAATATGGATATATGATCATTAAGCCCCGGATATTAATAGGTTCATAGATTCATAGGTTCATACTAGGCTATCTGCCCAAGGGCATTTATAAGCCTAGCCCATAGTTATTTGGCTTTCGCCACCCCTTTAGTTTGAATAAAACTATGCCTATTATTTTGCTGTGCCTCTGTCAAGCAGTGACACTGAAGTAATCCCTGGGGTACATATGCGATCCCCCATCCATTGGTCAAGATTCCTCTTGAACAAGGCCAGCGAGGTGCTCTGCCTCACATGTACCGGGATTTTGTTCCACAGCATAGGGAGTCTCTGGGTGATGAATCTGTCCCTCCAGCATGTTCTATTAATAACCGTGTCAAGGTTTAAGTCTCCCGCCCTTGTGGTTCTGAGGGATCTAGATTTTTTGAGGTGAAGCATATTCATCAAATCAGGGTTTGACATGGCCTTATATGTCATGCACAGGTCACCTCTGAGCAAGCGGTATGAGACTGAATAGAGCTGGAGTTCTTTCAGTCGGGCAGCATAAGACATATTTTGAGACCCTTTATCCTTTTGGTGAGGAACTTTTGGGGCCTTTCCAGCTGCTGCAGGTGTCGGGTCAGATACATTCCGAATGGGGCATTGTACTCAATCATAGGTCTAATGAGTGATGAGTACAGGGGACGATGACCTCCCTTGATCTAGATGTGAATCCCTTCATGATCAGGTGGGCAATGTAGAAGGTTTTCCTAACTACTTTAGCAACATGAGTGTCAAACGAAGGCTACTGTCAACCTGGGTCCCCAGATCCCTGATGACTTCTTCTGTGCTCAGTGGATTGCCACCTATATGGTAGCTAGGGGTAACCTTGTTTTTCCCGAAGGGTATGACTATGCATTTCTTGGCATTTAACTTTAGGCCATGGCTCTGGCACCAGTTATCCATTTCTGTGAGGCCCTTCTGAAGGATATCTGTGTCAGATGTGTTTTCGACTATGGCGCCCAGTTTGCAGTCATCTGCAAACTTTGTCAGCCATAACCCTCCTGTGTTTGCTTGTACTTCAGAAAAGTAGATGCCGAACAAGAGTGGACCCAGGACTGAGCCCTGTGGGACACCACTTGTGACAGGCTTTGAGTCTGACATGGCTCCAGCAACTCTGACCCTGTGGGTTCTGTCACTTAGCCAGTTTGCAACCCATCTTGTGATGTATGGGTTTACATTCAAGCTGATGAGTTTTTCGATGATACCTGAGTGGGGTATGGTGTGAAGGCCTTTGCCAGGTCAAGGTAGGCTGTATGGACTGCCTTTCCCTCATCAATGGCCTTGGTGACTGTCTCGAAAAAGTCAACCAAGTTTAAAAGGCACGATCTGCCTTTGACAAAGCCAAACTGGGTTGGATCCAAAGTCTGCAAGTTGCCTATGTCTTTATTTATGAGTTCCATTATGATCCTCTCCATGGCTTTGCAGATAAGGCTTGTCAAGCTAATGGGACGGTAATTTCCAGGGTCGGTGGAGGCACCGCCCTTGTGAAGTGGGACCACAGTCGCCGTGCGCCACTCCTTGGGTACGTATCCTGAGGTGAGGCTAAGATTAAACAGCTGTCCTAACTGCGGGTTTAATTCCTCATTGAGTTCATGGAGCACACAGCCGGGGACACCATCCGGTCCCATGGATGCTGTGTTTTTGCTTTGGAGAGCAGTTCTCACCTGGGCGTTGGAGATGTTTGGGGGCTACAATCCTCTGGTATAGATATCTCTCCTTTGGGGAGAGGGGAAGTTTGCACTGAACCTGTCAGCCAGTATGTTGGCAATGTGTGTAGGTTCAGTAATCTTCACATCATTTTGAACTAATTCTGAGCATATCTGGGAGTTTCCTCCTAGGTTTCTAACATAGCTAAAGAAGGCCTTATGATTGCCTTTTGAGTCCTTGGCGATTTTTCTCTCAAAATTTGCCTTGGATGATTTTATGAGAGCTCTTAGTTTTTTTACTTATAATGATCAAAGGTGTCTTACCTTTCAAGGATTTTGCTCTATCTTGTAGTAGCTTCCTCCTTTTGTTGTAGAGCTTGTTTATGGCTGGGGTCCACCAGACTGGACGCTTGTCTTTGGTACAAAGAGTCTTAGTTTTGTTTGGGATTGCCTGATCCATGCAGTTCTGTAGGTGCTGGTAGAAGGCATTTGTAAGTGATTCAGCGGTTTGAGTAATGTTTACCACTGGCTCAGGGGCCTTAAAGGAGACCACACTAGTTTTTAGAAGTGTGAAGTCGGCTTTGAGAAGTTTTCACTGTGGTCTTTTTATTTCAGGTGGGGGCGGGATGAGGACCTCCAGCGAGATTAGTTTATGATCTGATCTCACCAGTGAGGGGTATACTTCTGGTGTTGAACATTGTGATCCCATGTTCGTGATGATGAGATCAAGTATGTTTTCTCCTCTTGTGGGGATGGTGACTAGTTGTTCCATGGCATTTGAGTTTATGAACTCCAGGAACCTTTGGGCTAGAGTGTTTGGGCTTGAGTAGTGTTCCCAGTCTATATTAGGGTAGTTAAAGTTACCTAGTATGATGGTGTTTGGAGATACATTTATCCACTCCATTGTTTTCAGGAAGGCCATGTGAGGTTCCTGAGTTTGAGAGGGTGGCCTGTAACATGCTACAAATTGCAGAGCAGTCTTGCCTATGGTTAATTGCACCTGGATGGTCTCCGATGCATCGTGCGTTGCCACCAACCTTGAGGTGTGGGTGTCCTTTATGAATATGGACACCCCCCCTCCTTTCTTGGTGTTGTCCGGATTTTGGGGCCGGAACACATGATATGAGGTGAAACCTGCTAGTGCTGGGGTGCTCTCATGAGCCTTGAACCAGGTTTCTGTCACAGAACAGACATCGATGTTCTCCATACTGAGAAGGGCCTCGAGTGCGTGCATCTTGAGATTGAGACTTCTGGCATTGAGCAGCATTACCCTTAGTTTTTTTACTTTTTTGTGTTCTAGGGTGGTAGGTTTAGAATTTGAGCCTTGCCTAAAAAAGGCACTATGGGGGTGGCAAGAGCCTTTGCCAATATCCGGAAGCCTAGGGGTGACAGGTGCAAGCCGTCCCTTGCGAAGCAGCGTGGCTTGTCCAGCATGTCATCCCAGGCAGACAGACATTGGATCCCCTTTGAATAACACCAGAATTTAAGCCAATTATTAAAGCTGATCATCTTATCACTGTATTGTGGCATCATTCTAGGTGAAGGTAGGATACTGCTCAAGGTCAGGGTCATCCGCACTTAAGGCTACTTGCCACCATAATTCCCTATACTCAATTCTGGTCTCCCAAGGTCCTCCTCGAATGTCTTGTTGTATATGTTCTATTACCATAAACTTAAATTTATATTCCTTACATATTTTACTATGCTTATATAATGCATTACTTTCTTTCTTAGTGGTTATACGTGTGCTCGTAGATCCTTTTTCTTAAGGCTCTTTCTGATTTCCCAACATAGAAGGCACCACATTTTACACAATGAGCGAGGTATACTATCCCTTTAGTATTGCAATTAAAATAATCCTGACTAGTTATCATTTTATTCCTACTTGCAATATTATAACCTTCCCCATTTATTACATAGCAGCATTGGCTACAGTGTCCACATTTATAAGTACCCTTCTTATTTGTCCTTCGGTCACTTTGGACTTTCTTACTTTCCAGGATGTTACCAATGTTCCTGGAATTTCTGTAAATCACTTTCCTAGGAATGTTGGATATACCTTCTATATCAGTGAAGGCTAAAAACTTGTCCCATTCCTTAAAAAAGATTTTACTAATTCCACTATTTATTCCATTACATTCTAGAATTAGTGCCTGGGAAAAGTTCTCAGGACCATTACTGTTCTTGTTCACCAAACCGGTGACACCATTATATTCTATAGGTTCACTCCAATTTTGACCCCTGCAAATAGGTGCAAACCTGTCCTTCCTTCCTTCTAACACTTCATTCCTTATATGTTTGACAAAATCACTGGGGTAGCCTCTCTCCATAAACATTTTTTCTAATACTTCACACTCAATGTGAAAATCCTGGTCTAAGCTCGTCATTCGGCTACCCCTGACAAGTTGCCCCTTAACAATGTTCTTTTTACAATGTTTGGGGTGTGCACTTTGGAAGTGTAGGAAGGAATTACAATACGTGGGCTTTCTATAAACTCTAGTTTCATATTTTCCTTCCCATTTATATAATTCCACATCCAAATAAATCAAATTATACTCGGAAACACTATGTGAATTTTAAAAAACTAGTAGTACCATTAATATAGGATAAGAACTCATTTAGCCTTTCTCTTCCAGCCGTCCAAAGAATCACTATATCATCCAGGTACCTCCTGTACAAAATCCAACAGTTCTTATATTGGGATTCCACAACATATTTCTCTTCCCAATATGCCAAAACAAGGTTGGCATAAGTGGGGGCACAGGCGGCCCCCATAGCAACTCCCTTAATCTGCTGGAAGAACTCCCCTTTAAAATATATGTAGTTATTTTTCAGAACCAAATCCATAAGCCATAGACTGGCCAACTTGTCATTCCTAGTCATTCCCTCATATGCAAAAACGATCTCTTCTAGAATAGTCTTGCCCTCCTCATAGGGAATGGAGGAAAACAGATCAATGACATCGATGGTTACAAATAATATGTCATTCTGCCAGTTACAATGGTTGAGATCCTTCAACAAATCCCAGGAATCTTTCAAAATATTCGGTCTTCCTATCCATAAAGGCTTTAATTTAAGATCTACATACTTAGCAAGAGTCTGGGATTTAGACCCTTCGGCAGAGACTATAGGTCGAAGTGGAGGATCATCCTTGTCTTTATGCATTTTCGGTATGCCGAAAATCGTAGGGATCTTAGGTTGATCCACTTTTAAAAAACTATAACAACTAGGACTTATTAGGCCTGCCTGTAACATGTCGTATAAGGCTTTATCAATTTTGTGATAGGCTATATTTAGACAAGATGTGAGAGTCATGAAACCTGATAAAGGTGGAGGAATTATCTTTATGGATTACATTCTTTATGACAGTAAGATATATACATTACTATGGGATGAAGAGAGATATGGCATTGTCTCAAAAAATGAGATTAATATAGCCTATCACAAAACTGATACAGCCTTATACGACATGTTACAGGAAGGCCTAATAAGTCCTAGTTGTTATAGTTTTTTAAAAGTGGATCAACCTAAGATCCCTACGATTTTTGGCATACCGAAAATCCATAAAGACAAGGATGATCCTCCACTTCGACCTATAGTCTCTGCTGAAGGGTCTAAAACCCAGACTCTTGCTAAGTATGTAGATCTTAAATTAAAGCCTTTATGGATAGGAAGACCGAATATTTTGAAAGATTCATGGGATTTGTTAAAGGATCTCAACCATTGTAACTGGCAGAATGACATATTATTTGTAACCATCGATGTCATTGATCTGTTTTCCTCCATTCCCTATGAGGAGGACAAGACTATTCCAGAAGAGATAGTTTTTGCATATGAGGGAATGACTAGGAATGACAAGTTGGCCAGTCTATGGCTTATGGATTTGGTTCTGAAAAATAACTACATATATTTTTAAAGGGAGTTCTTCCAGCAGATTAAGGGAGTTGCTATGGGGGCCACCTGTGCCCCCACTTATGCCAACCTTGTTCTGGCATATTGGGAAGAGAAATATGTTGTGGAATCCCAAATTAAGAACTGTTGGATTTTGTACAGGAGGTACCTGGATGATATAGTGATTCTTTGGACGGCTGGAAGAGAAAGGCTAAATGAGTTCTTATCCTATATTAATGGTACTACTAGTTTTTGAAAATTCACACATAGTGTTTCCGAATATAATTTGATTTATTTGGATGTGGAATTATATAAATGGGAAGGAAAATATGAAACTAGAGTTTATAGAAAGCCCACGTATTGTAATTCCTTCCTACACTTCCAAAGTGCACACCCCAAACATTGTAAAAAGAACATTGTTAAGGGGCAACTTGTCAGGGGTAGCCGAATGACGAGCTTAGACCAGGAGTTTCACATTGAGTGTGAAGTATTAGAAAAAATGTTTATGGAGAGAGGCTACCCCAGTGATTTTGTCAAACATATAAGGAATGAAGTGTTAGAAGGAAGGAAGGACAAGTTTGCACCTATTTGCAGGGGTCAAAATTGGAATGAACCTATAGAATATAATGGTGTCACCGGTTTGGTGAACAAGAACAATAATGGTCCTGAGAACTTTTCCCAGGCACTAATTCTAGAATATAATGGAATAAATAGTGGAATTAGTAAAATCTTTTTTAAGGAATGGGACAAGTTTTTTAGCCTTCACTGATATAGAAGGTATATCCAACATTCCTAGGAAAGTGATTTACAGAAATTCCAGGAACATGGGTAACATCCTGGAAAGTAAGAAAGTCCAAAGTGACCGAAGGACAAATAAGAAGGGTACTTATAAATGTGGACACTGTAGCCAATGCTGCTATGTAATAAATGGGGAAGGTTATAATATTGCAAGTAGGAATAAAATGATAACTAGTCAGGATTATTTTAATTGCAATACTAAAGGGATAGTATACCTCACTCATTGTGTAAAATGTGGTGCCTTCTATGTTGGGAAATCAGAAAGAGCCTTAAGAAAAAGGATCTACAAGCACACGTATGATATAACCACTAAGAAAGAAAGTAATGCATTATATAAGCATAGTAAAATATGTAAGGAATATAAATTTAAGTTTATGGTAATAGAACATATACAACAAGACATTCGAGGAGGACCTTGGGAGACCAGAATTGAGTATAGGGAATTATGGTGGCAAGTAGCCTTAAGTGCGGATTAATATCCGGGGCTTAATGATCATATATCCATATTGCCTTTGTTAAAATTAAGAGCAGCTAAGCTGTAAGAAGATACTTGCCACATATTTTATGGCCACTAGAGGTCCCCATGATCTATAGTAATAGGTCTGCAAACACTTACACAGAATGTAACCCAAAACTATGAAAACTTATTGTACTGTGCTTTAATACCCTACTTCACATTGATGCACATTTTAAATATATGTGTTCATATGTTCATTTATTGACATTTACCTGTTTTTATTTAATGTAATATATAGTAGAATTTTAAATGTTAAATATCCATTCAAGCAGTATTTTTTCCATAAAATGCCATTTCCTCATGTATAATTTTTAAAGTAGTTTTTAAAGTAGTTTTTATAGCATTTTTTATTCAATTATATAATAAGTTCTTTTTTTTTAAGGAATAACTAAAGCAACAGTAATTAATTACTTAGAGCTACTGTGTGGTTTAGTAATATTATACAGTGATACCTGTTTGTGGCATTATGTAGTATGCAACTCTATTTCTTTAAATTTTTAAACTTTTTAATTAACTACATAATTAATTAATGAATGGGATCATATAAAAGATGGTTAATTGATGAGCTGGCTGTTTCTGATGAAGTCAAAGAAGTTGACGAAAACGCAGTGTGTCTTTAGTTATAAGGCGTTCATATTTGTTTTTACTTGAACAAATATTTGCTTTTATCTGAACAAGTGGATTGGAATAAAGTTGGTTGGACCATATTTCGTGGTGGCGAGTGGCTCTTTTCATTATCTGCTTGGCGTTTTTGGTGTTACTAGTACTTTTTGCAGTTCCTGTTTGTTTTTCTTCTATATATTTTTCCATACTTTAAAATAAATCAAATATGATCTGCTTGAATATTCATTGCGGTTAAAGTACTCTAAAGAATGTGACTATGCCATGTTTCAAAAGTCTATTTTAAAACTCAGTAAAATAAAGTAAATTCAAAGAACAAAGATTGCAGGGTGGCCACAGTGTTGCAGCGGTGAGAGTTGCTGCCTTCCAGTAAGAATTTTTTTTGGTTTGATCCTCAACTGCAGTGCTTTCTGTGCAGAGTCTGAATGTTTCCCTGTGGTTGTGTGGGTTTTCTCTGGATGCTCTGGTTTTCTGCCACATCCTGAAAACATGCTGGAGGTGGATTGTGCGTGTGCCTTCTGTGGAAGGTTGGGCACCAGGCTGGCAACTCAACACCATAAAGCTCCACTGTCAATCATGAGCAGACAGGTGATCTGCTGTGACAACCCCTAACTGGGAAAAGCCAGAAGAAAAACAAAGATTGTGATTTGAAAAATGTTTCATCCAGTGTCGTCAACTTTGCTAATGCATTTTTCATATCTACCCTAATGTTATTGTACTTGTCATACCCATTGCCTTACTGCTACTTCAGATATTATACATTAAATCCTTTAGTCTAAAATGTACTGAAACCTGGTAATGCATGTTGTAAATCCTTTAGTCTAAAATGTACTGAAACCTGGTAATGCATGTTGCATGTATCACATCTGTGGGCAGCTTATTTTATGCTACTTAGTTCCACTTTTCATGCAAAATAGTACTTTCTCACATCCTTTCTGAGTCATACCATAAGCATATAACCAGTATGGCTTTTAAAAGCTCAGATAAATCATCTTATGTATTCCTTTTAAAAACTATGTTTCACATAGAATTATTCATCTTTAACTTTCGACAGGGGCCTTCTTCTGCTTTTATGATACCAAGTTCCAGCAAATGGCATAACTTATGCCTTTCTGCATCCAAATTGTTAATCTCTAGTCAAGGATGGTGAATAAATAATAACAGATACACACTCACAGTAGGTGCACAACATTTTCAGTTCATTGGATTAGTATTAGGCTAACTGCTCTTTTGCGCCATTTGAAGCCTAGTCAGTTACCCCATGTGAGAATCAAACCCTGCACTTTGTGCTTTTAAGGTAAGCACCTTCACCATTATGTCATCCCCCACCCTTAGTTCTGTAAGCAAATTATTTAACCCCATCGATACATGTTTTATATTACTAACCCTTGTTATAGTAAGTTTTGTGGCATATTGCAATAAAATCCTGTCTACAACCAACATATTCTTTGTTTAATTATCAGACTGGGTACTGAATGTGCTAGTAGGACAAGAGGGAGGTATATTGAAGCAGTGTCTGCCCCCACATGAGTGGTGCACATGTTCAATGTTTAAACTACATGCTCGATTCCTTAGAAGCATGGCATTTGCTTCCAAGGTGTAGAGGGATATGTCCTTCGTGGTTCACTGCTGCAGTCATGACTGTTGGGTTCTTCCTGCCAGCAGCAGCCCTCGATCAGCCAGAATCCCGAAGTCTGGATTGGGTGTCAGCTGAGGTCGCTTTTATCCTGACGTCAATGCACCAGGAAGTATAAAGACCTCAGCCAGTGCCATTAACCCAGTCTTTCTTGCTGCGCGGTGCCCTGAGCAGTTCGCTGATGCCGGTCAGCCTACTCCTGTCTATTTTTGGATTTACTTCCAGGATTTTTCATTTTTTAAGATAAGTACCCCATTCGGGAGGTCTTTTTCTTGCTCCAGTCAGATGTCAGAAAAAGTTAATAATTGCATTTCTTGTGGGAAACAAATACCTCATAGGGATTTTCACTCTTGTTGTATTCCCTGCCTGGGGCCTGACCATGACGTTGCTAATTGTGGGTTTTGTGCTATATTTAATCAGCGTACTATTAGGCATAGGTACAACTTTGCCTTTTACTATTTTGGTAAAAGGTTTAATTATAATATGTCTTCGGATTCTTTTCTGGCTTCTGGTGTGTGTAAGAGGAGCAAAGATAAAGACAGGCCTCCGAGGTCCAAAGCAGAGGATATTACTCAGTTATTGCCAGTTGCTGGTTCGTTGGTCGTCAGTGAGGCGCCTTTGCAGCCCCTGTCGTCTGCCTCTTTTGAACCAACTGCCTGTACCAACTCCAGTGTGGAGCTGATGGGGCCTTCAGAATTGCCAGGGAATGAACCTTTGGATACTACTCCCTCAGTTGGGTCCAGAGCCAGTAGGCAAGTATCGGCTTCTGAGGGAGTTTTCAGGCCTTTACAGCTTCATGTAAATATGGATTCAGTTTTGCATTCTAAGACAATGACTATGGCTTCAGCTAAAAAGAAATGGCAAGCGCAGACACCTTTTGATCAGGGTCCTAGGCCTCAAAGGCAGATGCTTAGGTTGGCTGAAGATTTGTTATCTATGATCAGGGGTTCTCATCTCCCTCCTGACAAAAAGCCTAGATTACAGTCAGATTATGATTCTTCAGACCAAATTTCTGTTTCTTCTGCTTCTTCCCTTGAGCACGATTGTTCCTTTCCTCCTTATGAGGATTCTGATGCTGAAGATTCCTTTCCTTCAGCGTCTCCTCCTGAGGATTATTCTTTTGGTGAAACTTTGCATGATATGAGGGAGCATTTTCACTGGGAAGGGCAAGAATTCTCTGAAACCAAGAAAAGGCTTAGGGATTTTCTTCTTCTCCCTCAGCATAAGCCTCTTGCTATTCCTCCTGTACTGGACATTGTAGATGATGTTTTTTCAGAAGCTTCCCTCTCTCCTGATTCTTTTCCCCCTGCTCCGGTCATACCAAATAGGTATTATAGGGTTCCACATTCTCACAAGTTTCTTTTTAAGAATCTTTCACCTGATCCAGAAACAATTTCTCAGGGCCCTAAGGGTGTTAAGGCGGCCTCTGCTAAACATCCTATCCCCTCTGACCGAGAGTCCAGGGCTTTGGAAAGATGGGGTAAAAAATGTTATACTTCTGCTACATTGTCGATTAGAGCTTTGAACTGTCAATTTCATATGCTAAAGTATCAGCAATACCTTTTGTCTGTATTTAAACAAAAGATGTCAGCTGTTTCTATTGGTGTGGATGACAAGGAGTTGCAGGATTTATTGCATGCTATTGCACAAGTGGGTAAACATACCCTGCATTGTGGTTTTGATTCTTTGGAAGCTTCTTGTAGGGCTGTGACAACTGGCGCAGTTATTAGAAGACATGCTTGGTTAAAGGAACAAAGCTTGCCGGATCAGGTTAAAGCCAAACTTTTGGATGCCCCTTTGCAGCACGATGTTTTGTTTGGGGCCAAAGCTGAAGAGGTATTAAAGAAAATGTAGGACAAAGCCAAATCTATGCAGACAGTTAAGGATTTTCTACAGGTGCAACCTCCTAGATTTAGCAGGCACTGGCTGGCTAAACCTTGGTCCTTTCCGAGCTCGGACAGGCCTCAGAGAAGCAGATTCAGGTGTTCCAGAGGTAGGGGACAGGCACAAACCCTTTTTAGGAATAGGCAGTGGCCCGCCCCCTCTCCCAAAGGTGGTGAAGATAAGTCTCAACCTTACCGGAAACAGTCTTTCTGACTCTCCCTTTCTGGTTCCAGGGACTCCTCTCCTGGAAGCACCTTTGGGAGGAAAGATTTCTCTTTTTTTATCAAAATTGGGGCCACATAACCCGGGACAAATGGGTTCTGGACATAGTCTCAAAAGGTTACAGATTTCATTTCCACACCTTGCCAAGACTGAACAGTTGGCCAGATCTGCGAAATCATCAATGGGCAGAGGCACAACAGCAGGTTCAGTCCCTCTTAGCTATGAGGGCCATAGAATTGGTACCAATTTTAGAAATAGGGCAAGGTTTTTATTCAAGACTTTTCCTGGTTCCCAGAAAGGAAAATTCGTGGAGACCAATCCTGGACCTTTCCGTACTAAACACCTTCCTAGATGTACCAAGATTCAAGATGCTCACTCTGCAGCAGTTGCTGCCTGTGCTGGGCAAGAACACTTGGGTGGTGACTCTGGACTAAAAGGAAGCTTACCTGCATATTCCTATAAGGCGAGAGTGCAGAAGGTATCTGAGATTCAAAGCAGGCTCAAAGCATTACCAGTTCTCTGTGCTGCCCTTTGCCTTATCTACTGCGCCCAGGGTCTTTACAAAGTGCCTGGCACTGGTAATGGCATTTTGCAGACAGAAGGGGATTCAAATATACCCTTATCTGGACGACTGTCTTATTCAAGCAGACGACAAAGGCACTCTACTTCAGCATCTAGCTTTTGTGCAGCATCTTCTACAGTACCTTGAATTCACAGTGAATCTAAAGAAGTCAAATCTGGTGCCCACACAACAGATTACTTTCCTGGGTGCTCTACTGAGTACTACAACCCAGATGGCTTCCTTGCCACCAGACAAAAAAGCGCAACTGGCTTCTTCTTTCCAACACCTGGCTTCAATGAAACAGCTGACTGCAAGAAAGGTTCTGCAGGCTTTAGGTTACATGGCTTCCTGCATTCTCCTAATACCATATGCAAGACTGCATATGAGGAAACTACAGTGGTACCTCAAGAGTGTGTGGTCTCAGCATTACCACAGTTTGGAAACAGTGATCATGATTTTGCATTGTCTGCAGCAAGAGTTTCTTTGGTGGGCCGTAGCCTGTCTCCAGAACAAGGGGAGGCCTTTTTGTCCTCCACCAACCAACCACGTTCTGACAACAGATGCTTCAGATTATGCCTGGGGAGCCCACATGCACGGGAGATGTCTTCAGGGTGTTTGGACAAAGGAGCAAATTCACCTGCACATAAATTTGAAGGAGATGCTTCCAGTACAGAATGCTCTGATAGCCTTCAGGGACTTTCTTCTACCAGGACAATTGTTGATAAAGACAGACAACACTACAGTGAAGTGGTACATAAACAAGCAGGGGGGCTCTCACTCTTACCCCTTG
Source organism: Protopterus annectens (assembly GCF_019279795.1). Lineage (NCBI taxonomy): Eukaryota > Metazoa > Chordata > Ceratodontiformes > Protopteridae > Protopterus > Protopterus annectens. Next base: position 1,763,291,353 of record NC_056741.1, on the reverse strand, counting down.
TGCAGATTAGCCATGGCTCTGTGGTACACTGCATTGACCTGCAGAGTCCACTTACAGGCACAATTCCTGCCAGGAAAAGACAACACTCTGGCAGACAAATTGAGCAGGACACTTTCGGATCCGCACGAATGGATGTTGGATGTTCGGATATTCTGGATGATAGTACAGGCATGGGGATGTCCGGATATAGATCTTTTTGCAACCCCTCAGAATCATCAACTTCCAACATTCTGCACCAGGACCTACCACAAACTAGCATGGCAAGTGGATGCCCTCTCGTTCAGTTGGAAACACCTCTCAGTATATGCTTTTCCTCCTTTTCCTCTTCTACCTCGGGTACTTCTGAAGATAAAACAGGACAGACCACAAATGATTTTACTGGCTCCCAATTGGCCTCGACAATTCTGGTATTCCACTGATGAACCTAGTTCAGGAGCCTCCCTAGATTCTGCCTCAAATCCCTCATCTACTGTCTCAACAGGACGGCTGGATCCTGCACAGTCATGTCAAAACTCTGAATCTAGCTGCCTGGCGGATCCAGGGTCTGTAAACACCTCTACTCTTTCCAAACAGGTAATGGATGTAATCCTTGAAGCTAGATGGCCCAGCACTAGGAAATCTTATGCAGGTAAATGGAAAAGATTTTGCTCCTGGAATCAGGTCCAAGGTGGTGATTCTACTGTTCTGAACATTCCTCTGATTTTGAAGTATCTGGCAGAGTTGTTATATACGGTCCTATCTTTTTCATCTATCAAGCTTCATGCTTCTGCTATTTCTGCACATTACAATACGGATCCTCCAATTTTTTCTCATCCATTACTTAAACTATTTCTTAGAGGGGCTAAGAATGTTCGGCCCCCTATAAGAGCACCTGTTCCCACTTGTGATCTTAACTATGTTTTGGAAAAATTAACCTTGTCTCCTTTTGAACCTGCAGCTTCCACGGAGTTAAAATTTTTGTCTTGGAAAACTGCTTTTCTTTTAGCTATAACCTCTGCTAGAAGAATTTCGGAATTGCGAGCACTCATGGCTGTGGAACCCTTCATTATTTTTCATCAGGACAGGGTTTCCCTAAGGATTAATCCCACCTTTATGCCTAAGGTGGTTTCGGCAGTGGCCTTGAATCAGACTATTCATTTGCCTACTTTTTATCCTAATCCTCAAAGTGAGGAAGAAAGTCTTTTGCACTCTTTGGACGTGCACAGGCAGCTTCGTTTTTACTTGGACAGGACCAAGATATTCAGGAAATCTGACCAGTTGTTTGTCGCTTATACTCCTACTGTTCTAGGGAAAGTGATCACTAAGCAAACTATTTCTAAGTGGCTTGCCCACTGCATCAAGTTCTGTTACTCTTTTCATGGCAATCCAGTTCCTGTTAATAGTAGGACTCATTCTACCTGGGCTACTGCTACTTCAGCAGCCTTTCTTTGTGGGGTTCCTACCAAGTATATTTTAGAGGCTGCTACTTGGAGTTCTGTGCATACTTTTTCTAAGAATTATAACCTCCCTCTCTATTCTAAATCTAGGGCCGGTTTTGCTTCTGCGGTTTTGCAAAGTTTTGTGGCCGCTCCTTCTGTTTCTCCTCCAGCCACCCTTTCTTAGCTTTGGGACTCAACCCTACAGTCATGACTGCAGCAGTGAACTACGAAGGACATAGTACAGTTGTGTACTCTTACCATAAATGTAGATGTTCGAGTGTATTCACTGTTGCAGTCTGAGTTACCCTCCCTCCTACCCCTCTTTTGTTTTTTTCTTTGAGTATTGTCTGTTATGAGGTATTTTGGCTGCTGAGGTTTTGGGCACCTGACATCTGGGGCAAGAAAAAATGGGGTAATGGCATCGGCTGAGGTCTTTATACTTCCTGGTGCATTGACGTCAGGATAAAAGTGACCTCAACTGACGCCCAATCCAGACTTTGGGATTCTGGCCGATTGAGGGCTGCTGCTGGCAGGAAGAACCCAACAGTCATGACTGCAACAGTGAACACACTCGAGCATCTACATTTATGGTAAGAGTACAAAACTGTACTTTCTCAAGAGTTACACCAGTTGCAGAACTGAGTGACCTGCCTTCACTACAGTACATCCAGCCCTTCAGTGCTTACATTAAAGTGCAGTGAGGAATGACAGTGAATAACAAAAAAAATTTCACCAAGTTCATCTTTGATGGGTTGCATGTTGTGAGCAGTTGTTAAAGAAAAAAATGGATACCCAATAGAACTAAGACAATCTCTTAAAAAAAAAAGAAAACTAATCTGGTGGTCTCCTGCCATAAACAAACTCTACAACAGAAGAAGGAAACTGATGCAGAATAAGGTGAAGTCCCAAGACTGGAAAAACTCCATTATCAGCCTCAACAAAAGGTTGAGATCCCTCATCAAATCTTCTAAAGCTAGCTATGAAAACAGAATTGCAGCAGATAGTAAAGACAACCACAGGGCCATCTATAGTTATGTAAAGAATCTCCATGGCAATACTCAGATTTGCTCTGAGCTACTGCACAATGGTACCTCCAATACCGAGCCTACAGATATTGCAAATATACTGGCGGACAGATTCAGTGCTAACTTTACCCCTCTCCCTCCCAAATGACCAATCACAATACCAGTAGATTGCCAGGCACCCATTATTACTGCTGCACAGGTTAAAACAGCACTGTCCAAGAACAAGAATACAGCTTCTATGGGACCTGACAGTATCCCTGGCTGTGTTCTATATGAACAACAGAGTGAACTGGCACCTCACCTGTCTGCCCTGTTCAATCACCGGCTCACCTCAGGCTTTGTCCCTACTAAATGGTGCACTGCTACAGTCATCGCTCTCCACAAATGAAGAGTGACTACAGACCCGGGACCTATTGCCCCATTAGCCCAATGAGCCTGATATGCAAAGCTATGGAACGCATCATCATGGACCTAATAAACAAGGATATAGGGAATCTCCAAACTCTGGATGCTACACAGTTTGGTTTTGTGAAGGGTAGATCATCCCTGCTCAACTTGGTCGACTTCTTTGAGTCAGTCACCAGAGCTGTGGATGAAGGTAAGGTGGTTCATACAGCCTACCTTGATCTGGCCAAGGCCTTTGATACCATTCCCCACTCAGGAATCATAGAAAAACTTACTAAGCTAGACATCAACCCCTATATCACTAGGTGGGTTGCAAACTGGCTCACAGATAGAACCCACAGTGTGAAAGTAGCTGACTCCAAGTCAGACTGCCGACCAGTCATGAGTGGAGTCCGACAGGGTCTGGTCCTGGGTCCCCTCCTGTTTGGTATCTACTTCTCTGAAGTCCAGGCCAACATGAAGGGAGTCTGGCTGACAAAGTTCACAGATGATTGCAAGTCGGGAGCTATTATTAACTCCTCAAGTGATGCTGACATCCTACAGAAAGGCCTCAATGAGACCAACGACTGGTGTCAGAACAATGGCCTTAAGCTCAATGCCAAAAAATGTGTCTTCACCCCTTTGGGAAACCCCAGTTCCCTTGAATTACCACATTAATGGTAGTCCACTGAACACAGAAGGCATTATAAGAGATCTGGGAACACAGGTTTACAGTAACCTCTCTTCTGACCACCACATTGCCACTATGGTCAGAAAGTCCTTCTATGTGGCACATCTCACTACTAAGGGTTTTGCATCCAGCAAGAAAGAGGTCATTGTCTTCCTCTACTCTTCCCTCATTAGGCCAATCATCGAGTGCAATACCCCATTTGGCATGTACCTCACTAGACACCTGCAACAACTGGAGAGGCCGCAAAAGTATCTCACAAAGAGGATCCTAGGCCTTAAACACTTGTCCTATATGGACAGACTCAAAAAACTCCAACGATTCTGTCTCATATCGCATACTTAGAGGTGATCTCTGCCTGAATTACAAAGCCATGTCTGACTCAGTTCTGTAGAAATGCTACATCTAAGGAAATCCCAACCCCTCTGCACCGCATGCTCTAGATATCTCAGTCTTATTACCACAATCAACAGAACATGCTAGAGGCACAGGTTCATAACCCAGAGACTGCCCATGCTGTGGAATAGACTTTCCATACATGTCAAGCAGAGCACCTCACTGGCCCTCTTCAAGAGAAATCTTGATGAGTGGATGGAAAATAGAAAATTCACCCCGGGGATCACTCCAGTGGCCCTACTCGACAGAGGCACTAGGAACTAAGGTTGGTGGCATGATGCCAGGGTAATCCTATGGGCTAGGCTTGTAAAGGTTCGAGGGCCATTAGCCTAGTACACACCTATAAAACTATGAACCTATGAACCTATTCGTTGGAAATTCTCACAGTAGACTAATCACAGCTTACTCTCAGCTCCATATACCTCTTACCTAACATGTTGCACCATAAGAATGTATGGGTTTCAGTTCATCCAATGAAAAAATAGACAAAAAACACTATTATAGATCTCAAAATCAGTATTTTTCCACAGGGCAAGACCCCTTGCATCCTTCTTCTGGGTATAAACTGCAAAACTAATTTTGAGGTCACACAACAGTGAGAAAATGTGCAGCCTCAAAGATCGCTACACCTTGAATGAACAACATATTTATTTAAAGCAGTTTGGTGGATCAGCACATTCCCTAATATGTATAGTTATTTAGAAGGAGTGGACGAGGAGCACATTCCCCATATTCACGCATTCATATTTCTCTTTATTAAACTAAATTTTCATTCACTCACACTTCCTGATTAACAAACGTCACAGAACTCTCTGATCGAGGTTTTACTTAGCATGTAAACAAATGATAAATAAGAATAAAAATAAATAAACAAATGCTATCCTATAACCATCTATTTTTTAACTAATTACACTGCTACCTTCCTTTCCCAAATAACTTGTGCATAATGGTAATGACACAGACTTCTGTGTCAACAGGAAGTAACTCTTTTCAGGAACGGGGTTTATTGTTTCAAATCATTCAAACACTGAGATTATGATTACTGGGATGCTGAAACATTGAGGTACATGTGCCTTTCATTGTGGAAGTGATGTCACAGAACACAACATAAAACACTAGTCAATTACAGCATGTCATTCCAGTATTTTGTGCTATTAATGCAAGTTTAATAATGAAGCAAAAATGATTGCTAATATTGTTGAATCAAATCCCTTTAACAACTATTGCACCCTATTTAAGTATAAAAAGGATCAAAAAAGAACAACTTTATCATCATGTGATACTAACCTGAAGTAAAGTATCAATCCTGGTGTATTTCAGTAAGATTTTTTTTTATTTCACTAGTTTTTATTCAGAGACTCACAGATTTTTCAAGACCAATGATTCCCATGACTGTTCTCATCAGCTTGCACCTACTTTCTCCAGGAGGTCCATAGCAGTCGATATGGAATAAATTTGTGATACCCATCCAGTGATCCAAGTTATTTTTAAAGGAAGACAATGAGTCACACAGCATAGCATTCCAAAGGTTTGGGAGGTGCTGGGTTATAAATTTGTCTCTAAATCATTTATGTTTGGTTATATTACTGGTGGAGATATTGGACTTGCAGAGAAACTGCAGACCCAGGACAATTGGATCGCTAATGGCTCAGTAAGCAAAATAGAGATCACCCCTCAAAAATCTGTGAGGCACTGAGTAAAGGGATATAGCTTCCCACTTGTCTTGAAAGCTTAGGGACTTTAGCCCTGTGATCTTTGAGTTTAGAAATCCTTGTGATCTTTCTAATTGTTTGGAATAGTTAGATAAATCTCAAAGGGGATGTTAATGATTGGTCTGATCAAGTCAGAGCAAAGGGGGTGATTGTAGATCTTGTTGATGCTCCTTTGGCAATTAGGTGGGTTAAATAAAAGGAGAGAGGGCATTATCAACTCAAATACCTAGGTACCTGACTTAATTTTCATTTTGTGAGGTATGCTGACTAGACAGTGTAAGGGGGGATGAGTTTTTAACCAAAAGTGATGATATAAACTTTTTAGCAGTTTTAGTACACCAAGAGTTTAATAGGGACACTCCATTCTACAGACTTTGGGCATTATAGGAACACTCCATTCTAGAGAGCTTGGATATTATAGGGTGACTTAACAACAACTCCTAGTTTGCAGTTATCTGCAGACTTTGTTAGCCTGAGGTTTTGGAGATCTGAGAAGTAAATTCCAAAAAGAAGAGGTCTCAACAGAGCCTTGACGGATAGCATTGGTCACTTCCATACTTTCTAATGTGACACCTGCAAGTCGTACTGTGTAGGTTCTGTTTTTTCAGCAAGTTTGCTATCCATTTTACCACATATGGTTTAATCTTTAAAGCAATTAGCTTTTCTATGATGTCAGCATGTGGAATGATGTGAAAGGCCTTGGCCAATCAACATATACCACATGTTCTGTATGACCACCAACTACAGCCTCAATAACTCTTTTGAAGCAATTTACCAGATTCAATAGAGAAAGTTTGCCCTTCAAAAAAATCTTGGGGGTCAAGTCTGATAAGATTCTTGGTATTGCAATTTGTGGTGTCAGTTATAATATGTTCTATGGCTCTGAAGATGAGGTTTGTAAGATTGATAGGTCTGTAGGTACCTGTGTCGATTGTAAGGTTACCCATATCTATAGGCATCACCACTGCAGTGTGTCACTCATTTTGAGCAAAATGGGTGGCTAGACTTAACAGTTTAAGGAGTATTTCTGCAGGACCATGTTTAACACTATTAAATTAACTAGCCAGGTATATTGTCAGGTCTCATGGAAGACGTATTTTTGGTTTTGGTTAGCTTTTTCATAGGTTCATAGGCGTGTACTAGGCTAATGGCCCTGGAGCCTTTACAAGCCTAGCCCATAGAAGTGCCCTGGTATCATGCCGCCCGACGTTAGTTCCCAGTGCCTCTATCAAGTAGAGCCACTAGAGTGATTCCCAGGGTTAACTTTCTATTTCCCATCCACTCATCAAGATTTGTTGAAGAGGGCCAGTGAGGTGGTCTCCTTGACATGTATTCCAGAGCATGGGCAGTCTCTGGGTTATGAACCTGTCCCTCCAGCATGTTCTGTTGATTGTGGCAATAAGGTTGAGGTCTCTGGAGCGTGTGGTGTGGTGGGATTGGGATTTCTTTAGATGTAGCATTTCTTACAGAGCTGGGTCAGACATGGCTTTGTAAGTCAAGCAGAGATTGCCTCTTAGTAGAGGATATGAGACAGAGAATAGCTGGTGTTTTTTGAGTCTTTCCATGTACATTTGTTTAAGGCCTAGGATCCTCTTCATGAGGTACTTTTGTGGCCTTTCCAGCTGTTGAGTGTGTCTAGTAAAGTACATGCCAAATGGGGCATTATACTCGATGATTGGCCTAATGAGGGAAGAGTAGAGAGAGATGATGACCTTATTCTTCCTGGATGCAAAACCCTTGGTAATGTGATGTGCCACATAGAAGAACTTTCTGAACACAGTGGCAATGTGGTGGTCGAAGGAAAGGTCGCTGTCAACCTGTGTCCCCGGATCTCTTATAACACCTTCAGTGTTCAGTGGACTCCCATCAGTGTGGTAATTAGTGGGAACTGAGTTTTTCCCAAAGGGAATGACAATGCAGTTTTTGGCATTAAGCTTAAGCTATGGTTTCAACACCAGTCATTGGTCTCAGTGAAGCCTTTCTGTATGTTGTCTACATCACTTAGGGAGTTAATAGTGGTTCCCAGCTTGTAGTCATCTCTGAACTTGGTCAATCAGAGTCCCTCCGTGTTGGCCTGGACTTCTGAAAAATAGATGCCAAACAGCAGAGGACCCAGGACTGATCCTTGTGTGACTCCACTCATGACTGGTCAGCAGTCTGACTTGGAGTCTGCCACTTTCACACTGTGGGTTCTATCTGTGAGCCAATTTGAAACCCACTTAGTGATATAGCAGTTGATGCCTAGTTTGCTGAGTTTATCAATAATTCCTGAGTGGGGAATGGTATCAAAGGCCTTGGCCAGATCAAGGTAGGCTGTATAAACTGCCTTCCCCTCATACACAACTCTGGTGACTGACTCAAAGAAGTCAACCTGGTTGGAGCAGGCATGATTTACCGTTCACAAAACCAAATTGTATGGGATCTAGAGTTTGGAGATTCCGGATATCAAATTAGGTCCATGATGATGCGCTCCATAGCCTTACATATCAGACTCGTCAGGCTAATGGGGTGATAATTCTCAGGGTTTGCAGTCGCTCCCCCTTTATGGAGAGGGATGACTGTAGCACTGCGTCATTTGGTAGGGATAAAGCCTAAAATGAGGCTGTGATTGAACAGGGCACACAGATGTGGTGCCAGTTCACTTTGTAGTTCATGTAGAACACATCCAGGGGTATTGTCAGGTCCCATGGAAGCTGCATTCATGGCCTTGGACAATGCACCTTTAACCTGTGCTGCAGTAATGCTGGAGCAATGCTGAGTGCTTGGCATTCCTCAGGTACTGTGTAAATACTTGGGGAACATTGGCAGTGTTTATTGGATCAGGCTAGGTGACATCATTATGAATAAGTTCAGAGCAATGCTGAGTATTGTTTTTTTTTTTTTTGACTTTTCTAACATAGCTAAAGAAAGATTCATAATTATCATTGGCTTCAGAGGCTTGCCTAAACTCATGAGTCCTTTTGGTGGATCTCGTAAGACACTTAAGTTTTTGTGCAATTTTTTTTATAATTTTCCTTGATAAGAGAGGTTATAGATCTACTAAACAACTTAAAGAGTTTCTTTCTTTTGTTGCATAGCTAATTTGGGATGTTGGACCACTAGTGTGGTTTGTTTTTGAACTCCCCATGATACATGGCTTTGGTAGGGAATGCTAGCTCTATGTATTTTTTGAAATAGGTGTAGAATTCCTTAGTGAAACTTGCTGCGCTGCTAAGATCAGGGGAGGTGATCAGGGGAGGTGCTGCTGTAACTTTAATATTTTGTCACAGAGTAGGTTGAGGTTGGCATGTTTGTAGTCCTTTAATTCAGTGAGATTTTCTGTAGGAAATAGTTTAAAGGAGAAAGGCACAAGTTTATGGTCAGATGTTACTGGGGTAAGGAGATATCAGAGAAGTAGCCATATTTGTAAGAATCAGGTCAAGAATTCTATGCCCACTAGTAAGTTTATTTTCCAACTGCTAAAATATTTCTTTATTAATTCTAGACATGTTTTCACATATCCTGCACTGGAGACATAAGTGTCACATTTTATTGAAGTATAGTTAAAGTCACTCAAAATAACGGAGTTATTTATTTTCTAATAGGGAGATCATTTAGCACACTTAAGAATCTTAAGTGGTCATCAGCAAACCTAGAAAATGTTTTGTAACAAGGTATTAGTTGAAAATGAATCCTATCTAGAGAGAACTGTATTTTAATGATTTCCTCAAGATCAGACAATTTATAGTTAAGACTTCACACATCGAGGAGAATCACCTTAATGTGATCTGATTTCAGGATTGATGTGCTAACACTGGAGTATTCATCAACTGGGATCTGACTAAAAATGCACAACAGGGCAGCAAATGCTTTAAGCAACAATCCACAACTGGGTGTAGGTATATTAGGACTTACCCATGGTTGGTGTAGTTTGATCATGAGGGTAAAGCCTGGTGATTAAAAAAGGCAATCATGTGTAAATCCTCATATACCCACACCCAGGAGGGTTTTAATGCTATTGTCAAAGAAAATTCAAAGATCAATTCACGTAAGTTTCAGCAAGGCACCTTTATTACTTGCAGCAAGGAGACAAAGCATGTAAGTACAAGGTTTGTCTGATTTTCAATAGCTCAGCCTGCTGTTTTTATACAGTTCTTTGCATGTACACTATACAGTTCTCTGCATGTACACAACAGGTGCTTATCAGTTAATTGCTGAATTTTGCAAAAACATCTTTCAAAATGTAACTTGTCCACAGGGCTTGCCCTGTCAAACCCAGTTTCTGAGTTATGGTCCTGCAACTGTCTTTTCCTAACACAACACTTATCTGTTGCTAGTGTGAGGCCCCTATCTCAACATTCCACAGCAAGAACAACAGACTTTTAGGCATCAGCAGCTTTTACAGAGACCACCAGTATTTACACATTTTACACAGAATAAATGTATTAACTCTTAACCCTTTAAATGCAGAATTGTACACTACGCTATTTGTACATTTATCTAACAGCTATTATACAACAACATTATTTCAGAGAGAAATTGCTTACCTTTCTTTAATAATATGTTTGTATAAGGGCACTGAAGTGTTCCTCTGCATTTATCCTTCTTTGCTGATGTACTGAGCATTTGTATGGGACTTGCATCCTCACAGTTGCACAGTACATCAGTGCAGTGCAGGAGAAGCAATGGAGAAAAGAGAATCCCTGTTGCTTTTTTTGACATTTTATGAGAGACAGTAATGGAAGGAAAATCAGGTACGTAACTGATTTTTCTTTTATTTTACACTGCTACTCAACATATTCCTATAGAAAGTTTGGCCGCTCAATGGTACTTCAGCACCTGGACTTTATTATGTTGGTATATGCTTGGTTTACAATCGGGTTGTCCAATCACCGTGACTGTTTTTGAATACAAATAAGCTAGTGCTACATAATCAGACAATATATGAAAATATTGATATGAGAGCTACAAGTTATACTTAATGAAGTAAACTGGACTGTTGAGCATCTCATATGATGCTGACGTACTGGATCATCCTCAAGTGACACAGCCACTTAATCAGTTATTAAAGCCAGCTATATTTTCTTTGAATTGAAACAGAATAATGTAAACTTTTAACTTTATTCCAGATCTTTTGAAAGTGAAGCTTGGTTATATATTATTTAAATGCATTATGATATTTTATGCATATTTATAAAAAAAAAAGAAAAAAGAAAGATAGAAAGCAAAGAAATCCATAACGACTATGCAAAGAAAAATGGATAAATATTCCAAAAGTGGAATAATTTAAAAAAAAAATAAATAACAACTGTAACTGGGCATTCTCTTCATAAAGGCATTGCATGCACAACCAGAATTTCTGAGGTTGTTGCAAATGAGAGCAAGGAGAAAACTCCCACGGGTGCTATTTTTGTAAAACTATAGATGTGCAGAGATGGTCTTTACAAATATGGTTTCTTGACACATGACTTGCACCCCATTTATGTTTATTTCAGTTCACTGAATTCACTTGTACTTATCCCATTAAACTTAAAAATACAGTAGAGTGAGAGGAAAATGTATTTATGTCTAAAATCCATTAAACATTCTTTGTAGAGCCCCCCCCCCCCCACACACACACACACACACACACACATTCTTCCCCAGGTATTTAATACCATCATTTAAAAATATATATAATGTCTTGATGGAAATAACATTACTTCTTTCTACAGCAAAGTAGAAATGAAAGAGATTCTGTGTATTCCTTTTTTGTAGAAAGTTTGCCCTCCCCATGTTTGACCAAATGTATTTATCAAGTCCATTTTATATAAAATGGATTCGGTAAAGTCTGGCACAACCATTTTTAGTATGTCCCCTCCAAAGGTTAAACATCTTTAAAAATTAATAAAAGTATGTACTGTCTAAAGAATGTCTTCTGCCGTGAGAGGAAATACTAGAATGAACAGACAAATAAGGGCTAATATTTTCTGCTTAGAAAAATGTGCTCTCTGACAATTTTCTTTCTGTGTTACAGTTGTGAAGGAGTCATTCAACAGAATTCTGATAGCGGTATGCATCGTAGGTGGTCTTCTCCTCCTGATTTTAATAATGATCCCCCTAATATCGTGCAGATGTAGAAAGAACAAAGGTTAGTGGCTTGCTCTTCAACATGTCCTTTGATTTTTTTTTTCATGCAGGTATTTTTTTTAATTCAGTTATGTCAGTGAAAGAAATTAAGACCTTGACAATTCTTTGCATGAAAGAACTGAAACCATAACATCTATTAGGTATTTATTTTTTACTTTTTGATAGATGCTCAGTGTTTCTTGTGATATTCACATGTACAGTCTTTTGATGTGCATTGTCATGACTTAGTTTCTAATGAGAATCTCCTGGGAGGATCTCCCTCTAGCTCTGGGTATTAGATAAATAGAAGAGTTCAAGTGTTACAATAATACACATTGTGCAGTCAGCGAACTATCTTTAGTTTGCTGTAATTCACTGCAGTAATTCATATATATGGACAGCAGCAATGAAACATGGTGCACAGAATCCTGTTAGTATCACTGAATGGTGTAAGATGTGCCCATTACCTGTTCCTATACTATGTGTATGTGGACACCCACGGGGGGGGGGGTGCCTGTGTATCATGACACCCTTTCACAATGCAGCTGGGAATTGTAGCATAGTAGGGTATAAGAAACTTTTGCACGTTACTCAACCCAGTTGCACTGTGTTTTACCATCATGGTTAAGGGTAATTCATAAAATAGTTTCAGTCACTGGTTATTATCATATTATGCTAATGATTGGGTCTGGTGCTCACTGGATCAATGTCTGGGCAAGTTTTTTTTTTTTTTTTTTACTGCAGTGCACGTATGCCTCTCAGTAGGGTATGCTGATAAACGATTCAGCAAGTCTGTAACAGAAACAACATCATCTGATTGTATGTGGCTCAGAACCTCCTGTTTGTAAAACTGGAAACAGCCTGTATAAACATGGAGTTGTATTGTCAATCACATACAAGGAGGATCTCTTGCAGGTATATTCAGACATAGAGCTGGAGAACTATTTCTACAGAGTAGGGTAAGGCTGTGCCCAAGGTCTTATTCCATTTTGCACTTTGTCTATGAATCCCAAAATACGTTGGTATACCCAGCTCCATGGTAAACAATTCACTTAGGAGTTAAGATGATGTTCAAGTCCAGGACCTTAAGTACATGTACAGGTATCAGTACCTTATTTCTCAGATATTTTATTGGTGCTACAAAAAGTACTTTACATTCTACCATTTCTGTTACTTGTCCTTTCAAAAGATATAAAAAATGTATTATAGCTTCATTCTGTTCCTTGAAATGCTTTTAAATATTTTGTATTTTAAGTAATTGATTTTGTAAAACTTGATATAAGGGAGGTAACTTAGAGAGCAATTTGTTTCACAAGGAAAATTGTTGGTACGTTGCTTTCAAAACTTGTAACACAGCTGATTTAACTGGACATGTAGAAGGACATTCTGAGGGGAAGGCCACCTTAGCATTAAAACTTTTTATAGTGCATTTTGACTTGTTTTATATTGTTTTCACTGTTTTTAAATTGGTACACAAGTCTTAACAATTTGTCATTTATTTTCTTATAATAACTATAGCTATACTAAATTAGCCTTTCTATGACTATTTGTTCTTTATATATTATTTGATTTCTCAGTGCTTACTATTTAAAAAAATAAATTTTTGATAGTCAGTCTGATGCAGTCTTTTAGACAGGTGCATAATTTTATTTGTAATTGTTTGTAATTATTGCTTTTTTTTTACGTTTTAAAGGAGTTCGTGTCACTAGCCCAGACTTGATTTCATTTTTTATTTATATTCCTAGTTTTATTGACTTTGATGATGTTAACTCTTCTAATGTTACAACAAAATTGCCAAGTTTGCTAACAACTCCACCTTCAAAACCCATCACTGTCAATCTCTAAGGGAACTACAATGGTTAGAACTTCCCCAGCTACTCAGTTACCACCAGCTAGTTATTGTCTTTAATACTGTTAGACATCCTGAAAAACCCCAGCACTAAGCCAGTTACTCTCTCCATACAGAAACTAATTGTCCTCTCTGATCTACTGAGAAATCTCTCTTCTGCATCTCTAAAGCTAACAACAACTCAGGGAAAGCTCTTTTTTCTTATGCCATAGCTAGATCCTGGAATAACTTCCCCCCTCTCTGACCTCTGCCCCCCACCCAACACACATTTCAGAAATGCTCTCAAATCACATGTTATGAATACATGGCCATGCATCACATGAATCTCACAGTCTCAGCACACTTTACACCTTCCTTCCTGCTATCTCTATTGTATATATGCTACAGTTAGGTATCTTACTGTCAACTTGAAATTGTATATGTCATGTCTAATCATATGATTTTTGTATTCTGTTATCCTATCTCACTAATCCAATGTTAAAGCTTTGATGTATGAAACTCTCTATCTTTGGAAATTTACTCATTTACTGCTGATGTATTGTTTATTGTTTAAAGTGGATTGTATGAGACTTTTTATGTCTGTACTTACCTCAATTATCACTGTTATATTATTGTTTGTGGAGCATTTCTCCCAAGGCCTCCACTGTAAATGGACTTGTGTCCAGTTAGACTATCCCAGTAAAAAAATGTAAAATAAATAAAATAAATAAAAATAAATAAATGCACAAAACATAACATATATAAATGCAGGCATCAGCACATTATAAAGGCAGTGTTGGATATGGGGTGTGTGGCATTAATGCTTCTAAGCTAGATACAGTGATCTATACGGTATGTTGTTCAAGTCCTTAACAAGTCTCAACACAAACTTTACGTAGACTAGAAAAGCACAAATACAATACCCGGGATTCATGAAGCTTGGCGCAAGGCTGGCTGTACGCTTGTGCCAACAGTGCAGCATGAAGATGGTGCAGTAGCGCCAAATGCATATTAATGAAGGGGCGCCACCGCCACAGCCACATGCATAGGAAAGGAGCGTGAGTGCATAGGGCATGTTGAAGTGCCACATGGAGGTGTGGAAATGCCAGCTGTCGATGTGCAACTTAAAATGCTTGCATATAACAACTTGCAAGATAGTAATCACATCTGTCAATGTCCGTGGATACTGAAACATATGCAAAGCATGCAAGACAGTTCCTGCAAACACAAAATGAAGAAGCAAACACAAATGCACAGTAGGTAATAACGGGTCCCTATCCCACGAACAAATGACATGGAAAACCATGTGCCAGTAGTCCAACGCAGTGTAGATAGCTATACCAAGTGGAAGTGAAACACATCATATGTTAGCATGCTGCCAATAGATATGTCCAGCCCAATGGTTAGGGTCACCAGCTGACCCATAGTGTGAGGGAGGGTACACAGCTGGGCAGATGTGTCCATAACAAAATGCACAATAAATGTACATATCTAGCGACCGTATGACCGAATCATATCCCAGAAGGCATGTAATAGTCACATACAAAAGGTACGTCCATATTTCACATACCAAATGTGACAGGAAATAGAATAAGCATGTAAACGAAACAGAAGGAGCATATAAACTGCTACAACAATAAAGCAACATGTAGGCTGAAAGGAACAGTATTATCTGTACCGTTGACTGTGGGTTGTCCAGTACATTTGGATATGTGTCCAGAATATATCCCATCCTGGACATATGAAAAGGTGGCATCCTACCAATGATTAGAACAGTCTGCCAAAATCTGCACATCAGTGGTACAAGCCGAACTTGTCAGGATGTGTCACAGTTGAATGGGTATTACCCGGGTATACCAACCATGTAATGAAAGTTAAGTATGGGCGAGTACCTATGTGCGTGAGGTATAGCATGTGGAAAGCAAACATGGCAGGGTAGTCCACACAACCATACAGGTACCTGACATATGTAGGGTATGCAATGTGTTACTCTGGCCGTGTCATGGGCCAACAACCAAAGCAGTGATGAATGGAGTGCGAGGAATATGTGTGTGTGGGGGGATGGGTAATGGTACAATCCTCCAAGGCGATACTGTGTCGTATGCAGAATAGGTGAACCGGAGGTGTATGAGGGAGCAGCGGGTGAAGCAGAAAGAAACACAAAAACATGTATAACATCTGCAATACAACCAGACAGACCATACTGTAGAACACAATCTCACAAACATATGAATATTAAAATGTGCGATACAAATGTATAGACATGTCACCGGCACATACCCACAGATTGGTCCTGATGGAACTGGCCATATCAAATGCAACACACCTGGATGCATAATGGACTACCCAGCATCCCCTCCACAGCACACAACCTGCTCCCATACCTGAGCGTCCACCAAATCCAACCATACTTGGCCTACTGGTTTGGTGCAGCCACATCTACACATAGTGACCACTACACATATGTAGTAGGTAGTGTCACCCTAGGCAGTTTCAAGATTGCAAACTATGTATCCCTTGCATGTAAAACCACCAGCACATTTTCATAACACCAGAAGAATGGTTCGGTCTTGTTCAATTTTTGGGATATCCCTCATGGGATAAGTAACCTGTGTAAACATTAGAATGGAAGACATGAAGTCTAGTCCTGTAGATAGCTGGACACAAGTTTGAATGTGCAGTAGTGGTGCACGAGACTGTCCAGCCCTAGATGGTCATGCATAACCTACTACCCAGGATCAAACACCTGCCCGTGATGCACATGTCCCGACACGAATAAGCGAGAGAATATAATGCACACATTCGCATAGTGGCACATGGTATAAGGGTGATGAAGGTACTGACGTAAACAGGATACCCCCTGATCCACTGTGTGAGGGACAATTAATGTGTGTGTAGGTGTGACCTGACCAACAATGATACAATGCCAAATGTCCTGTGATCGTAGGAAATAACTATGTACCATACTGCATGTAGCAGTTGCCTAAAGCGGTCACGTCAGGATAGAATAAACGTAATTCATACAAGAAACAGGAAAACAACAAAAGTGTCAAAGGTATAAGGCTCACAGCTAGGAAACAAATGAATGTTCTAAACCTGCATTGACCATGGCTATGTGTTGGCCCAAACAATCTGGTGTCTGCAGTAGGGTTACCATCTGTCCC
The DNA here is from genome assembly GCF_019279795.1 of Protopterus annectens. Classification (NCBI taxonomy): domain Eukaryota; kingdom Metazoa; phylum Chordata; order Ceratodontiformes; family Protopteridae; genus Protopterus; species Protopterus annectens. The sequence continues at coordinate 1,763,274,651 of NC_056741.1, read as the reverse complement.
GCTCTGTGAGGGACAGTCCCTCTTTGGACAGCTGTGTCCAGACAAAATACATTACAAATGGCAAATGTCCTGGGATTGTAGGACATAATTATGTCCCATATGTTATGTAATAGTTGCAGACAATACTTATTGCAGTATCTACAATACCTAAATGTTACAAGAAACAGAATAAGCAACTAAACCGCTACAACATTAGGCTTTTATGTAGGCAAGTAAGTAAAGTTCTATCCGTTGTACTGTCCATGGGTATGTGTCGGCTTGTAAAATCTGATGTGTGTTCTGAAAATGTCCCATCTTGGCCATTTGAAAAGGTGGCAACCCTAGTCCCCAGAATACATCCCAACCTGTACATATGACAATGTCAACGATACCAATGGTCAGAGAATTCCACAACAACTGGCCAGCCCCTTAACCACTCACAAAGCCAGTGACCTTTGGGGGAAAGGTGTTGAATGAGAATGACTACTTACAACAATGAAGAGTAATAGAAGCATTTAACTGCAGAAAATTAGTATTACGAATCTGTCAACACGTTCCAAGTTAATAGTACTAATATGGTAGAAGTGTCCGTGATTGTCCCTGAGTTGTCATAGACTTGTCCCTGTCACTGTAGAAATGAGTCCCCGAGTATCAGAGAGGTCCGTACACAGAAGTACACCAACCAACTGTCACTTCTGTTGACAGGACTATTGCATACCTGTAGTGAATTTATAACAGATGTCCAGAATAATATTCATTGCATCTATAAATGAATGAAATAGTCAAATGGGAAGGGAAACATGTGGAAACCTCCCCCCAACCTGCAGTATGTAGTGGAACCACTCCCTGCCCTAAATTATGTAGCGCCAACCCAATAATGTGGTCAGAGGTGCCCAAACACCTGCGTCTGTAAACACAGGTAGAATGTTAAACTCTGGACTAACTCTGTCCATGTGCTACATCTGATCTTTGAACAGCACCAGGGCAGTTCTAGTCACCAGTCGGCCAAGCCTAAACCCGGACCAGCACATGAACACCCTGACAATCAAACACGTGTATGTGTGAGGACTATAAGCGTAGGAGTAATGAATATCCTTGGAGTGAGTAAACTTGCAGTACGGGTCCAGAGCAGTAAGAAACAGGGAATGTCCTAATTGTAGTACTGCAGTTTTCCCAGCAGGAGAATGGATGCCTGCTGTGTAAGGGAAGCGGTCAGGCGTATGTCAGAGTAGCTATGAACCATGGGTATACATATAAATAAGCCATTACACCAATAGTGTAGTGGTTACAGCATACATCCAATGTAAAGGCATTCCCGGTTCAAGTACGACTATAGCACATATTAATTGTGTAATGAATGCCTCTGTGCTGTAAAGCCAACATTTATACATGTAAAGGTGACCGCGTTCGCATGGGTCCGTTAACCGGATTTCATCAAAGTGGTACTGTCATAAGGAATAAGGCACATGTAATCCCAAAGGAGTGCCTGTAAACATATATAACTCAGAATAAGTAGATGCAAGTGGGCCTGCGCGGGTGTGCGCAGCTATTAGCATAGCAAATGTATGTTGTCTTGTACAGCTGTAATTTTTATATATATAGATAGATGTGTGTATAGATAAATATCCACAGACATAACAGAAATACGTAATTATATATCTACATATGTATCTATATATACACATATATAAATATATATATATATATATATATATATATATATATGTGTGTGTATATATATATATATATATATATATATATATATATATATATATATATACACACACACACACACACATATATATATATATATATATATATATATATATATATATATATATATATATATATATATATATATATACACATATATATATATATATATATATATATATATATATATATATATATATATATATATATATGTATAAGGAACACCAAAAGACGAAAGCAAACCTAAGGGTTGTGAAAGGAATCCACAGCAAGTAAGGAATTATGAAGTGCTCGCAGCATATGTCACATAAAGCTGCACAAGTGTGAGCAGAGCACTGCTCTTCACACCAGAGGCAGGGCTATACCAATGGCCATAACATCGTTGAAGTGCTACATCAACATTGTAAACAGACAGAATGTAGTACATGTTGCGACCACCTACACTTGTAACTCGCAAATCGTTCGTAATCCATAACACCAGGAAAGGTAGGTATGTGCAAATATGAATGGATGGTGAGCCTGTGAATACATGAGGTGGTACAAAATGTGTGTAGATCCCCAACGCTCATGAGAGGGCAATGTGTAAAGGTGTGTTTGGGCTGCGATATCAGGTGTATAATGACTGTTATGCGTGGAAACTCAGCACGGGTGTGCAGGAGAAACTATGGATATGCGATTATGGACACAGGAGTGCTAGGATATGTTGCTTCAGGTGCAATGGAGCAGCCCGTGGAGGTCAGCTGGTACGTAGGTGCGATTCCCAGATAGAGCGTCGTTTGCGTGGAGACATGCGTGAATGGGCGTATCGTTGTCAGATGTTGTGCGTCAGGTCTGGCAGCCTGGCACGTAAAACCTATATGCCACCCATGAGCGGAACAGAGTTCTGCTGTGACAACCCCAAACCGGGAAAAGCAGAAAGACACAACTACATGAAGACAACAATATGTTGACGTACAGTCACAGTAACACAAACACACATCCTATCAACAGTAATAATATGAATGTGCACAGAAAAAACACAGTAGCAGGAATAATAGGCTGCGCATACGAGTAATAGGTCGAATGACACTGTATCACATCCCAGTTAGCAGCGGCACCCCAGACATGAAAAACTGAGACATCTGTCCACTGCATAACGTGCAATATACTGAGCACAAGTTCACCGGAGTGAAGTGTTGGTGTCAGAATGACTAAGACAATAGTATGCAGTTGAAGCAGAGACCAATACGCATGTGTAAGTGTCCATGTCTGGAAAATGTATAGGTTAATGGACACACAGATGTATATATAGATAAAAATGTATACATACATAATATCTATATTAATTTACATACACATATATATTCATACCGATATATATATATATATATATATATATATATATATATATATATATATATATATATATATATATATATATAATATACACACACAATGATATAATACAGATATATATAGATAGATATATATATATACACAAACAACAGGTAGTGATATATACACATACATACAAAACAAAATATATATGTCAGTGTAGATATACACATGTACATAAATAGGTTACTTCACAGCAATTAGGGGTAACATATTTACAGCCCGGGCATATGTGACTGGGAGGTCCAATAAATAAATGTTGTACCCCCCACATTGCCCAGCTAGGCCAGACAGACATACAGACAGGCAATACAGATCAATAGACTGCCACTGTCCAAAACACCTGTAGCAAAGGACCAGTGGGAGAGTTCTGCAAGGTCTATACTTTAAACTTGGATAACAGTGTCCCTTGCAGGACCCCAAAAATTCAGGGTACGTGTGAATCTGTTGACATTATTATGAGCAGGATGTAGGTGTACATGGAACAGTAGGTTGTGCAAGTGTGATAATACATGGGTTGACAAAACTTACAACATATGTCCTGAGACGGGGAGAGTGAGCAATGTGTAGGGGTGTGCTCATACCCCAGCTGCGCTCACAGGAAGTATTTGTCATGACTGCTGTAGAGGTGTGCCAGGTAGGTGGACCATGGGTATGCATTAATGGGCTTAAGTGTGCAGGTGATGGTTGGCAGAGATGTAGTAGGCCCGCCCAGTGGAAGTCATTAATATTCCTATGTGGGCATAGCATATGCCTACACCTCCCAAACCTGAAGAGCACATCTACCGGATAGTCTGTAAACCATCGGGGGAATACATAGAGACCTAAACAGTGCCGTGTACCCAATTAGCATGGACGTCCATAGTTATGCATCAGAATGCAACAAAGTCCAACTAAACACTGCCAGAACTAGTGATATTAGGTGAACAGGTGGTGGAATACAGGTAATGACAGATGACAACATGTATGAATCATAAGCAGCATGTACCTCGACAAACGTGAATGAATACATATGCTCTGTGACTGTGAATGTGTCTGGTTAATAGAACCAATTGTCTAAATGTGTCCCACAGGATGTTATGCATTGTTCCTGATACAGTGTTCATTCACACCCATTGATATATAAGTTCTGCTACTGATGGAAAGTGCATAATTTGCTGACCACCTCGGGTAGATGATAGCATAATAGAAGAGGTTCAACACCCGTACGCCTGTGAGGGACACACCTGTCTGGGCAGTTGTGTCCTGCAAAATGACAGTTATGGCACATGGCCTCTGAGTTCGGGAATGGAGGCTATATAGTGTGTGTAGTGGTGTCAGACATCAATTTGTTGTATCAGTAACAGCTACATGTAATAGGAAACAGTATTATCAGTTATAATGCTACATGAATAACCTTAACGTATGCAAACCGTGGAAGTCGTCTGTTTACTACTGGCTGTGGGTATGTGTTGCCTTGACACATGTGATAGCTCTACATATAGGGTCTATAGGGCCGCCACCAGTCTGAATGGCCAAAGTGGAACCTGCTCTGTAGAACTGTCAGATGTACCAGGGCAGAACATACCTACAGCCATGCATAGTACAGAAATATACATATCGGAACAAATCAAAGCGTAGTCTAGCAGCAGTATAGTTGCTTATGCTACTACATATGACATATCGACGTGTCAGGTATACAAAACCTGCAACAAGCAACCAGTACATACACCTACAACATGAGAAGGTCCCCTAATCAGGACAGTTGCAATGGCTAGAGTATTGTACATACTACTCAACTGTCCCTGAATGTCAGGTACGTCCCTGAGTTTGACTGAAAGTCTAACTCTGTCCTTCTTAATCCTTCCTACAATTAGTGGCTCTTGAAGGAAAGGTGGTGAATTACACTTACTGACTAATGACAATAAGTAAGAGTTATAAACAACTGTTACTTCAGAATATGAGTATTAAGTCATATGCTCTGATTCTGTCAATGTGTCAAGTTAATAGCACTACTTTTGTAAAAGCGTCCCTGATTTTTCTTGACCTGTCCCTGATTCTGCAGAAATGTGTCCCTGATTGGTGGAGAGTTCTGGTATTGTCACATAAGATGTGTGATAAGGGACTGTCCCATACAAAGTGGGAAAGGTGTCACTCCTACAGTCTCCCATCGTGCAATCTGAAAGGTGGTCAATGTGCAGTAAGTATGTGGTAGCATGACTCGGCAGACAGCTGCGTTAACAAACTCAAGTCACATGTCAGCATTGCAGATTATCAGTTCCCATGTATCAGGCAGATGGGAGCAGATTGTATGAGGAACACGCATATAATATGATTACGTCACTGGACAGGCCACCGAGTCCGTACAGTTGAACGCCTGCCGTCGCAAAATGGTTACACATACCCGATACTGTAGTCATGTAGTCCGATGTAATATGCATCACAAGGGATCGCACACACCCAGCGTGAGTGACAAATGTAAGCGGAAATGTCAGAGAGCGAGTGGCTGTAAGCGTGTTTGTCTACCAGTATGCCAGTAGTGCACTGTCAAATGTGGATTCTAAATGTGTATAAGGTGCTGTGACCAGAGGTCAGCAGTGCTTAACACTGTGCAAACCCACACACAACAGCTCCCACCTGCTGGACTGTGCCTTACCTGGTCTGTATCCAAAGGAGTCGACCTGTCCGCAAACAAAGAACCGCCCTATACACGTGATGGTAGAAGTACCCTGCACACATAGCTCATGTGAATTAACAATAGACCATGGCATATGTACAGACAATAGACCACACACACACCATACAGCGCAAACATCCAACAGTATAGCAATGTACTGGCAGATATGTCCGGACCACTGGTGTATGCATGCCTGGCCGTCCTGTGTTTCAGTGTGTGAGCATGCCCAGTATGACTGTTACGCATGTTGTCGACCAACAATACCGTCATACCGTCATGTGTGTGAGCATGTAAAGTATGGTCAACTGTATTGCATGTGTCACATGTCCAGATAGTTAGTACTGTGTTGCTGACCCCTCCGTTCTACACAAACAGGTGTCATGCTGTGTCTGCAGGGTAGCTAATGGTCATGTGGCATTGACAGTTGCTACATGTCTGCATAGTGTGGGGGGACATGCAACCACAACCACAGTCCTACACAGCACCGTGGGCGATGCCCATGACTCTCACATGTGTAAGTGTGACGGGAACACAGCCAACAGTTGTACACATCTGATGCTACTGTACTGGTATGCCGGGTACTCCATATCAGTGTGTGGACCTACCTAAATTGCTGGTTGGAAGGATACCAGGGTACATCAGTTCCCAGCTTTAATTACCAGCACAGTGGTGTTGGACATCCTAGCTTACACAACTTCATCAAACTGCCTGGCCTGCTGTCATCTGTGTGTGTCTTGGGGGTTGGGGTCATTCATTGGGCATATCCATAGGCCATTGTATATCATTTATCTGTATTGGTCCACATCTGTCCAGCTGCATGGAACGTGTGTGGGCTGTACGGACACACATGATGGTCAGCCCATAATCTGCAGTGGGTAGGACACCCTGTGTACTACAGGCTACCATTGTGACCCACGTATGTGCTACAGAGGTCACGGTGCCACTATGGATGTGTACTGTCTGCTGCCCTAACATTTGGCCACCACAGTCACTTGTATGCTCACATACATACCATAGCAATGGGTAACTACACATTCTAATACAACTGCCACTTGTTAGGTCAATAGACATACCCTGGGTGTGTTCCAGACATGAGGACGGTGCTGGAGTGCTGCCTATGTCGGATGCACACAGTGCACCTCCTATACATGGCCGAGCATAGGTACTGTCATGTTTGGCATCCATTGTACTGTGTGCGGGTCAGAGAGGGGAAATCCATGGGTACCTACTGTGTCAGTGCATATGCCTCATGTTGCATCTTTGCCAAGGGCAGGTCATACTGTGCACGAGCTTTCGCCGACTGTGCCCTACTCAGGTAGTTCCTTCACCAAGTCACACTGTGCCTGTACAGGCCTTGGCAGTGGTTTTGGGCTGTGTGGCCTTGCCCCATGCTGTTCCTGCTGCAACTGTTATTGCAGGATAACATTGTGTAGCATAGCAAATGCCATAACAACTTGTATGCATGTAGCTTGTGAATACTGCAGAGTTCCAACGGATGTGTCCGGATACCAGAACTGTGAACCGAGCATCCCAAACACATGCACAAGTATATGTCTTGCCTGTGCATCCGCCTCAGTATGGTGTGAGTGTTCAGGTGTGTGTGCTTTGCTGATGGGTGTCAGCCACTACACCGGTTTTTACCCAGCATCCCCCACTAGGAGACTGTAGGGGATGTCCATATAGGCATCGGTGTGCTACAGCTGTGTCAGAAGCCATATATCGGACACATCATAGCTTCCAGGGCAGACAGCACACACATTCAATCTCATGCCCTGGCCATTGCATATGGCCTAGCTGTTGCAGGGTATGCCCCTGCAGTGACTGTAGGCCCTACCCCGCTCCCCGGGTGGTGCTACGTGTGCAGGCTATAGCACCCAGTACCCCAGGGTAGTCATCCATGTGGCTGAACAGATGCATATTGCTGGTCCACTAATCACATGTGTTGAGGACATGTACGTGCTCACTAGCATGTGTTGACATGGCATCTGTGAACTGGTGCAATACTCTGGATGCAGATGCCTGTGTGATATCCATGATATCCCCAGTTGTGCTGTGTGAGGTACCTGTGGCTAGTACACCTAGGCCAACACATCCCATGGTATCCACTGTGATGCGTTTCCCTCGGCCTGTTTGATGTGACAGGTGTGGCAGGCACAGGTCAACAACCTGCTGTAGGAGGTCTCTGTCCACCCCATAGTGCTCCAACATCCCCAGCCCATGTAGCCCCTGGTAAGTCACCCTCAGTCTATAAAGTCTTATGTCACCCCAGTAAAGGTTGTTAGGCAGCATACACATCCTTACTGCCCCAGCCTCCTACACATGCTGGTATATGTTGCCTGCTGCAGCCCGTGTCATTTGGTTGGACTGTTTCATGAAATGTCCCTGCAGGTATACACTGGTGGTGTAGAGTGTGGACGAATCCTGTGTGTATGCTGCTTGCTCGCATTAGCGTACTGTTCATGTGTGGGCTGGCCATGTCATCTGCGGATTGTGCTGATCAACATCTGTTTGAGCAGCCTGTACACCCTGACTACCCCACCACTGCTGTCATCTCTCCCAATGTCACCAGGCAGGCATAGATACACCCCCAGCTTAGGTGTGCTAAGGCAGGAGCACTCCTGAGGTACAGTTCTGCAATGTACATACAGTATGCCTGACCCCCCACCCATGCTGTCAACTATATTCGAGACCTGCACACGGTTGACTACACACATACACTCCAGGGACCAGCAGCACACCCTGGTGATAAATGTGATACACCATAGTCAACCTCATCTGCATAGTATAGTCTTCTAATGAATAGTTATATGACCCATACCGAACCTTCAAATTATTAACCACTGCTCAGTGTCGCCCACATCCATACACAATTGGCTACAGGTGCCTTGCCATCACCATATTTGATGTCCCATGGTCTTCCCAGCAACAAAATAACCGGTGTCTACATGACTACAACCCGTGGCCCTGCACACTACAGATGATGTGCATTACCACCATGCCATGGCAGATATACATAGATCCCAGGTTATCACGTACAGATCATCCGGCACAAATATTCAATAGTGCTGATGTCCCCAGACATATGTTCACATCTATGTCCACCTCTACATCTACATATATCATATATATTATTTGTATACATATATACATAGACATATATATATATATATATATATATATATATATATATATATATATATATATATATATATATACAGACCACATGACAGCAATGCATTAGACAGGAATGAAAAGGAAACTACATGTGCCACCTGCATCATGTAGTGTTGTTACTATCAAGGCACGTGTGTTATGTTGCATCACATGGGTCAGACCGTATCAAGGGTAAGAGTAGGGCTACTGACAGTTACTCACCAGACCTATTGGTGAATGTATGTGTTGACAACCCAGTGTCTTGGCAGAATATGCGTGCTGTGGACACTGTATAGGTCAGCAACAAAACAAACAGAACACATCCTGCAGCTAGCCACCCAAAGATACCAACACATATGGTATAACTGCCAAGCACACACACCTGCCATGCCTTGGAATCAAGCACCTACCTGTCTAGTCTACCACACTACAGCATTATGCAGTAACAGAACGTGCTATCAAGATTACTGGTACACAGCACTCTCAGAGGCATACTTCTAGGTGGATGACATCATCCGCAAAGGCAAAGAAGTCGATAGGGAATGTATGTGGATTGAGCTGTCTAAAAGCATTACGCTGTCCTCAAGCAGCGGGAGACACACACACACTTGGCGGGGCTGGGAGTCGAACATACACCTAACTACCTTATCACACTTCAGCATTACGCAGTTACAGAATGCACTACAGAGATTACTAGAACACAGGACTCGCAGAGGCATACTTCTAGGTGGATGACATCATCCACAAAGGCAAAGACGCTGACAAGGAATGTATGTGGGGTGAGCCATTCAAAAGCAGTACTCTGTCCCCAGACAGCTGGAAACACACACACACACGCACTTGGCAGGGCTGGGAGTCGAACATACACTTAACTACCTTATCACACTACAGCATTATGCAGTTACAGAACGCGCTACTGAGATTACTGGAAGACAGCACTTCCAGAGGCATACTTCTAGGTGGATGACATAATTCGCAAAGGCAAAGACGCCGATAGGGAATGTATGTGGAGTGAGCCATCTAAAAGCATTACTCTGTCCCCAGACAGCTGGAAATACACGCACCCTTGGCAGAGATGGGAGTTGAACATACACCTAACTACCTTATCACACTTCAGCATTACGCAGTTACAGAATGCACTACCGAGATTACTGGAACACAGCACTCGCAGAGGCATACTTCTAGGTGGATGACATCATCCACAAAGGCAAAGACGCCGACAAGGAATGTATGTGGGGTGAGCCATTCAAAAGCAGTACTCTGTCCCCAGACAGCTGGAAGCACACACACACACTTGGCAGGGCTGGGAGTCGAACATACACTTAACTACCTTATCACACTACAGCATTATGCAGCTACAGAACACGCTACCGAGATTACTGGTACACAGCACTGCCAGAGGCATACTTCTAGGTGGATGACATCATCCGCAAAGGCAAAGATGTCGATAGGGAATGTATGTGGAGTGAGCCGTGTAAAAGAAATTACTTTGTCCCCAAGCAGCTGGAGACACACACACTTGGCAGGGCTGGGAGTCAAACATACACTTAACTACCTTATCACACTACAGCATTATGCAGTTACAGAACACGCTACCGAGATTACTGGAATGCAGCACTCCCAGAGGCATACTTCTAGGTGGATGACATCATCCACAAAGGCAAAGATGCCGATAGGGAATGTATGTGGAGTGAGCTGTCTAAAAGCAACACTCTGTTCCCAGACAGCTGGAAGCACACATACACACTTGGCAGGGCTGGGAGTCGAACATACACCTAATTACCTTACCACACTACAGCATTACACAATTACAGAATGCGCTACTGAGATTAGTGGAACACAGCACTCCCAGAGGCATACTTCTAGGTGGATGACATCATTCGCAAAGGCAAAGACGCCGATAGGGTATGTATAGAGAGTGAACAGTCTAAAAGCTTATTACTGTCCCAAGGTAAACATAGACAAACACACAGCAGTGGTGTGAGCGGGACAACTGCCCATCTACGGAGCACTATTACAACACTACATAGATACGAAACATGCCACACACAGTACACCCTTCAAAACAGTCAAACAGTGTGTTCAATGTAGGCATCCATCCTGACGTGGGAAATGGACATCTGTTGCCTGGATGACCACCATCGCTATACAGGATGTCAATGGCCATGCCCATACACAGAGGCACATCACCGACACAAGGTGTCACTGGGCATGCTTACACTCTTAGTATCACACGTCTGTTTGGAATGTACTGTGTGTCCATCTACACAACGGCGTACTGGGCATGCTCACACAATTAGCAGTTGCAAAGGGCCGTCTTGCATGCACACGGATTCTAAATATGGAAGACCACAGTTTGGAATGTACTGTGTGTCCATCTACACAACGGTGTACTGGGCATGCTCACACACTTAGAAGTTGCAAAGGGCCGTCTTGCATGCACATGGATTCTAAACACGGAAGGGCACAGTTTGGAATGTACTGTGTGTCCATCTACACAATGGCGTACTAGGCATGCTCACACACTTAGCAGTTGCAAAGGGCCGTCTTGCATGGACATGGATTCTAAACATGGAAGGGCACGGTTTGGAATGTACTGTGTGTCCATCTGCACAATGGTGTACTGGGCATGCTCACACACTTAGCAGTAGTAAAGGGCTATCTTGCATGCACATGGATTCTAAACATAGAAGGGCACAGTATGGTGTTACTGTCCCCACGTACATGAAGGCCACTCACATGTACTGACCAGAACACACTCAAGAGCCATCACAGATGTCTCAGGTGCAGATCACAGAGGTAAACACTGCAGTCTACTATGTAGCCCTCAGGCATCACCATGTCATTGGACCAGCAACACACAGCCATACATTACCACAACACCATGTGACTCATGACCAGTGGACTGTACATAGGTCTACAACAACTGTACAGACTACACATGTACTGACAGGGTTCCATCATGTGTTATGCAATGCAGTGATACCACTGTATGTGACTAGGTCGGCTCTACACATAACAGGGGCCCTGAGTCTTACACAGCTTGACAGATGACTGTCGCTGTACACCAAAGAACACACATGTTTGGATATGACATATATGTTATCGCAGTGGATATGTGCATTGACCACACACACAACACATATGTACATAGCATAGCTTTTGCTTTCCTCTGTGCAGACAAGTAGCTACAGCAATCACACGCATGCAAATGGAAGGTAGGTCCATGGCTGTTGAATGCTAACAGTGCATGTTGACCGAGGACACATTCCCTCTGTACTAGTTACCCATGACACCCATCATATCATACAACAGTCCATGTCTTATGTATGTCATCACACATGTCCACCAATTGCAATGCATACAAATATGGCTACATGACAGGCATGTAGGGCCAACACACATGCACATGTAGTGGTGTGCATGCAGCTACCATGCATGTGCAGTAGCTGATGTATGTAACTCATCTGTGCCTAACTACAACATGCATTTGCAATGCAGCCCCATCATTGACACCTGTATATGGTGAAATACTGACAGTACGGTAGGATGTACATCAGGTATGGATGGATGTGTGTACATAAAGTGGTGATCCACCTTTGCAGATGGATGTTTTCCGGGGATGGCTCACAGGTGTGTCACACGCCACCCTACCATTACATGTGCAAACAGTACACTATGTTACTGTTACTTGACGATGAAGACATAAAACCTACACAGCGGTCGGGTGTTACTGAGTGTAAGTCACTTGACACCTGTAACACTTACATCCTCCTGTGTGCATATAGCAGCACAATTGCTGGAGGTAGCGTTGGTACACATAATGCGGCCAATACTGCTGCATGTCTGTCATACGTATCATCATATAGCAGGTGTACCATTCACAGTACTGCCATGTGTGTTTGCTTGTGTGACCATATATGACACATATGGTGGGAAATGCATCCCAATTGTTAGACACCCCTGTACACTGTTGCAGAGATCTGTACATACTGCAGTGTGGAAAGCATGATGTAGGCAAGGGTGGAGTGTGTATCACACACATGTTAGCTATCCATATGTGAATGACATTTGTGGACTCCACAGTGTGTGTGTGTGTGTGTGTGTGTGTGTGTGTGTGTGTGTGTGTGTGTGTGTGTGTGTATGTATGTATGGCTGTCTGGTACATGGAGTGAGGGTGTATGCTACCATACAGAACAGACAGGATCCCTAACCCCTCATGGTGATGCAGTCTACTACCCTGTTGATGCCATCGGTCTCAGCCTTACTGGCTGCCTGCACATGTTCATTCTCTGTGTCGCGTCATGTGGGTGCACAGTACTGTGAGGGTGATTACCACATAGGCAGGGGTCCTCACCTCAACACTATGGAGTGTGCATTATAGTGTTGTTGACCCCGTGAGTGTGGGCATGTTCCTGTATTGTGACAGGGTATTACTGCTACACAGTGAGGCTTCATGCTATCAAGTAGCCTCTAACTTTATCATCGGCTGGACCTCTGTGTACACCCCCTGCACCATGTCAACATACCTGTGATGTGACCTGGTATGGATGTCACGTCTCTAGCCACTGTAGCCTATTAAACAGCCCACATGCTTCTGGATCAGTAGATGTGTGGACATCTGTGGTATGTTAGCCTTTCCAACAATCAGATTGAGGCTACGTATAGCATGCTGATATTGCCATACGTGCCTGTGAGTACTCTGCATCTACACATGGGAAACTGCAAACACTGCTACTTGTTGGCACATGCAAGTAGACCATAAGGAGGGAACCAGGGCATCATTACCAACATGCTGTTACTGTTGTTACCAAGACACATACTGTGAACATATAACAATGCATGATAAATCTGTACTACATGGTATGTCTGGTATGTGTCAACAGTACACAAATAATGTAGTATACACTTCTCTCACTATTCTGTTCACCCTGTGCATCAGACCATTTGAGCATGTCCCTGCACCGATGGTGTGGATGACAGGGATGCGGCACAGGCTTCATCATATGCACAGGGTGATAATGTTTGCCAGGGGCATAGGCTTCACCAATGGATGACATCATGTGTGTGGGTAAGGGCCAGTGATCTGACTGGACATGTGTGGTCATTATGCATGTGGGTGTTGCGGTGCCCTACAGATGTTTTTGCCATGTGCGTGTATGTGTGCACACAGTTCTGCCTTTTGTGAGGAATACACAGGGGTATCACTGACAGCTCCAGACTGTACAGACCAGGATACACAGCTCACTGTGTCCGGCCATGGTCACATGACCTATGCCTGCCAGGAGTTGCACGGGCACTACCAGGCAGAGGTACAGATTGGCTACTGTCCGACGACACATGTCCACTGGAACCGTGTCCCCGCTGGGAATGTCCAGGGCCATGTCCATGTGGTCAGCTGTGTCCTGGTGTGGACAGCGCAGCACCAGCTGCACTGCTACTGCTACCGGCACTATGGGAGTGGGCATGTGAGGTGGCACGCTCACGTTGACCTGCACTAGGTGGTGTAGCTGGTCTATGTCCACGTGGCCTATGCCTCACTCCTACCAGATGTTCCAGCACAGACAGCTCACGCTCGCGGATTGCCATGCCACTATCAAGGATTCTGACCATGTCACCCAATTGCCTGTCCAGAACATCAGCAATCTTCTGTTGAGCATTTGCCAACGCCTGGATGTTGTCATTTGGAGTACAGATAGCAGCCCTCTGCAGCCTCTGCCCTTCTCTGTTCTGCCATACAGCACGTGCCTGTGCCACCATTACAGTCTGGAACATGCATCTGGTGGCACCAGCTGCTGCACTCTGTCCTGCAGGTGCATGTCTGCCAGAGGTCCTTCTATGAGCAGCACTGGCCACATGCCTGTGTGGCACATCTGCAGTCATTACACTGACACCATGGTGTGGAGACACACCTTCTGTAGCCACCACATGTTCCTGTTCCATGCTAACAGAAGCTGACTGCCCTTCCTCTATGGCCACTGGTGATGCGGTATGTGTTGGCAGCAGAACTGTGTGCAGGGAAGAGGGGGACATAGCTGGGATGGCAACCATTGGCACAGATTCAGCCCCTGACAACCCTGCCTGTACCTCATGCATATATTCATCACTGCTAGTATCTGTGGGGACACTAACATGAATGGACCGCAGGAGGGTAACGCACCTACATCACCTGTGAATGCAAAGAAAGACTCTAAATTACAATAGACACACACAGACACGCACAGACACACACACACACACACACACACACACACACACACACACACACACACACACACACACACACACACACACACACACACACACACACACACACACACACACACACACACACAGACACACACACAGACACACACACACAGACACACACACACACAGACACACACACACAGACACACACACACACACACACACACACACACACACACACACACACACACACACACACACACACACACACACACACACACACACACACACACACACACACACACACACACACAGACACACACACACACAGACACACACACACAGACACACCATGCATGTGATTTGACAGACAGCATGCAGCATGCATGTGATACAGCAGACGGCACGCAGCTCAGACATTAATAGTCTTAGTTAGCATACCTCCCTGGGTTGCACACAACAGCAAGCAGGTGTCATATCAGTAGCCATGCAGTTCACACAATCATGGTAGTAAGCATGCATCCCTGTGATACACCATGTGGACCACAACAGGTTAACAGTACACATGGCTGAAGTGAACTTGACATGTAATCTGCTGACATGTGCATTAACATGCATACATGTCTGACACAATGGTGTCCTGACACATGTGCAGCATTGTAATGGGCATCACATTGCAGTGTTGTCTGTATGCCCTACAGACAGAATGCATGTTTAGCAAATGTGCATGAGCATGGAAGGGTAGTATGAGCCATCTACATTGCTATACAGTGTGAAGTACAGACACTGTGCCATTGCATGGCATCATGAGGCGACTATATTGCTATACAGTGCGTAATATGCACACATTGCATAGCCATAACTGCATGCATACCCATGACATAACTGTGGATTGTGACCCACGATGCTGAGGTGTATACACACCAAACCATGCTGTGTCATGTGACAGGTCACTGGAAGACCTACAGATGACACCCCTGCACAACTATTATGGAGTCTAGCTGCCTGGAAACTATGTTCACACATGGCAGACTTGTCAATTCACCATGTCTCACATGACACTGATGTACCACACACACGGGGTGTACAGCTAACGGTGATGTCCTACAGCAGCAAAGGAAATGTACGGTATTTGTGGCCTGATGTGGTGTCAATGTCTGTGGAAGCTTTACAGGTGACAACTGTCATGCTATGACACAGTTGTGATGTTCAGCACATCTTATATGGTAGACTTAAGTGACACCTCCACAAGCTGTGCACAGGCTTTTATGATGTCCATTGTACCACATCAACTGTATAATCAGTCAACTAAGGGTATAATTGGACCATGTGTGGACAATGTGCAACAGGGTGTATACACATCACATCTACTGTGTGGCTACATGTCTCTGGCCATCCCCCATGGCCATGTGTGAACATGTGTTGGCCAAAGGTTTGTGATGGCCATCTATCTCACCTCTCTGTGTTGTCCCATATGACATACACCAATAGATGCCAAATGTGTCACCATCCACAGGGCTATGCAGGCAACAGGATGTATGTTTGGTATGTGGGGTATGTGTTATGGAATAGTGTGACGATATTGCAGCCAGAACACTACGTGTCTGGGACATGTTAGATGGCACATCACAATGTGTGCACCCATTGCAGGGGCATATAACACAATGGTGACTCCTGTGGGCTGCCCATATCCCAGCTCAATGTGTGGTACTGCTTGCATACCACACATGTGTTGTTCCAATGTATAGTACATATGCCTACATTGTACAACGCCTCCACCATTGTATGCACAGCTGTCCACACATGTAGCAATGACAGATACTGTGGTTTCATGACGGTGTATTATTTCATTTGTATATATTGCACATGGGTAGCCAGTGTGAATGATGGGAGATGCGACCTGTATATCGTGACTGGACCAAACATCAAGTGTACAAGTGTTAACTGGCCACATGGCGAATAGATTTATGCTTTAACATGCCTGATACTGATGACAGTCTCACCTGCAACAGACTGATGTCTGTGTGGCATGCCAGAGGTACCTGTATAGGGGTGACACAGCAGTTTGAACATTATCCATGACTGTATGACAGCCACAGGGTGCACTGTGCATGTTAACACATTCATCTGTACAATAGCATATAGTATGCACATGCGTGCATACACAGGGTAGCATACTGTAGTATGCAGCATGTGTGTAAACATACCTTGCATATGATGTTATATTATATAATGTACAGTGACACATGCAACTAAATGGGATATAATAGTAATATGTGCAGTACTGACTTACCAGGCAACTCCAGGCTCATTGGTTGGGAGACACCCACCTCCACGATGGCAGCTAGTGTTTGTGGATGCATTTCTGAGGGTGTCCTGAGACTGGCCAGTAGCTATTTGGTGGGTGTGATTGGGGGCTGGGTTAGTGGTCCACCACCTGTTCCACCTTGTTCCCTGGTGATTGCAGTGGCATGCTGTTTCGCATGTCATATCAGGTCCATGCAGTGTCTGCACACCTGCTGGTAGGTGCGGTTATAGCCACCCATATCATTAACCCTCCTGCGAAGGTCCTGCCACAGGTCATCATGCTGCTGGGCATGCTGTGGCACATGGCTGAACAACACCTCGTAGTTCTCATGGAGGTACGGGATGAGGACATCATCCTCCTGGTGGCTGTGCACTGGCAGGCGTGAACAAGGCATTATCTGTAAGACATAATGATGGTGACAGGTCACAGTATCACAGAGATGTACAGAGATACTGCTGCACATACATTTGTATTAAATCTAGTACATCTGCACAGTTATCTTTGCAAATCATCATGACACTGACACGACTGACATGTTTGTGTCACACACATGTAACACTCATTATGCATTGGATATCATCACAATATATGTGTGTCACCTCATTACATTGTTCATACTCCATGTGAATGCTGTCTTGATGTGGACATGTCTGTTTGCCTGCACTGGTGTTCTTACCTATCAGCACATGCCTGGATGTGTCCACAGTAATGCTGTTGACCTTGATGCTGTGTATATGTCACATATCAACACATACACTGCCTTAATGGACTTGAGCAGTGACAATGCACACATATGCATGGAAACCTTTACATGCATGTGTTTTGCCATATACATCTACATGGCACTGTACAGCAGTCCAACATCCTGCCACAGATTGCCTGTGTTGCACATGTATTAGACATGGGACAATGGCTACCTGGATGTCATTCGCAGGGATGGTTATCAACTATAGCATGTACAGGCAAGGTTTCCTAGCTGTATCCAACAACCATTTTGCAACCGCGAGGTGCATCTGTGCCACATCACTGATCCAGACAGTTGATAATACATCTACCATGCGGTCATCACACCATGTATGACAGAGATGACATGTGCAGCTTTGATGGACAGGGTTGCATGGTATGACGGGAGTATGTCACATGTATGGCACAAGGATCTGTCCAGCATGTGGCGATCCTAGTAGTAGGACAGTGGCTGTCCATGACGTATGTCTTTCAGATCAGGATATGTATGTGTAGCATGTCCAACATCATAGTGTAGCACATGTCTTTATGCAAGGTAGCCAGCATGCTGCATAGTGGAGGTGAGGATTGTGAAGGCTGGTATCGCCCATCCAGGCATGGCCAATACCCCTTAAAGGTGATATGTGATGCAATATTGGTCACCCAAATGCTGAGTATGCCTGTCCAATGATCTCCATGCTCATGGATGGCACCCTGTCATGACATGGGTGCCTCGTATGACTACCTAATAGGCCTGGAGACGTCACCAACTCAGGGAGGTGAACTGCACAGCACCATCCCTTACACAGTGTCCATAATGTTGACCGCAGCCTAGGTGGTAGTTAATGGGTACAGGGATATTCACCTAGCAGTGATAATGCTAATATCATCTGTCAGATTGTGCACATATGTCACACACTTCACCCACAAAGCCCATTCTGTATGTTGTCCACAACACTGAGACAGCTATTGCAAATAGGTCATGGCCATTCACATCCTTGCATGCACAGATGCCTCACATTTGTCTGTGTGGTATGGGCTACAATGAGGTGGGAGTACAACACATTAACCCTGTTTTACTGTAGCTGCCACTGGTGTGATATGCACATGTCACTCTGACACCTTTTGTAGTGTTGATTTTGTCAACAGGCCACTGGAAGAACACTCCTGTGACATACAAAGGTACATGTAGTCAAACATCCATACTGTCATCTACGTCTGTACTGCTAACATCTACGCTGATAAAGGTTCATGGACTTGCAGACCATACTCAGCAGGGTAATAGTGCAGCGCCTCCAATTATTACTGTCGTCACCACTTGTGGGTTGATATCATCCAACACCCTATCTGTATTGCATTTTCATGTTCAGCACTTGTTCAGAACTTGTGAGCACTTCATGAGCTACTAATTAATATAGCACCCATTCCAAACCATTTCTCACAAGTACACTGTCTGTCCTTACATTTCCAACTTGCTTACAGTACAACAGCTGTTGTACATACGTAACTCACATATCTTGTGAGACATGGTTGAATATACAGGCATGTCCAACTGTCACATACCAGTGCTATTGCCTGTCTATGTGATGAATATGGCATACATGTGGCAAAAGAGCAATTGTCTCATGTACACAGTCAATGCTCACCTCCCAACATATGACACTATAGCCTGTGGGAGATGCATATATGTAGCCATGCTGGGGGTAATGCTCTCACCAACCCAGACTGAACCTGACAGTCATGTGGGGACGTGTACATTTGCAACACACCCCACTCATCACATAGTCTCACAAGATCTCCACCACCACAGGCCACACATAGTATGAGTACAACTTTTGCAGAACCTCTCCATACTCTGTGTAAGCACCAAAGGCAGCCACCATCACCAAACACAACAACAATAACTTATATCCCACAGACTCAAGTGTGCCCATCACATACAGCCAATAGGGTGTTATAACATACACAACACACCAGTCATAGGTGACTCTGTAGGCGGTCACACTGATGTCCCACTCAGCATACTACACAAGGTGATAGTCACTTACATCTAGCTGTCGGGTAATTGGTTCTGCAACATAACCTATGCACCCATGCCACACCTCACCAGGTACAATTTGACTGTCATTCTCCATGTTAGTCTGACTGCCCTGAGATGCAACTTCACAGACTACATGTGCAGGGACATGCAATAGCTCACCGGTCTTGTAGCCCTGAAGGTACCAGCCAAGCCCTGGGGAGCATTATGCATTCATTCGGACTTGATACCACTGTACAATGACTGACTGTTTCACTTCAACAGTTGCCTATGCTTCTGCTGTCATTCCACAGGCATCCAGTATCTGTCCACTTTGACTGACATGGTCAACAAAACACGATGCTTTGGCACAGATGACCTGCACCTGTCAGCCCTGGGAGTACAGATAACATGTAAGGCTCTTGCTGCTCCTATACTGCCTGTCTTGCACAGTTTCCAATAACATTCACCACCAGAATGGGAACAGGCAGGCAAAACATGGGGTCATGTGACTCGATGCTTGACATCTTCATCTCTGATGCATGCAGGCAAGGCACTCCTTATAATGGACCACTTCAATATCTCTGCAGTGACTGGGACCTGCCTCTAGGCTCTGCAGAGCACACCTGCACTGACAGTCATGTATATGCAGACCACACCTTTCAATCATGTAACCTGGACCGGAACACCCATGGCTGAGGTGTTCCCATATTCCACTATGTTGTACACACCTCCCGGCTAGTTACTTAGCACAATGCATCAGAGGTGATCCATGTGCAACTAACTGTGGCCAGAACTGCTATACACATTGTAACATGCTACGGATTCAACAACATACCCCACGGTTACCAGCCCTCGTTTCTTGGTGTACTGGACAGTAGGGTTCAGACAGGTACTACTGATGTGAGGCTGACACTACCCCACACTTAACTGGGATAGCCACTCATGTACCGACACATTAGGCCAACGCTGTCCGGGATTCATAACCTCCACTTGGCTGGATCAACCCATACATACCACCTCCAAGACAAACAATATCCTAGACATGGACACTACCAACATGTGACTGGTGGTCCACACCTGGGGTTATCCCCTCATTGGTTGTTTCCGAACATATGCTAATCACCCTTGTTATCCACGTCCTGGCACCACACCCTTCACGGCATACACAGTACAAGATTACTACAATGCCTACTACAGATGTCTTATGACAGCAGTAGTAAATGTCATGACACCCGTGCAGATGTCAATGCACATACAAACACTGAAACATACCCCAGTTCACTTCATTAGCACTTACACAACTGCATGGATCATGCTATTCCAAACAGAGCCATGATGGTACCCACCAGATAACAGACGCCACTCTGGGGGTCCAGTTCCATGGACATAATGTACAACAAAAGGTGGAGGCTGTTGCAAAGTGGAGTACAATCCCATGGGTGGAGTAGCTCACTGGTCAGCCGCAGTAGGGCTACAGGATCCTTTATCACATACTCCAAACCTAGCTACGTAAACATTACTGTGACACATTCCAGGGTGTACCACAAGGCATTATGGAGGTATGTCAGTAGTCAATGGCAATACCCACATCTGCTCTGACATACGAGAGTTACTCATGAACATTAGAGAACCAAGTGATGTTGGCAACATCCTGGCGGATGGGTTCAATGCTAACATTACACCCTCTCACTCCCTACAGGGCCACAATCCATGCAGGAACATTGCGGTGTCCCTGCGGTCACAACTACACAGTACTAACCTGCACTCTCTAAGGCCTGGAACACTGACTCCATGTTACCATCCAACATCCCATGCTGTGATTTACACAAACCTCTGAACGACATGTCTCCCCACTTGGCCACCATATTCAGTAATAGCCTTGTATCAGACATTGTGGCCCCTGAATGGCACACAACAACAGTTATCACACTCCATACAGGTGGCACCACAATGAACCAGAGGGACTATTGCCCTATATGTCTGACTGGACTGTTCTGAAAGGCTATACGGCACATCATCATGGAAGTCATTCACAGAGACATTGGGGGGCTCCAGTCCTTTGACTTGTTGGACTTGTTAGGGCCAGAGCATGGCTCCTACACCTGGTGGACTCTTTTGATATAGTTACCTGGGTAGTTGATGACAGTAAGGGGGTCCACACAGCCTACATTGTCCTCTCATTGGCTTTCAGCACCATTCTCCATTCTGGTATTGACAACATACACATCCACCTGCACATCGACCCCTATGTCTCAGGATGTTATGCAAAGTGGCTCACGGACAGGACCCACACAATGAGGGTAGCATACCATAGTACCTACTGTATTTCAGTTACACTTAGTGTACCACAGTCCTCAGTCATAGGACCCCTCATGTTCGGTATATGCTTACCTGAGATACAGGCTAGCACAGAGGGACTTTCCCTGACTAGCTTTCCAGACAACTGCATACAAAGTGCCATGATTGATCCACCAGCTGATACTGACTCCCTCCATAAGGGTGTCACTGTGACAGATACCTAATATCAATATCATGGCCACAAGCTGCATGACACAATGTGCATGAAGATCCCCTTTGCATCACACCAATCACCCACTGACTATCACATAGGTGGTAGTCCCCTACATACATGTCACATTGTACGTGATCGTAGTACACACGTATGTAGCACCCACTCCTTTTATTACCATATTGACAATGTGGAGTGGATATCCTTCTACGTGGCCACCCTTATCTGTACTGGGTTTGTAGCTGGAACATAGAACATTGTACCTCTGAACTCCTGACGTATACACACATTCAAGGGTACAACACCCCATTTAGGGTGTACCTTACAGAACAGCTACGGCTTTACACACCACAACATTAACATGTCATGAGGATTATTGAGCTCCGAAGGTTGACGTATGCGGCAGAACTACGGACACCACGACTAACACATTTGCATACTGCATACTCAGGGGTGACCTCTGCTGAACATACAGGGCCCATGTTCACAACAATATTCATGGATATACTCCACATAAGTGACATAAGCAAAAGCCACTGGGAGCAACATGCTCCATGGATATGTGCACACATCCAGTGATGAGTGGGATGTGCTTGAGGGTTACATTCCCAATCCAGACACTCGCCATGCTTTGAGACATGATTCCTATGTACACCACGCAGGGACACTCAGTAGCACTGTTCATCTGATACCTCACTTGGTGGATGGGAGGCACACATGTACGCCAGGGATCACTGCAGTGGCTGCACTGTGCAGAGGTGCAGGTAACACATGGCTCTGCTGTTCACAGACAGGGCACTACCCTAGAGAGGTGCCACTATTGTAAACACTGTAGTTGGGCTTACACATAGACTTGCTAGACAGCATAGTACCCCACTATGAACCTGTGAAGCGATTACATGTCCTTTGTGCATGGTTAATTGAGTAGCTCTTCTATTTCGATTAGCTATTATGCTGTTACAGTGTCCCGTGACTACAAGCCATATGTATCCTGTTATTGTATATTGTACATGCCAATAGACGATACCTTTGGTATGCATGATATGACTGTTATGCTGTGTAGAATATCTGACATATCTACCTACAATACTGTACATTACACATATTTTACATATTATACCATAATGCAAAGCATACTTGCACAGCAGGACCACCTTAGGCATGCCATTGTCATTATATGCCCATACACATGCCTACTGTGACAGTATATCAGCATATACTATCCCCTGCTGTGGTACGTACTTGTTGGACATACCCTACCACAGACGGCGGTTGGTATGGAATTGCTCTGTTTAAAGCCCTCATGTAGCATCCCTTGTGGTGTCTGTGATGTTTACCCTTTGGCCCACTGCAGGACACACAATTTCTACAAGCGTTACTATGCTCAGCAAGACATCCCTATATAATACCTTTTCCCACTTTATGCATTGCGGACACTTTTAATTAAATACAAAACAGGCTATACATACACTAACATACTGAGTGTTCTACATACCTTGTTAGCGTTCCAAACTTTTGTAACTATCTCTCTTACACTGTTTAAACAGTTCTATGGTATGAGCATAATATCTGGCAAGTCATCCTTATATACCTCGATACCTGTAACATGTGGTTTCCTGCCACCAATTGGTGTTCCTGAGTAAATTATTACATGCACATCAGCTGTGCAGCTACTCCATTTGCCACTTACGTGGCAATAGTGGGGTATAATTGAATTCTCCACTTGGGTTTTGCCCATTTGCCCTACCTTCGGGGAGACGGCCTGTATGTGTTTTGTTGTGTGGAATTGCAACTGCTATGTGTAGAGACATGGATATTTTGAATTTATGTCCCCCATGGATTGTGTGTGATGGCTAGAGTATGCGGTTCTACATGTGAGTGTAGCTGTCATCTCAAGCATCTGATAAGGGACTATTGCAAACGAAACTGTAACATCGCCGTCTGTTCCATTATACAACGGCTATGATTTCACATGGCGCCTTTAAAAATGTGTCTCTCACAAGGTATGTTAACGCGTCTGCAGATATAATTGAGTGAGTGGATGTTTGTGCTGTTATTACAGTCTATATTGCTATAGTTTTGTGTGTGGGGGATGTAGGTGGGTGTACGTAGCATATACAGGTTTGTGGGGCTTGCATTTCTACATATTCCATATATGTGTGTGGGCTCCTTCCTTAATTAAAGACCTATCAGTTAATAGACTTTTGTTACGGGCATATACATTGGGCTGTTGTTAATTGGTTTCTATGTAGTATGCAGGTGAGGTTGATACTTCCATACCTCCAGAAATACAGCGATATGTAAAGGAATGTTACTAAATGACAGCTGTCCCGTGTATTTCTGTCCCAGATATTTGCACTCATTGCAGTTGTGTTGGTAACTGAACCTCTTTGGCATGGGTTGCCACCTTTTCAAATGGCCATAGTGGGACATTTGCAGGACACACATCAGTGTTTACAGGCCGACACATACCCATGGTCAGTACACAGGATAGCACATACTTTTATCCTGAATACATACTTATTCTTGTAGGACTTTGGCTACTTATCATATTTCATGTATCATTTATGTTTCTTGCATACAGGCATAACTATTTAATGCAACTATTACATAATATATGGGACATAATTATGTCCTACAATCTCAGACATTTGCCCTTTTTAATGTTTTATGTCAGGACACAACTGCCCAGGGAAGGCTGCCCCTCCTAATGTGGGACAGGTGGGGTAACTGTATGCCTAAGGCTAGCTATAACCACACCTACCATAATGATATACCTCCGAGTTAGCACTAACAGACACACGATGCAGAAACACACACACACACATTACAGTCACACGGAAACGCACATGGCACCCTCAACACACACATACACAGACTATGGCAATCACAAACACAGTTGAACACAGTACCTACGTGGACCGCAACACCGGCAGTGGTTAACTAAATGTCCCTTCATATTGTGATAATAATATTCGCGGTTCTAGTGTTCCGGTACTGTGTTCTTTCAGCCTCGTGGTTACGCATGTCGGTATGTGACACATTCCATAGTTGGCAGTATCCTATTTATTTGTACCTCCATGGTTGTGTACATATCATTGACCTATCTATATATTTGCAGATATCGGTGACTCTGTATATATCAACATATTTCTCTCTATCACCCTTTCTATCTGTATTAGATATATATATATATCTGACAGAGAGAGTGACAGGTAGAATACACCTTTCATTGTGTACTTCTCGGTGTATACTGTTTCCTGGCACTGCACATTTGTGTTTGAACCTGTCACATTACACATCTGCCGTAGGTACACCTTGGTTACCATAGTGTTAGGTGATTGTGTACATGATTACGTCTTCTACTCCTGGCAGTGGTCGTTTTACCCTTCAGAGCAGGCACTATTAGTACAGAGGTGAATAATGCTGGTTTCACCTGTTCTGGACATCATTGACCATGATCTGCGCGATATTCAGAGAAGCTTAGCCCTATTTCGCGCATATCCGTATAGTCATATTTAAATGACGCTTACAAGCACTGAGCAACGCATATTCCCATTAACGTGTGCTAAACATAATCTGCTGACCTGCATCCGACATGCATTATTCGTGCCTTCGGGATTACGTTACATCCCTTGCAGGATGTGGGACTGGGAACATGGACAACGGTCACTGCATTTACCACTTGGGCATTCGTCATTTGTATACATGTTATGGCATTTTGTATGTGGACTATACTACGGCTGTTACTTCATACTGCAATGACATGGGTAACTCAGTTAGTTTACATATGGATGAGTCCTATTAATGGTATGTCCATGTGATGTGTAATGGATGTGCTCCAGCATTGGGTATGTATATCACAGAGAGCCACACACTATAATGTGCTACACCTTCAAACGACTGTAGGTGGAGCCTGCTGGGGTGACAGATACCTGTCATGGATACACCCCATGCCTCGACACGACATCCATGATTACATTATGTGGAGCCCCTCATTAACGCACCAGGGAATCCATGCAGAGTGTGTGGGGAACAGTGATTACACACATGGGATCCTGCAATTGCCTCTGCTCCACTGAGCAACAGTTGGTTACTTGATGTTGTGGCGACAGCAGACACTGTTTGCCTCGATTGATGTATGGCCTCTGACAATTGGGCGTGTACCTACCGATGTACCTGGGAGCCTATACACACAGTACCAACATATGCTGATAGGTGTGTGAACTGTTCAGGTGTTGACATTCCTTGTTCCAGTAGCTGTTGTGTGTACAATGGTTGAGGGCTGCCTATGTAGGATTCACACATTAGTCCACCTATACATTACAATTTACAGGTGGTCGTGTATGTGTGCCATCCATTTTACTGTGTGTGCAGGTGGAGAGGTGTGTCAGTCAGTAGGGGCCTACACTGTCAGAGTATGTGCTATACATTCCCTCTTTGTCAAGGCATAGGCATATTGGGCATGCCTCCATCTGCCTACTGGGGCTGGCACGGGGTGTTCATGGTCTGAATCCCTCTGTGCCTGTGATGGCCTTGGCAATTGCAGTGGGCTATGAGGGCCTTCACAATTTTGTCCCTGCTGCAGCTGTTTCCGCAGGATCATATTATGTAGCATTGCACATACTATGAAGATGTGGGCACACATGCCTGGAGAGTACTGCAATGCTCCACCAGATATGTCCAAGCAACGGAACCATGATTTCAGCATCCCGAACACACACTCTATGATGATTCTGGTTTGTGCATGCGCCTCATTATGGCGTTCCTGCATGGGTGTGTGTGCATTTCTGATGGGAGTCATCATCCATGGCTCCAGTGCATAGCCAGCATCCCCCACAAGGTGGCCATGTGGGATGTCCTCCATGACAAATACCTGATACAGCTGTGAGGCATGCCAGATATGGGAGTCATGGTAGCTTCCAGGGCTGCCAGCACACACACATCCATGATAATGCCCTGGGCATTGCACACGACCTGGCAGTTGATGGAGTGGAATCCCTTGCAGTTTATGTAGTGCCTACCATGCTCACTGGGTGGTGACTTGATATGTATGCGCGTGCAGTCTATCTCACCCAGTACCTCCGGGTAGTGTGCCGTATGGTGGAAGTGACGCATATTGCTGGCCAACTCCTCCTGCGTTCTGGGGAAGTATATATGCTCATTGGCATGTGGTAACATGGCATCCAGGAACTGGTGTAGTACCCTGGATGCTGATGCCTGTGAGATCCCCATTATATCTCCAGTTGGCCTTTGAAAGGTACCTGTGGCTAGTATTCGCAAGCTTACACATACCTTCATGTCCACTGGGATGGGTTCCCCTCTGTTGTTTCTGGATCTCAGGCGTGGCTGGCACAGCTCAACTATTTGCTGTAAGATGTCCCTGTCCACCCTGTAATGCTCTACTATCTCTAGATCATGTAGCCCCTGGTAGGTTACCCTTGGTCTGAACACTCTTCTCCTCCTCCGGTGCCTGCGGTGGTTGTCAGCATCATCCTCCACAATACCGTTAGTCTCTAACACATGGTGATGAATCACAGCTATGGCAGCTCTCAACATGTACATTTTAAAAGTTCCCCATATGTTTACACCTATGGTGCAGTGTTTGGGAATACACAGGTGTGTGTGGGGTGCTTTCACACTTTATACTATTGTGTTGCGAACACTGATGATGTAATAGGGTGTGTATGTACGATCATAGCTACAGGGTATCTTATGTGTTTTATGACAGGAACTACTATTGTGGTGCCTTTGGTGTTGAATTACATTTGGCTGCTGTGGATTACCTCTTGCCCTTCCCTTTACATTTCTTCACGTTTCACCTACTATTTTCTGGCATGCATCCAGCAGCCTGCTTTCATTTGTACTTTCCTAGACCTGGCTTATCTTGCGTAATGTGTTCTATTGCCGGTCTACTGCAGGTTTGCTTTGCTCTGCTATGACAGTTCTACTTTCTTTGCAATCCGACACCTCCCCTATCCTGTTTTTCAGGTTTCTGCGAGCAGACTTGTCAGCTGCCGTCGATTGCCCGCTGTGAGTTAATAGGTGTTAATTGCTCAGTTGTACTCCAATTACCCTACTGCAGCATTTCCTTATTTTCTTCCCCTGACCTTCCTGTTTGTGCTATAGTGCGCGGCTCGTGCATCCACTGACCAGGTTTCGGGCATGTTTTCATCCCCGTACACATGCGCTTTCGGGCACCATATGTGCTCTCAGCTAAACGATGCTATACCTACCTCCCCACCCCTGTCCTGCGGCTTTGCTTAGCAATGGCCAGGCCAGATTTACATTGCTCCAATGTGCTTACAGCTACGGTGGCACACCCCACTGCTGATGTCATGTATACCTCTGAGCCACTCCTCAGTGTTGTAGTGCTGAGCCGTATGGTACAGCCTTAATCCGGCGGGATGTTTGCGATTTAGTATTACCTGCCTCATTTGCATGGCATTGACTACTAATTCATAGTTACCGCGCCGAACACTGTCACAGACCCTTAGCAACCCTTGCAGCTTGGTTGTGGCGTACCATGCATACCATTGAGTATTATTGTGAAATCCTGATTTGTATTACATTGCGATTTTATGACATTTGTATATATTTTCTTTGTGTTCCCGTTTGTGCACTCATGCCCTGCGGTTGTACTTTGCGTTGCTGTGGACATGACATTAAATGTTGTTTTTTAGGTGTTCTGCATCTTTTCTTATGCCATTGGCTGTATATTTAGCCATTGACATATGTTAACTTTGTAATACATGAGTCTGGTCCACTTTCATAGCTCCGATGTTCTGTTTGGAAAAATGTAAACCGTGTTTTTTGGTTTACATTTCTGTGTGCTTACGCTATGCCTGCACCACTTCATGTATCTCTATGTACCTTCATTTGCATGGTGCGGCACTGTGCATGGGGTGATTAGCATACCTAAGCCGAGGGCTGCACAGATCTGGCGTACGCCGGTAGTGCATGTGGAATTGGATCGTACCTGAATCGCTCGGTGGCCATATTTGGCATTATACCGCCTATGCTATGCCTGCGCCTAGCGCAAGCTTCATGAATCCCGGGGAATGTCTCTATCTTATTTATTGACAAGCTCAATGCAATATGGTACTAGCATTGAGAAAAATATCTAAAAACAGAAGTAATACAGAAATATACACCTAATTAAATATATTTGTGTTTAAGAGTTTCTTTGTTTAGAAATAAAGAAGTATAGTGCACAGTGAAAATGGGCTCTGACTGTAATCCCCTAAAAATTAGAAATGTAGTTTATTCAGCAACGAGCATAGATTAGCTAGGAATCCTGAACAGACATAGTATGATTCTAGCATATTACTGGAGGAGTGTTGAAGATATCTAATGCTTTCTCTTCCCTTGAAGTTGGAAAAAGATAAATAGCAGAAGTAGTGAGAAATTCAAGAATTACTGTCACTCCAAAAAGAACTTGCATTTATTTAGACAATTCCTCTTTAGCAGCTTATTATGTCCCACAGAGAACATCGATGCTTATGATACCAAGCCAAAGAATACATCTAAAGACTACATCTGTGAAGAGATATGCTGTGCATATAAGAGATGGAGAATCGAAGGACAGGCTATTAAGAACATAGACCTGACAGCTAAAGCTGCAGCTGTGTCTCAAACAAGTAAAGTTTGCTACTATATATTGAATGAATTAAATTAGAAAAAGTAGAAGGATATATTCTAAAAATTAAGCCAATGCAGGAATGGAGGAAAGAGATTTTACCACTAGGGATGGTTGTAAGTAATGGCATAGGGAAGAGGGGGGGCTGGAGTTTATTGAGAAAAGTTAACAAAGGAACAAAGGCATTGAAAGCAAATACATAGAGAGGGAGAGAGAGCCAGTCAAAAGCTACAACTCAATATGCACTTCAGAACAGTCTTTCTAATACTGCCATGTTCTTAATAACCTGTTCCATCTTCTGAAATGTAAAGCAGTGTGAATGTTAGAGCTCCAGTAAGACAAGGTATTACAGTGACTAATATTTTTGAATGTTTTTCAAATGTAATGCTGCTTTTTCATTGCTATAAAATACAGTGCAAAATGTAGCAGCTTTATTCACATCATCACCCCACCCCATCTTCAGCCAGCAATTCAAAATAATACTTTGTGCATAATAACACTTTGTTACTAACAATAAGTATTTTTTCATTCCACAATAGTTTTAAATATTGGTTTCAACAGATATTTTTAAAGTGCTGCATCTTGCTTTATGTCACAGTTCTATTCCAACAGTACTAGGTTTTTATGCTTAAAAAGTATGTTCTGTATTTTTGAACTGTACTAATTATGATTCTTTCCCCCCCCATAAAAGCTATTGTCAGAGAAGTAAAGTTTGAATATTTCAGACGAGTCCTTATTACCTCATGTCTGGCCTTAGTAGTGAAAGACAAAACAGGCATAAAACATACTGACTGAAAATAAAGATAAAACTATCACTTTGTACAAAATTCAAACATTAAAATATAATGACGTTGGTTTAAGACTACAAACCAACAAATCAGCAGTAGAAAAAAAATCATGCAAAACTAGAAACATACAGTAGTATTTACATTTACTGGCTGTAAGCAGCATATGTTTGCTGCAGGCCAGATGAATAAGGCAGCAAAGCATTTATACATCCCTGTATGAGGTGTTGTATTATTATTATTATTTTCTTATTCTTAACGAAAGAGAATTTGTCAGCATTTAATATAATAGCTGTGCAAGCTATTCAAATAAACAGAAGCAACTTTTGAGAAAGACATTTCCTCTGAGTTTCAATACACATGAGTAGATAAGAGCTCCTAGATCTATAGAATGCTATGCCTGGGGATAGGAGTCTAAAGATCATTAATGTAACAGAGGAGGACAGTGGTTAAGATGTAATAAATGTGAGCATATTCCATAGCAGTGTGGCCCAAACATCAATCAGTGTCCAGTGTGTATAGGGTATGAAAAGACTGTCAGGGTTTGACAAGGTCTGAAAGGGTTATGAAATGTTTTATTCTGTTTAACACAATTTGAAGAAGCTGGCTATTAGAAATGCAGCGAAAAGTAAGAACTGAAAGTGAGTACTTACAGATATATTAATATGCTGAGATTGGATAGTTTGTAGCAGATTTTGAGTTGCTTGAGCATGTCATTTACTGCTTTTCCCTTTTATCTGTTTTTGTGTGACCTCATTGTTGTTATATACATACAGGTCGGTGTTGTGGGAGTTTGTGCTCACATTGGGGGCCCCTGTAAAAATACAATTTTATATGTCTTGTAACCCTTTGTGAGTCGTTTGTCTATATTTGTCATGGAAATGGTTTTGGGGATTGGAAGAGCAATTTTCTATTTGTCAGTCTAGAAGGTGAACTTTCAAAGAAAAAAAAATAAATAACGTTTGCTGAACTTGTTTGCAGAGTAGCAAAAGAGTTTATGAGTTATGTCTTTCTATATTTCAGAGTTTTATTTAATTTTTTTTACACAACACAAGTGTCTATAACCAGGAAATTAGAACCATAAAGTGAAAAAGATACTATAGTTCTTTAAATAAAGTAATTTCTTTTTTTTTCCCAATTGATTTATTGAAAATTTTAACAACAAAACATTAATATGTGATAATAGAAATACTATAAAACAAATATAGATATATAAAAGAACAATAATAAACAACTAAAATAATTATTTTCAATGGTGTCTACTATAAAACAAAGCTCTTTAAACAGAAAAAGACGTGATGAGTAGTTGTTAGTTAATTATTAAAGTCTGTTTATCCCGCTGTTCTTTGAATTTCAACCATATATTATATGAAGAGGTGATTCTAGATGTTCTTGTTTTGATCGTGATAAGTTCAAGATGAAAAACCTCAGTTGGCAAGTGTACAAATTCCTTCATGGTAGGGGCCATCTGATTCTTCCAGTTCTTGGTGATAACATTTCTTTCTAATGTTAAGATACTCCATAAAAGAGTGTATTTTATTTTTGTGATGCAAGTGGGAATAAAATAAGAGATTTGGTCACCATACATTTGGCAAGGAAAACTACAGATAATGATTTTGGTTTGATATGAAACGGGCAGAGACAAAGTACATAAGATATACATTTCAATATATATATATATATATATATATATATATATATATATATATATATATATATATGCACATTAGTTATAAAAATGGCACATAGATCAGAAAGACAGTGTAATAAATAAAGAAAAAAGAAAGCTGTAAGGAGAGAAGTAATGAAGGTGCCAACGGACATCTCAAAGTTAGAGGAATGATCAGATAAACTGCATCTTAGATGCATTGAAAAACTGTC
Source organism: Protopterus annectens (assembly GCF_019279795.1). Taxonomy (NCBI): domain Eukaryota; kingdom Metazoa; phylum Chordata; order Ceratodontiformes; family Protopteridae; genus Protopterus; species Protopterus annectens. Next base: position 1,763,241,722 of record NC_056741.1, on the reverse strand, counting down.
CCTGGGATTCAATGAATGCAAAGCTTACACTGAGTTTACATATGTGCACAGTGAAGTGCAATGAGCAGCACCTCATTTAAATGTAAATGAGCGAGGTTTCATGGCTGGCAACAGTGTTGCCATCCAGGAAACCATGTAAGTGAACATGGATAGCAGTCTTGTTTAAATCAGAGGCTGAAAGTCCACGGTTTTGCATGAAATGCCACAATGATTACCAGGGCTTAACAGATAGCTCTCAGTCACTTAGTGCAAGATATCTGGACAAAGACCAACATAAAAGTGGGACAATGACCCAGAAATAGGGACATATATGACATATTTACTCATTAGAAATGTGTTAGAATAACCAGGGGTTTGTGTTACGATACATATTCTGAAGGATTTGAAGTCTGAAACTCAATGTATTTATTGAGTCACATCAGTCCTGAGATAATTCCAGTGATATGGCAGAAAAGCACAACTTTGATAAGGAACACACCAAAAAATATATAAGGCAAAAACTGAACAGTCTATGAAAATCTGGACAGTTGCCAGGTATGTTTGATTTTATATCGTCTGATTTGGTTTTGATATTGTTCGGTAAAACCAAATTAGGTGGGGGGCTACTCTCCCCATGCCCCCTAGTCCCACAAACCACCTAACTATATATACTAACTCCAGGATCGCACTACAGTGGGGAAAAGGGCATATACCTTTTACTTGCCTTACAGTACTCTACACACTGCCTCTACTAATTGTCAGTGAAATGAGTTTTAGATGAAGTGAACTTTAGGCGATTTGGTCTCTGAAAAATGAATGTCAGTGAAATGAGTTTTAGGTGAAGTGAAGTATATATATATATATATATATATATATATATATATATATATATATGTGTGTGTGTGTGTGTGTGTGTGTATGGCACAATCCACAATGTCACAAATGTTACATATGCCATTAATGTTGTCAAACACCTATGTATGGACTGTACATATCACCAGAACAGGTAGCACACATTATGCATCTTTTATAACAACTTGATGGAGTTTTCACACTAACAGGCAGTAATATTTATGACACAAAAAGAATACCTAGGTATGGCCAATAAGAATTGTGACAGCTCACTGTGACAAAGGTGGTGCACTTCAGTTGTACATCACTGGAAGATGTGTAGGGGGGTACATGAAGAAGGGTGCACTGTACCCAGTTATTGATGTGATGAAGGCTATGAACTATGGAGGTATTATGGCCACTGATGTGGATGTCCCTCACATACTCAGTAGTTGCGTTACATACAATGGAGTAGTCAGCACTGTGGCCATGTGCTGGTGAATATTCCACTTACCATCTATCCTAGGACACAGGTCACATACCTATTGGTCTGATTATAGGGTGTGATGCCCACATTATACTTGGGTTGTGTGTTTGTTTTCCTGCCATAACAAATACCCCCATGTTTTCTTGTCATTGCAGGTATTGTTATAGCTGTGGCAACAATCTTTGGTGTGTATTGATACTGTCTGTATTATACTAATATCAGAGTTGGAGTCAATGATTGCCCACAATCCTTCAGGCAGCTGCTTGGACACAAGGTGCATATGTCGTCTGTGATGTCCATCACTTAAATAATGGACAAGAAAGGGTCTAGCAGACAGCCATGATGTCACTTCACATGTATCAACATACTTAGACTTAGACAACTTACTGGTCTCCCCACTAAGTGATATAAGTGTATATCACCACTTCTGACAGTGTTGAGTGAATACCTCAGTGTGGATTTGTGTCAAATGCCTTGGTCTTGTCAGTTTCAAAAGGCTGTTAGTGTTGTCATCATGCATGCCCTCTGTGATCTCTTTGAGGAGATCTAACAGATGTATCAGTCATGATCTAGCATTATCAGCTCACACATGTCTGTTGCACATAGACAGGATATCACTAGTGTCCATTTAGAAAAGTTCCATAATGACATGTTGATCTACCTCGCAGATGAGAAGAGTCAGCATGTGTGTATACATTAATGCATTAGGTGCTGTTTCCCCAACTCACAAGAATGCATGTTGAAAACACCCTTCTAAAGCAGCATAGATTGTGTGGGAGGTGTGTTGAACTGTGTATTCATCCATGGCAGGAAAGTGTATGCGATGAGTCACATGATAGGTGATCTGTTGCCACAGCCCATTCATTCTATGTGATAGACCTGGATATAGATAAGACAGTGCATACTGACTGTCCTCAACTGGTGTATGATTTGAACACAATCCCCCATGCAGGGATCATTAAGAAACTCTCCCAGCTGGAGGATTAAACTTCATGTCACTAGATGGGTAACCAACTAGCTCACTGACAGAATACATACTGTGAAATTGGCAAATCAACCTGTACCAGTAGAGTTGTCACCAGTGGTGTACCCCATTGATCTGTGCTTGGCCCTTTCCTGTTTGGAATCTATTTCTTGATAGTTCAGGCTATGGCGTACAGACTTTGGCTTACCACCAATTTGCTAATTCTTGTATACTAGGTGCAATCATTGAATCCACCTATGATGATAACATACCATAGGAGGGGCTAACATAGACAAAGGATTGGTGACAAAGCTACACAGTCTACAAATAAATGCAAAAATGTGTCTTTATTTTGGCATTCTGCAAAGTGGAATTCCCTGAAAATTACAGCATTGACAACACTCCCACTATGTTGAAACCCAGTGATGCAAGCTCTGGAAACACATGTACATAGCACTCTGAACTTTAACCACCAAGTGTCCACACTTGTATTGAAAGCATATGTTATGCACATCATAAGTCATGCATCTTATTCTGATTTCAGGATTATATTACAGCACCATACTTGAACCTCATCAGAACACTAATATAGAGTATAATTCTCTCTTTTGCATGTACCTCACCAGTCACATACAGCAACTGGAGAGACCACATGTGTTACTCACCAAGAAAACACAGGGCATAGAAACCATGCCATGATGTATGTGGATAGAATGAACTCCTTGCCACTGTAATCTGTATCATATAGGATAAGGTGACTTATGCCTGGCCTCCATGTCAATCATGGACCCTGCCCTAGTGGGAATAGTGCACATCCAGACATCAAATATAGCTGATGACATCAACAATGTCTGGTGAGGAGAATGTAGCCATAAAAGTGCCCCATATGCTGGCGTAAAAGGCACTCTGTAATGCCAAGCAAGTGCACACCCACACAACCCATTTGACTGTAACTAGAATAGAACCCCTACCTAAGTACACAGACTACAGAACTTTGTGTTAAAGGCAAGTGCCACACCTCAAGTCTGACGTGGAGTGTCTCAAACAACACTTCATAGCTGATGACATCTACGGTGCCTGGTCAGGAGAATATGGCAATAACAGTACCCCATATGCTGGTATAAAAGGCTCTCTCTTATGTCAAGCAAGTGGTTAAATACCCACCCACACACACATCCAGTTGACTGCAGTGAGAATAGAACCCCCTACCTAAGTACACAGACTAAAGAACTCTGTATTTAAGACAAGTACTATGGCTTAAGTCTGATTTTGAGTGTCTCAGACAACACTTTATAGCTGATGACACCAGCAGTGTCTGGTGAGAAGAATGTGGTGATAACAGTGACCCACATGCTGGTGTAAAAGGCTCTCTATAATGTCAAGCAGGTGAGTACACACACATCATTTGAATGCGGTGAGAATGAACAAAACACCTACCTACCTAAGCACACAGACTTCAGAACTCTGTATTTAAGGCAAGAGCCACAGCTCAGTTCTAGGTTAGAGTGTGCCGGGCAACACTTTATAGCTGATAACATAAGTGGTGCTTGGTGAGGTGAATATGGCAATAACAATATCCCACATACTGCTGTAATGTCAGGCAGGTGCACACACACAAAACCCAGTTGCATGCAGTTAGAACAGAACCCCTACATGTGTAACTACACAGACTACATCATTATGTGTTTAAGGTAAGCACCACAGCTCAAGTCGGACTTGGAGCTTCTCAGACAACACTTTGCTGCTGATGACATTAGCAGTGTCTGGTGAGGAGAATATGGCAATAACAGTGTCCCACATACTGGAGTAAAAGGCTCTCTGTAATGTCAAGCAAGTGCATAAACACCCACCCCCACACACCCCAGTTGACTGCAGTGAGAATAGAACACCTAACTATCTAAGTGCATAGATTACAATAATCTGTACTTTATGCAAGTGCCATGGCACACATCTGACCTTTACAAGACTGCAGGTCAACTTATAGTGGATGATATCAGCAGGGCATGTTGGAGAGATGATGTTGGGAAGCTTGTATAGGTTCATAGCTTCATAGGTTCATAGGAGGTTACTAGCCTAATGACCTTAGGGCATTTGCCAGCCTAGCCATGTAAAAACACAAGTACCCTTGTTGGGTATAGTTAGTTGGTCATTGTTACTAGAGCAATTTTGTGATCGGTACCGATTGGCCCTGTCCATGAGGGACATAGCTGTCACCCCAGGGGTGAATTTACAATCACCCATGCGGTTGTTAAGGTTGTGTTTGACTTGGGTTATTCAGGACCACTGCTTCGCATACAGTAGAAGCCTATTACAGTGGAATCGCAATTGCTGGGAAATATATATGTCTCCCCAGCATGTTCTGTTTATGTCACAGACTAGGTTGAGATCCCTGGAGCAACTTATTCTCATCCCATTTGATTTACAGATGTCCAGCACTTCAAGTAGGGCAGGATCTGAGACTACTGTGTAGGTAAGGCATAGGTCATCTCTCAGCAGCCTGCATGATACTAAGTACAGTGACAGGTCTTTCAGTCTTTCCATGTTTGGCATTTTTGGTGGCCCTGGATTCTCCCAGTCACAAACCTCTGTGTTTTTTCCAGTTGCTGCAGCTGTATGGTGAGGTACATACAGAAGGGAGCATTGTGCTTAATTAGTGGTCTGATAAGGGTAGATGACCTCCCTGGTCTTGGATGTGATGGCCTTATTTATGAGGTGCACAGTGTAGAATGTGTGTTGCACCACTATGGACACATAGTGTTTGAAGTGTAGATTGCTATCAACATGTGTTACCAAGACTTGCAACACTGTATTCAAGCTTAAAGGTGGACAATGTATATCATAATTAGCAGGGGTACTTCCTTGCCAATGGGGACAATGACACATTTTTTACTGTAATGTTCAGTCCTTGAGTTTGGCACCAATCATGTGTCTGTGTCAGCCCCTTCTGTAATATGTTAACACAGGTGTGGACTGTATATAACTGTGTCCAGTTGACAGTCATCTGCAAACTTGATAAACTATAAGCCATCTACCTTTGCCTGGAATTCAGAGAAATAGTTTCCAAACAGTTCAGGGCCCAGCACAGATCCTTGTGGTATTCCACTGGTAATTGGTCTAGTGGTGGAGGTGGAGTCTCCAACCTTGACAGTGTGTGTATTTGTTGGTGAGGCAGTTGGCTATCCATCTAGTAATGTATGGGTTAATCCCTACATGGAGAATTTCACTATGATACCTGAATGGGGGATAGTGTCAAAGGCCTTGGATAACTCAACATAAGCGGTATGTTCTGTTATCCCTCATCCAGGTCTTTGGGGTCAGTATATTGACAAAACCAAAATAGGTTTGGTCGAGAATGTTGAGGATCGCCTATGTCCCAGTGGATAAGGTCCATGTGGATTCTTTCCATAGCCTTGCACATAAGGCTTTTTAAGCTTATGGGTCAATATTTCTATTTCTGCATGTTAACAGATTCACCTGCATTGCATATCACACAACATTTGATATTAAGTTCTGTAGTGAAGGGGATATATGTGCGGAAAAAAATACTAAAACACTAGGGCTGTAGTGCTTCAGGGGAGGCAACACAATGCTGTATTGTAGTGTGTGATGCTGATGTCAGGGCTGTTGTATGTATTGCTGTACTATCTAATAATGGTGCCACTGTTATTTTGTTAGCATATATTGGACTATAGTCATGAAGGTATTAATTGTTCCTGTGTTTGTTGCTTATTATCACAGGTGATCCTGACAGTGGAAGTATGGGACTTCTACCACCTGATGTCAAAGTATCAGCAGACTTTGATGATGATGGTGACCAAACAGTGGCAAAGGCAGAGGGGGTGAAAAGGTTGAATCTGACACTGAGGTTGACATACAGCCATCCCCTGAAATTCTATCAGACACAGCCAGTAGGCCTATGCTGCACCATTCCAGTGAGCTGTGAGATGTTGGACAGGTGGAGCACATGCAATCAGTCAGGGAAGTGTGATTACTGCAGCTTCAGTGCCTGTTGACTCTGGGTAAGGTGCCACACAGAAGGGTTGTTAGGGCTGCTCAGAGGAGGTCTGCTGTACATCCTCCACCTGATCCAGGTGTCTCTTCCTGTGCCACTTCAAGTATGTTTGGGGCCATCATGGAGGCACAGGCATGTTTCCATAGGTGCTCCAGAGAAGGATGAGTGACACATTGGAATGAGCACTGACTGTGATGGAACGTCTGCTGGGAGAGGGATGGCATCCTCGTATGCATAGGTCAGCCACATCATCTGCTGTTAGCCAATGTAGCTATGCCTGATCACACTCCCATAGTGGTGTGAGGGAAGCTCATCCAGGTTTTGGAATTTATAGGGAAAACCAGCACTGAGTGTACACAGTTGCTTTATAGCTTGTTGAACATCTCCTCTATTTTTAATTTCTCCAAATCTTTTGGGTTTCTAATACCATGATGGGAATGGACCCCATTCCTAAGTCAAAGTATGATTAAAGTTCATGAAATGAACATCTTGGATTGATTGATTAGTACACAATTCAGCTGCTTATGCTGTAATTTAGATACCATGGAGTTTACCCTGTTTGCACGGCTGTGAGAAGCTCAACACACCATGTAGAGCCACTTACTGAATCAAAAACGCAGTGCTACAGTGGAAACAGACCGTGTAGGCTTTATTGAATCTGGCTGTATATGTATTTGAGGCTCCAGTGCTGGCATCATCTGCAAGAATTTTGTGTGATACTCAAAGTCCAACTTTTTATTTTATAACACATTGATAGTTATAGGTAATTGAACTACAGCACCACCTTTACTGTAGTATAAAAAGAAAACTATGAATAAACTATGAGAAAAGGTCATAGCACATTTACTTATCATGCACAAATAAAAAGAATGAGCAAATAAAAAAGCACTACTTTGAAACTATGAAAAATGTCATTATGTGCATGGATAGTCCATATAAATTACTCCAGTATTAGAGAATCATATGTCTACTCTGCTGCTGCCACCACTTGTGATCTGAGCTACCTCACATCTCTGAAAAACTAGCAGCTGCAAAAGATGTTAAGACAGGATTTAGAGCAAAAAATTATGCTTGCTGTGATAGACATAGCTTTATCTACTCTTTTTTATAGAAATATAGACTCCTGTAAGATTTTAATTCAAGGTGCTACTTGAATTGGAAGACTACAGTATATTAATGGCTGATTTTTTCTTTGCATTTCCATTTGTTTATGAATGATATGAGTAAGTACAGTGCCATCTTATAATGCCTTACAAGGACTTACTTCAAAACACAATCTGAAAATAATGGCAATCTTAGGGTGACTGACTTTATATCCTATTGAAAATGCATGATAATACAAAACCCTGATATTTTAATAACTTTATCAGCAATAAGAACTATAATTCAAATCTAGCACTGATTTTCGCCCTTTTCGTTCATTCATTAATATATAGCTTTGTTCCTGATTCTGATTTCTGATCAGTGAGCTAGGCAACTGCAGGGTGAATACATTAGCAGTTTGTACAGAGGATAAAGACTCTAAGCTGCAAATGAGATCCTTCTTGTTAGCCAAAGGTACAGGGTTTGATAAATATGCATACATATATCTATAGATATCTATGTATTATATTAGCACATTTGTGTCAAATTCTGCAAAACATGACAGAAGACGACCAGAAGAAGGTAAAACAAGTTATAGGGAACACTCTGAAACTAGAACATACAAACTGCTCAAAACATAATTCCTTTTTTTTATCCAGAAGATTCAACCCAGACAAGAGACAGACAGGCAGACAGGTCACAGCAAAAGATTACAGAAAATGTAGCTTTCTGTGTTGGGGGTATGGGGGAGGGGGGCTTCGTTTTCAATAACAAAACATTTAGGTTAGTGATTGGTTAAAATATATGGCAGGGTGCCTAGAGAGGAGTTGTGGTATTGTATGAGGAAGTCGGGAGTGTCTGAGAAGTATGTAAGAGTGGTACAAGATATGTACGAGGGTAGTGTGACAGAGGTGAGGTCTGCGGTGGGAGGGACAGATGTGTTTAAGGTGGAGGTGGGATTACATCAAGGATCAGCTCTGAGCCCTTTCTTATTTGCAATGGTGATGGACAGGTTGACAGACGAGATCAGACAGGAGTCCCTGTGGACTATGATGTTTGCAGATGACATTGTGATCTGTAGTGAGAGTAGAGAACAGGTGGAGGAGACCCTGGAGAGGTGGAGATATGTTCTAGAGAGAAGAGGAATGAAGGTCAGCAGGACTAAGACAGAATATATGTGTGTGAATGAGAGGAAGGATAGATGAATGGTGAGGATGCAGGGAGTAGAGGTGGCGAAGGTGAATGAGTTTAAGTACTTAGGATCAACAGTTCAGAGAAATGGTGAGTGTGGAAGAGAGGTGAAGAAGAGAGTACAGGCAGGATGGAGTGGGCGGAGAAGAGTGTCAGGAGTAATTTGTGACAGACGAGTACCAGTAAGAGTGAAAGGGAAGGTCTACAAGAGGGTAGTAAGACCAGCTATGTTATATGGGTTGGAGATAGTGACATTGACAAAAAGGCAGGAGTCAGAGCTTGACATGGCAGAGTTGAAGATGTTAAGATTTGTACTGGGTGTGATGAGGATGGACAGGATTAGGAATAAGTAAATTAGAGGGTCAGCCCAGGTTGGAAGGTTTGGAGACAAAGCCAGAGAGGCAAGATTATGTTGGTTTGGACATGTGCTAAGGAGAGATGCAGAGCATATTGGGAAAAAGATGCTAAAGCTGCCAGGTAACAGAAAAAGAGGAAGGCCTAAGATAAGGTTTATGGATGTGGTGAGAGAGGATATGCAGGTGGTTGGTGTGACAGAGCAAGATGCAGAGGACAGGAGGAAATGGAAACAGTTGATCTGTTGTGGCGACCTCTAACGGGAGCAGTCGAAAGAAGAAGAAGAAGAAGATTGATTAAAATCTATGTCAGTTTTTTTTTTTTTATGACTGAAGCTTCACTTGTCCAACTAAGTCTCATATTGCATTTGCTTGATGGCAGAATAAGACAGTAAACCTAACAAAGCACGTGCCTTAATGTTCTGTGCCCCTCCATTCTTATATCTTTCCTATGTTTCTCCTTACAGTTTTCTGTAACTATGTGCTTGTGAATGCTAGTGTAGATTCTGTCTCTATCACTTGCTCTGACAGTCCATTCCATATATCCAGTGCCATATTTGTGAAAAAGTACTTTGAAGCTCCAGAGAATAGTCTGTACAATCCTTTGTGAATGCCCCTCCTTCATCCAGATTGTTCCCTGCTCTGTTGCCATTAATCCCATTTCTCCAGCAGATACTTTACAACAGGGTTGTTGGGGCATAAGTGTAGAAAGTTGATGTTTTATGCAGTGACCCTCCCCAGACTCATTTCACTCTTAATCAATAGATTATTTGTCTCCGTCATCTGCTACTGCTGTTGTACCTTTATGTCATTAACAAAAAGGTTGATAATGTTCTCTGTTTCTTCAGATTTCTCTTAAATAAACACATTAGAGATTACTAGATCCAGAAAAGGCTGTGTGGCACTCCACTAGTAATTTGTGACATTGTCCTGATCACAGCAACCTTCTGTGTCTTATCATGCAGCCATGTGGATTCAATAACTAGGTGGTAAACCCCATTAAATAAACACTTTTGTTAAATAAAAAATAAGACAAATGCTTTTAGCTGGGTTTGCAGTTCCACTTGAGAGAGGCGTCACTTATGTGGTTATCTGCAAGCTATTGTAAGTAATGCTTTGACAACTCTTATGAATGAAGGCTGTAAAGTAGGATGGATCTGCAAGAAAACTGACATCAGAGGATACCCATTCATTACTGCAGTTGATAGTAACAATTTAATAGTAAAAGCATAATTTAAAAAAACATTGCCCTTTTCTGATCAATGAATATACAGTTGTTGATGATGTTTATTCTCAGACTACATTTGCCATTAGTAAGGCTCCCATCATTATAGTGCTGTTAATCTCTAAATCAATAAAGAAAAAAACTACCAGTGTCTAAAAATGGAAAACTGTTCTCCAGTTGCTGTAAATATTGTATTTATATGTGCAAGGCAGAAATATTTGACCCCACTACAAACGACATTTTAATTTAGGTGGTATTTTTTTATGATTTGACTTTCACTGTTTATTTGGATGTAGAAAACCTTAAGTTTTCATCATTAAACCATTCACCCATATATATAAATTATATGTATCCTCTGGAATCTTTCCTAACCCTTTCAAACATGCCACTGTAATCCCATTTACGAAAGTTTTCAACTTGAAAGACTACATGAACTGCATGAACTGTAGGTCCATAGCCAGCTTGTGCACAATTAGTGGTTAGGGGTTGGCATGATGGCTGGCCTGGTGTTCACCTCTTATACACAAGGTATAGAGCTTGACGCTCACCTCTGAGTGATAAATTGGTTAGACTTTAAAAGACCAACAAAGGCACCTAATCTGGGACTTACCTACAAACAATTTGTAACACAAAATCAATGTTTAGGGATAAATAACTTTCTTTTGGCTTCCACAATCACACTGACATCTGTTTTGGTTCACATGTAGGTGTTCTTTTCCTTTTCATTAATTGCTGTATTATAATATTTTTGTACTATTTGTCTATATGTTATGCAAAACTTGTATAAAAATAAAACAAAATGGTAACATGATGAAAAGGAAAAAAACACAGATTTGAAAACTAGTCTACTGACAATTTTTGGAACACAAAAATCAGTATGGCCTTTTCTACAATGAGCAGCATGGCATTGCAGTTCTATATACTCTAAATGATGCAATGTTCAATAATGTAAATGATAGTCTTCTTATGGGGTCTTTTATCGACCTGACTGCATTTTATTGAAATGCAAAACAACACAACAAACAGATACAAGAAATATAAATAACAAAAAAAAATCAACAAAATGCAAGCAAAAATGCAATAAGCAAAATATCAACAGATAAAGAATGCTGTAAAAAAAAAGTAGAACTAGAACCACAACCAACCACCAAAGAAAAAAAATGAGGGATTAACTAAGCCCTTTGAAACTGTAAATCACTCACTGTTAACTTAACTTAGCCAGCAATACTTTGGAATGGTTCATAAGTTACTTTGAGAAGAGAACCTTCCAAGAATACTCCAGTAATTCACTATCAGAACCTAGCACCTTTAAAAATAGGGTATGACTAAGCTCAACCCTGGGTCCACTACTCTCTTTGCTCTTAATAAATACCTAAAAAATATCAATCTAAACTTGAAATAATCATGTAAGCTAGTGAAATCATTTTGCTTGAATTCATTAAAGATACCTCTAATCTACAGCAAAATTGCAAACTATTTTCACTGTTCTGTGTATCTGGGCACACACCAATAAACACCTGGCCAATCCAATTAAATTCTGCATTGTGGTCTTTGACTCTAGTCAAAGGCTTCATTGACTTTGCTGAAGTGTTAATATTAAATAATGATGGCAATATCTTACCTAATGTACAGCAGCAAAAATATATTTGATTAACTGTAGACCTTCCCTTTAGCCTTTGTTCAATGTACCGACTGGTTGTCAATAAAACTGTGGGTCAACTTTACTTGTGTTATAAGATTATCATTTTCTCATTCTCACTGCTTGATTCCACAGGAAAGTATGTACTCATCCCCAAAAATGGAAAGCAGACATCCTGCGCACATTACTGTGACCTAATAGCAGGCTTCGATTAGTTACCTGTGAACTATGGATCAATACTAGTATTTATCTCATTGTTATTCCTAATCCTCAGATAGGGTCAGTCCCCACCACTGTGGTCTAAACTCCAAGTTAGCCAATAAAACTACTCATTCATGGATAATCTGACAGATGCATATTCTCTAGACTGACCCTGATTCAAAACCATAATAAGGAGAAGGACATTTTCCAAACATACTCCATCCATTTAATATCACCTCCCAAAAGATGTGAGAGAACAGCAGGCATTTGAGACATTTAAGAATAAACTATAGGAACACATGATAAGTGATGTACTTGCATTTGCTTTCAGTGCAATGGCTAGTAAGTTGGCAGCACTTGCTACCTTGTAAACTAAATAATTAAAAATGTGAAGTATAGTTTTCCTATGCATATCTAAAAGCCACCACAATGAATCCATTGACTCTCTTTTGTAAGAAACATGGCTGAAAAGTGTCTGGTGACCAAGATCACTCACCCCATTATTAAAGTGAAATAAATAAATCATTAACTAAACAAATAAATGGTGTAAATGCCAAGTGTTTTAAATAACTAAAACGAGAAGACACCTATGACATTGTTTAGCTAAATACATATGTGATATAAACAGAATTATACAATGATTGGTCATTACTATTCAAAAATGAGCAAGCTGATTGGGCAGTCTAACCAACATGCCCATTGTAAATCGAGCATATATCATTAGAATAAACTCTGTCCAGTGAAGAACCATTGAGCGGCTAGATGTTTTATTAGAATACGCTGAGAGACAGTGCAAAATAGAGAAAAAGCAGGTACATTCTCAAAAATAAGAAACATACCTGATTTTCCTTCTATATTGGTACTGTCCTTCTTAAAATATCAACAGAAAAAAAACAACAACAACAATGGAGCTATACATGCAGAGTACATCAGTAAACAAGGAAGAAGGCAGAGGAAATCTACAGCTCCATTATACTGAGACATTACTTAAGAAAGGTAATCAGTTTATTTCTTAAATAATATTGTATAAGTATAATAGCAATTTCTCAATTGTGGGTGTACATATATCAGGATTTACCCACGACTGGCTTTGATTAATTACTTGAGCTTCACCCTGATAATCAAACCACATCAACCATGGGTAAATCCTGATATACTCACACCTAATCATGGGTTATTGCTTAAATAATGATTAACTACATGTTGTAAAGTACGGTAAGGGACATATGCTTTTGTTTTATGGGAAGCAACAGTCTCTGGACTTTGATTATGTAGGTGACAAGTCAAATGTCTTCCTCTGCCTTGAGACTAAGTGGCAGAACTTATTCTGTGAGTATGAATATTTTGTGACAGAACATATTCTGTGAGTTTGAGTATTTAACTGAATGCTTTCCCTAACTCCTGTTCTTAAGGATATCCCAAATGCATTTCTTTAATTAGTTAAGTTAGTAAGCTCTGATTGGTATGTTTAAATTTATATTGATCTTGTCCTATTATAGACAGTGTTCATTGTATTGTTTTTACCCTAATAAAGAATTTTAAATATATTGTGAAATATTTGTTGGTTAATGACATAAAACAGTTTATTATTTTATCAGACAGCTTTGTTGTTTATTTAAATTTGCTATTGTTATACTCCGTGCATTTGTAAGGCCTGTCTGGACTGTGAGAAAGATTTTGATGATGATTCCGGAATATTTGTTATGAGAGGTACATAAAATTCAAACTAACCAAACATAAGGAAGATGACAGAGATAAGTAATATTCCTTTATAAATATTTTTGTAGACCTTCCTATACTTTGAACATTGAGCCCCCCACCCATCCCCATCAAGCCTCTCTGAAGACACCAGGAAAGGGAATGTGTTAGTTTTCTCAGCACCACTACCATTAACTAAATTTGTACAGCTATGTCCTCAGAGCTGAGGCCAATGTAGAGGCCTGCCTCTGTGGATCATCAGTCTCATATGGAAAACTGTGCACTTCTTAAACATTATCTGTTCAATCTGTTGGACTTACCCTTCTGGGCACTTCTTTCTACTGGCTGCCTTAAGGCTGGACTCCACTAACACCATCCTTCCAGAGTTCCAAAGCCAGAGATGGCCACATATACCCTTTCCTCTCAAACTAGTCCTTTGAGCATCCAGGAGGCAAACTGAACCTGAGTTGTCCAGAAAATGGTCAGACCCAGGTTTACTATTGTGCATAACAAACATAAGTAAAATGTTTTTATAAAATTTAAGAGGATATTTAGGTGGATAATGATATATGATCATGTGACTATCACTTTTATATTATATGTGAAGACTAGTAAGGGAGAGACACTCCACTGTTAGGTAGTTTGGGGAAGAGTTAAGGAGTTAGAGGGGGTTGGTATATATGTGTTGGAGGTGGAGGATGGTACAAGGAAGAGAGGTAAAGAGATTGTGAGTAAGTCAAATGTTGTGAGTGCTGAGTGGATGAGTTTTCTCTGGGCTGGAAGTTATCTAAATAAGTAAGAAGTATGGATGTAAAGACATACATGTTAGAAATTTGATGTGTTAGTCAGTTGACAGAAGATTTCAAAGGGGTGTGTGAATGTTTGTGTGTGTGTGTGTGTGTGTGTGTGTGTGTGTGTGTGTGTGTGTGTGTGTGTGTGTGTGTGTATGCATATGCATGCATGAGGGTGTAAAGTGATGTAAAACCAAACTGAATTGCAAATCCACAATGCAGTAAGCTCCTTGTGTGTCACTGATATACTTTGTTTTGTTATCCCTATATAATGTTAGTGTGCTACAGTAATGAGGGCTGCTGCTGCAAATGAATCTGTACTTCATGTAATGTTTACAAGCCTCAAAAGCAACTGCATAAATAATCTACAATTCTTTGCTAAGTTCAGAAACCTCACAGTTGAAAAGGATAAGATGAAGCTGTTCATGACTTTTAATGCACATCATATGTAAATGTTTTGCTAGTTAAAATGATATGTCAGGTAATAATGATAGACTAAAAACATAGACACAGAATTGTTTATCTGATGACACAAACTCAACTTAACTTTTCATACATTGAACTTTTCAGAGGAAAGGAGGACTAAAGAAAATGAACTGACTGAGCAAAAGGTATGCTTCTTATTATGCTGCTTGTATTTTCCTGAAACAGGAAGCTAGAGTTTTTTAGCTGTTTATCTTTCACTGCAGGGTTCCAAAATATGTAACACTTAATTATGTCATTCGAACAAAGAACAGTTCATATTTTACTTAAATGTTAATATAATAATGAAAGCCTATTACTGAGTTTTAATCACCTACAGTCAAGCTTGCATGCAAGTGTGTGTGTGTGTGTGTGTGTGTGTGTGTGTGTGTGTGTGTGTGTGTGTGTGTGTGTGTGTGTGTGTGTGTGTGTGTGTGTGTGTGTGTGTGCGCGCTTGTGTGTGTGGCAATCTATTTCCATTCCAGACGTTCCTTACTTAGTCACTGAACTCTGCGGGTGGCATTAGCCGAGAAGTCAGCTGAAACACAGTAGCATTGAATGGATCATTAGTAATAGCTACACAAAGGATTGCAGACAGTTGAATGAAGGCTCTTACTATGCAAGTCACTTTAGTGATATGAACTTACTGAAAAGCAGTGCCAGAGAAAGACAGTTTCATGAATAATGAACATCACCAAAAGAAGAAAAAAAATCAAAATTCAGTATCTGTTCAAAAAGTAAAATTCAGAACACATCTATAAAAACTATGTTCTGTGATGGGGAAAAAACACAACACTCAATAAACCTTAAATGTTATTAATGACTTTGAGGTGGCTGCACCTTGTGGAAATGAATGTTCTCCAACTGCAGTGAACACTGCTTTGAGTAGTCCTTAGTTTCTGTTGCACAGGTTCATTCTAATCTTTGCTATGATCTAAACAAAACACCGAAAGGGAGTGTGCTATAAGTACAGATGGCTCTTGTATGCATACATCTTTTGTAAATTTTGTTGCATGTAGGTTGCCATCATACAGAAAAAAAGAGGATTCATATTGTTACCTTTATTGTAGCTGGTAGTCCAATTTCTGCAAAGATTTCTTCCACATACTTCAGTAATTAACACACAGATGGTAAATAGATTATACAGATATTTCAAATTTGTACTGAACAGCACAATTAGCTTATGTTACAGATGTCAAACAGTTCTCTGATTGACTTCCATGAACCAATGATTCTGATCACTGTTATCGATATCCATGGATTCGGCATGATATTTCAGTGCCATTTCTCTCTAACATGTTTCCTATGAGTTATTAACTCCTAAATGCCAGAGTGACATTTGTCCATCACAAATTATTGTTGGCACAAGTTTCAAGATACCACACTGTACAACTATGTCGAAGGGAATTTGTATCGGAGAGCTTCCTTGGATGTCCCCTGTAGAGCTACTGTCCAATATACTCCTTTTAGTTTCAAAAAACCTTAGTGATATCTCTTAATGCAATAAATTAAGACTACAAGTCAAGAAAGTTTTATTTACAAAAGCTACCTATAAATGCCTTTCACCCCAAGCTATAATTTAAAATGGAGAATTTCATTTGCTCACATTGTCTTTCCACTTTGCCATTGCCACTTGGTATCTAAAGTCATATTATTCCCCATTATCTTACCTTCTTTGTCCTGCACTTTTCCACTGACCTCCTTTCCAACCTCTTTTCTTAACTCCCCAACACCAGCTACTCCCACTTGTATACCCTTAACAATTCCCTCTAGCCCTCCGGTTCTCTGCATTCCTACAGCACTGTATCTCCTTCAATACTGTAATATTGTGGGGCAAGTTATAAAGGAAAAATGCAAATACTCTGTACATATATATATATATATATATATATATATATATATATATATAGAGAGAGAGAGAAGAGAGAGAGATAGTTAGATATTTATAGGTAGTGCCATGGTGTAGAGGGATAATGCTCTGACTATGACTCAGGTGACTGGGCTTCAGTTAGTGGTTTGGGCAGATGAAGCACTGGCAGAGAGGATGGTCATGTCCATCCTGAGAGGAGATGAGGGATGGGTACATGCATGAGGTACACAATGCAGGTAAATTTCCTTTGTGAAGACTTGGCAAAACCACCTTGAAGTCATTCTTGAAGGTGGGTGGGGCAGATTGCCAATATCAGCCCCTCAGAGAAATGAGGAAGAGGTTCAGCATGGTTGCCCTACTGTACACCCCACTTGAGGTATTACTGAGGTACATTTGGGGATCAGGGCTTAAAGCAGAACTCCTCTCACAAAACAATATGATATTGCAGCAGAATGTCTTAGTCTCTTCACTCAACCTGTGCGTGGGTCTTGGTTCATAGGTTCATAGGCGTGTACTAGGCTAATGGCCCTGGAGCCTTTACAAGCCTAGCCCATAGAAGTGTCCTGGCATCGTGCCAAATGACATTAGTGCCCAGTGCCTCCATCAAGTAGAGCCACTGGAGTGAAACCCTGGGGTGAACATTCTATTACCCATCCACTCATCAAGATTTCTCTTGAAGATGGACAGCGAGGTGCTCTGCTTGACATGTATGGGAAGTCTATTCCAGAGCATGGTCAGTCTCTGGGTGAGGAACCTGTCCCTCCAGTATGTTCTCCTGATTGTGGTAATGAGGTTGAGGTCTCTGGAGCATGTGGTGTGGAGGGATTGGGAATTTCTTTAGATGTAGCATTTATAACAGTGCTGGGTCAGACATGGCTTTGTAAGTCAAGGAGAGATCGCCTCTAAGTAGGCGATATGAGACAAACAATAGCTGGAGTCTTTTGAGTCTGTCCATGTAGAACATGTGTTTAATGCCTAGGATCCTCTTTGTGAGGTACTCCTGTGGCCTCTCCAGCTGTTGCAGGTGTCTAGTACGGTACATGCCAAATGGGGCATTATACTCGATGATTGGTCTAATGAGGGAAGAGTAGAGAGAGACAATGACCTCTTTCTTCCTGGATGCAAAACCCTTGGTAATGAGATGTGCCACATAGAAGGACTCTCTAACCACAATGGCAATGTGGTACTCAAAGGAGAGGTTGCTGTCAACCTGCATCCCCAGATCTCTTATAATACGTTCAGTGTTCCGTGGGCTCCCATCGATGTGGTAGTTAGTGGGAACTGAGTTTTTTCCAAAAGAAATGACAACGCATTTTTTGGCATTAAGCTTAAGGCCATGGTTTTGACACCAGTCATTGGTCTCAGTGAGGCCTTTCTGTAGGATGTCTGCATCACTTGCGGAGTTAATAATGGCTCCCAGCTTGCAGTCATCTGCGAACTTGGTTAGCCAGAGTACCTTTGTGTTGGCCTGTACTTCTGAGAAATAGATGCCAAACAGGAAAATACCCAGGACTGATCCCTGTGGGACTCCACTCGTGACTAGTCAGCAGTCTGACTTGGAGTTTGCTACTTTCACACTTTGTGTTCTATCTGTGAGCCAATTTGCAACCCACATAGTGATATAAGGGTTGATGCCTAGTTTGGTGAGTTTATCAATAATTCCTGAGTGAGTAACTGTATCAAATGCCTTGGCCAGATTGAGGTAGGTTGTATGCACTGCCTTACCTTCATCCACAGCCCTGGTGGCTGACTCAAAGAAGTCAAACAGTTTGAGCAGGCATGATCTCCCTTTCACAAAGCCAAACTGCTAGGGGTCCAGGGTTTGGAGATTTCCTATATCTTTGTTAATCAGGTCCATGATGATGTGCTCCATAGCTTTACATATCAGACTCATCAGGCTAATAGGGTGATAATTCCCAGGGTCTGTAGTTGCTCCCCCTTTATGGAGAGGGATGACTGTAGCAGTGCACCATTCAGTCGGGACAAAGCCTGAGGTGAGGCTGTGACTGAACAAGGCACACAGATGTGGCACCAGTTCACTTTGTAATTCATGCAGAACACAGCCAGGGATATTATCAGGTCCCGTGGAAGCTCTATTCTTGCCCTTAGACAATGCAGCTTTAATCTGGGCTGCCATAATGCTGGGTGCCTGGCATTCTTCTGGTATTGTGGTCCTTTGGGGGGGGGTTAAAGTTGGCACTGAATCTGGCGGCCAGTATGTTGGCAATATCTGTTGGCTCAGTATAGGAGGTACCATTGTGCAGTAACTCAGAGCAAATCTGGGTATTGCTGTGGAGGTTCTTGATATAACTATGAAAGGCTTTGTGATTGTTTTTAGTGTCTGCTGTAATTCTGCCTTCATAGCTGGCTTTAGAGGATTTCATGCGGGATTTTTGTTGAGGCTAATAGGGGAGTTTTTTCTAGTTTTGGACTTCACCTTTTTCTGCAACAGATTCTTCCTTCTGTAGTAGAGTTTATTAATGGCAGGGGACCACCATATTGGCTTCCTTTTTTTGGAGAAGAGCGTCTTGGTTCTGTTGGGTATGGCTAGTTCCATGCATTTATGTTCATGTTTGTACAGTGCAATGGTGTATGATTTGGCAGTCATGCAGCTATTTTCCATTGGCATGGATGCCGTGAAGTTCGCCACCTCTGTTTTTAGGAGTCCAAAGTCTATTAAATTTGGAAATGGATGGGACCGCTCAGTAGACAGTAGATCAAGTGAATGAAGATAGGCACTGCTGGCAGTTAGTGGCCAGCTGCGCAGTGCAGGGAAAGAAAAATAAATAAATAAATAGATAAATAAATAAAACTCTTTATGTACCTTGCAAATAGCATCCACAATTTAAGTTAATATACACCACCTTTATCATTTGCAGAACATTTTTCTGCACATAGATATCATTGCTAAATATTTGATCTTATATTATACAATACTCTTCTTACCTATATTCTATATATTATAAGCTGCACACTGGCTGCATCCTGGGATGAACCTCAAAATGGTCCATCTGGACCAGTGCTCTACTCCAGTTAACAAATGGTAAATAAATAAACAAACAAACAAATAATTAATAAATATGTAAGTATACTGCCAGTCATGAGTGAACAGGTGATCCGCTGTGGCGACCCCTAACTGGGAAAAGCCGAAAGAAGAAGACTAACATAACAGTTGTATAGGCATGCAGGAAGTAGAAACATCCTTAGTCCGAGAACATGTTACACTTATTGACTGCAATTTTTCAGGTTATATCAATGAACAGTAACACAGTCTAGGAAAGATAACATCAGGAAATTGGAACCAGAGACAGACGAAATGACTAATGTAACATAAACAAGTTTAACAAAATATTTTTTATACTCACAGATGCTAAACTATTCTCTTATTTCCACAGTAGAAAAATGAATGCTCAGATGTTGCAGCGAGTACTCTGTACTGCAAGAAATATCAGTGCTCCATCGTAAACAGTGCATCTTGTAAAAAGAGACTATAATGGCCAGACTGTGCAAGGATGATGCTTGTGGTGCTGGAATTAAAATTAATGATAAATAGCATTTGCCAAAGCAAATGAAAATAAAAAAAATAAAACAGTGTACTTACTAATGGCACCTAGTTAAAATATCACTGTAGACATGAATATGTATATGTAGAATGTGCTGGAGATTCACTAGATTTGGATTAATCAACCAGAGATATGGGGACCTTTCTTTCTGGTACATTCTTTGGGACTATTATCTGAGCAGAGACCTGAATCATTAGACAATAGCAAAGGTGCCATTTTTTACTTGGAGGGATCTGCAATTAAGAATGAGTGCCAGGCCTGAAATTCTGCCTGGTGAATCTTCATGTGTGGGGGAAACAGTGTTGTACCGTGGAGTTAATAGTACTTACTTCCTAGATTTGGGATAAGACATGTGCACATTTTACTATACATATTTGATATATATATATATATATATATATATATATATATATATATATATATATATATATATATATTTATTTTTATTTATTTATTACATTTGTTAACCGGGTATGTCCGACTGGGCCAGGGGCCCATTTTCATAGGAGACACGGGGAGAAAAGCTCCACATTAGTACAACACAACAAAACAAGCAATAATACAGTACAAGTAATAGTGCAATACAATCATATTATGATAACAAGCAAATATAACAATACAGGAAATAGTACAATGCAAGTACTGAGTAGTTTTATATACTAAACAAATTACGATAAGGAGGATAGAATTCTGATGAGAAAAGTAATAGACGTGAGTAAATAAATAACCTGGAGAGTGGCAGGAGCACACCCAATGAATGGTAAGGTGTTCCTTTAGGAGAGATTTGAACTGATTGTAAATAGGGTTTTTTGCTATCATCTCTGGAAGGGTTTTCCAAAGTTTGGCAATTCTGTGTGAATAGAGGGAGTCACCGTGATAATTGTGGGAGTTGGATATCTTTAGTAAAAGTTTGTTGGAAGATCTGAAAGATCTACGATTAGTACTAGGTTGAACTAAATGGGAGATGTCAGGGCAGTTGCTGGGATGGTGGATTGTTTTGTGGGCTAAGGTTAGTTAATTAAGTGATAAAAGGTTGGGG